>NC_030680.2:61533425-61859258 GCF_000004195.4 Xenopus tropicalis | reverse complement strand
GGAGCAGTGAGGGACTCCTTTGGATGAGGCTTGGGTTGGGGGGTGGGTTTATTCACCTTTAACGTGAACATACTCCCAATAAGCAGCATGTTGAAATATACTGCTAGATCAACCTTTATAAGGATTTGTAGACTTCAGCCTATATACAGATATGAGACGGGACCTAGGGTTTTACGGACGAGAGATCTTTACATAATTTGGATCTCCATACCTTAAGCCTACAATAGGATTGTTTTGCCTCCAATAAGGATTAATGATATCTTAGTTGGGATCAAGTAAAAAATAATGTTTTATTATTACAGGGAAATGGATATATTTCAAAAAATTTAATTATATGATTAAAATAAATATGGGAGATGGCTTTCCCGTCACTCAGAACATTCCAGAAAATGGGTTCCAGATAATGGATCTCATTCATGCTTTTATTAGAAACCAGACAGTACAGTATAGGACAAAAGACAAGTAAGGAAAAGAAGAAAACAGGAAGGTATGGTGGACATTAAACAGGGAGGATTCCTGTTAAAATACATAACATCTGGACCTTTATGAGTACCAGGCTCATTTATCTTGGTCACTGTTTACATTTCACCTGTCCTTCTCATTCCTTCTTACTTGATGTCCTGTAGAGCCTTAAGATAGATAGCTTTACTAAAATAACCTTTTAGATAAGGCCACTCCGGAATCCAACCAATGATATACTCACAGGTAGTCTGGCCTTTGTATATTCTAAGAATCAGTTGCCAATGAATCTAATAGAATGAACATAGAATGATTTAAAATGCTAAAAGCCCTAAGCTTAATATAGTATTCAATATTGCAAATGCAGGTACTGGTCTGCAAACTGCTGCATATATATCTTCATCCTGGTGCTCCCCATCAGAATAATATAGAGTTATGCCAACAGAGTAGGTCAGAGGGCAATAATATGTCACAAGTTTTTAATGAGGCATTGAATAGTGTGATGTTAGATGATTCATGCACTGCAGAATTTTCTGGGCCTCTACTTGCTAATTATTCCCATGTGCCCTGCTTTGGCACTTACTTATAGGTTGGTGATATCTAGCAGTTTAGTATTGACTCGTATTCATAAAATGAGCAATGCTACCCTTCTTCTTCAGTATGATACTCCTGCAGTTACATTTAGATTCTTTATTCATATATTAATTATTTTTTTATTATGGGTAAAATAATCATATTCTGTCTCAAAAACAGTCAACAAACTTATTTACACCGGTATCACTGAATTCTATTTAGCACAAAATTTATTGTTTACGTTTAAGTAACACTTGCATAACACTGTGCATATTTTTAGGCAGTCTTGTACATTTTTATGAATTTCATAAGAAAATGTTTTGCCATTTTAAAGGCCAACTAAAGTCTAATTTAATTAAACTATTACTATAAATTATTATTTTTTGGAGCACATTCATCAAAGTACGATTATTTCCAAATACAAAAAATTTGTATTTTTTCTAAGTTTTTGTACTGTGCGTATTTTTTGCGACTTTTTTGTTAATTTGCTCGACTTTTTTCGTACTTTGCAACAATTTACGTGACAATTTGTGTGGCAAAATCGTTTTTGTTGCAACAATTACGAAAGTTTTAGATTCATTAAAACTTCGTTATCGTGACTTTCCTTGGCCCAAAGTCAGAAAGGTTTTCTCGCCGTTGACTATCGGAACGCCATTACGATATTATTGTGACTATTACGATTTTTTCATAAGCATTTTTGTGACATTTCCGATCATCAGAAATTATTGTATTTAATCCGAATTTTTCCCATTTCAGGATTCCAATTTGTACTTTGATAAATCTGCCCCTTTGTATGTTATAAAATGGCCTATAATAATACATTTTTAAATTGGTCTTCATTATTTATTTTTTATAGTTTTTGAATTATGTGCAGAAAAAATAAGTTAAATACATAAAAGCAACATCAATGCCTTGCTCCATGAGTGCTTAATCATATGATGTGAAACAATTAATGCATTAGAGATCTCGTTCTAATAAAGATTTGTTTGTTTTTAGCTTATTTTTCTTCCTGTGTGGTTCCTTAGTGCCTTTTCCCCACTTTTCTTGGTTGAAGTATATGGATTTTATGAACCCTTGCTGAGGGTATGGGGCTGGTGCACCCGGATCATGCTTTATATTGGCCAGTTGTTATTTACATTCATCATAATCATGTGGTTTATGTTCAATTGTCTTTTTTTCAACCTAAATGATTAGGTTGCTATTGATTCATTTTGCTGCAAACAATTATGGCAGCATAACTTTCATGTTGTGTGAATCCAGTAGTAATCACCTGTGGTAGAGCAGCCTTTTGTGCTACAGTGGCACTCTGGACCATTAACTTTAAGGGTCCTAGTAAAGAAAGTTCCAGCTATGTCTAGTTTGTTTATGGCCCCTTTACTGACTCTTCTTATCTAAGAAAGAAGCACTGCTTTCACTACTGCCAATTGTTTGCACTTTGCGCTCTGCCCCCACCTATAAGATTTTAAAGTAGTTGTTTCTAAGGACACAATCTACATAGCCAGCATAAAAGTTGAAAATTATCAGTTATATATTTCCAGGTTTAATTAAAGTCAACTGGAACCGTGCGTCACTGGCAAAGGGTAAAAACAGTGGGGGACTGGGCCCTCCAATGGACCACTAGGGAATGTGACATTCAGGGTCCAGTCTCACAGAAGTAGATGTAGCTAGTGCTAAATGTTGTAGGTGTATAAAGGCCAATAGAGTAAATAAGAAAGAGCAGCTGGGAATTACCCCTAAATGGAGTCTAATGGTTGATTGTCAAGTATTCTGGCAGCCCTGTCCAAACCTGTTTTAAAGTTTAGGTAAAAGTTCTTCAACATCTACAGCTGGTTCATAACTATTGGTATTCAGGATGGTAACAGTAGAATATTACAAAAGAGGTCATTGTCATTTGTGTCAAAGCAGTACTACACATCATTAAGTTAACTCCAACATATATAAGGTTTATTATTAACTAGAGATTATACAAAATCACATCAAGTAAGTGTGGATTAATAAAGTAGAATATGTTTCCATGCCCCAATTTATAGTCAGTTCTTACAAAGTCCTTGAACTTGAGCAATTCTCTTCTCAGTAGCAACAGTGACTACACTAATGTATAAAAATTCAATTTCTTTTTCAAAACCTAAGGTTTTAAAAAGAAAGCATTTTTTTCTTTTTGATTAATGAGAATTTGACAGAGTGTGTCCTTACTTGGCAGCTATTTGGGCAAAAGGTATAAGGCACAGACAAATATGATTTCACTTAATTTATGCTACAAAGCAGGTAATATTTCATGTTAGAAGGCTGGCTATACCCCACACAGTGTTTTCCGGGAAGACGGTGACCCAGACTAAAATAGTTCATGTGTATAGTACAGGTGGATTCAGACATGGGGAGGTTACACCCAAAGAGACTCGTTAAATCACTAGTGTGAAAGGAAAGAGCATCTGGTCACCATTTGGTAACTTAAATTGTAATTGCACCATTTGGCTCAGGAATGACTAGGTTTGCTTGCTTGAACTGTGACTTGGGAAATTCTATTAAGATACACTATTCTTCAAATATAGACGTATGTCAACTGGCATGTGGAAATGGCAGTCTGTTAATCTTGCCGTTTGTTTTTTAATAACTGCACCTCTTTTCTCTTTGATGTCTATAGCACTGCAGGAAAATAATCCTGATAGGTCGAGTCCATGTATTGGCAGGCCAGATATCATTCTGACCTTTGTTACTGAATAGCATGCTTCGGTGGACAGCTCTGTATAAAAAAAAAAAAACAAGGATGCTCCAAATCACTACTATTTTTTTATAAAGTATAATGATGGGTAAATTGCACAGTGAATGTATTACAAATTAGGGAATCTCGTGCTATATACTCAACTTCACATAAATAATGAAGATCACAAAGGGTCTATTTGTCAGGCAACAGAATGGCTTGCCAGCAAACAATACGCCATTTGTTATCATATTGTTCCCATTGCCAGGGGCATTCCAGACCCTAGTACCACCCTTAGGCAGCCTATGGGATTATGCCTCCCTTGCCCCACCAAGCTTAGGTTTTTTTGTGGCAGAGGGGGCTGCACTACCAGATTTAAAAATCTTGGCTCTTTAAAGGTTGCTTTACCTTTGAAGTAACTTTTAGTATTTTGTAGAATGGCCAATTCTACGCAACTTTTCAATTGGTCTTCATTATATATTTTGTACAGGTTTTTTAATTATTTGCATTCTTCTTCAGACTCTTACCAGCTTTCAAACTGGGGTCAGTGACCTGGCAGCCAAAAAACTATTGCTCTGTGAGGCTATAATTTTATTGTTACTTTTTATTACTTATCTTTCTATCCAGACTCTCTCGTATTCATATTCCAGTCCCTCATTGCAACTCTACCTTAGAACGTATTGGTTGCTAAGGTAATTTGGACCCTAGCAACCAGAGTTGCTGAACAAATGAATACCAATTGCAAATTGTCTCAGAATATTACTCTCTACATCCAGTTAACTCAAAGGTGAACAACTCGCCTCATGGCAGCAGTGCCCCTGCCTATTGTGAATATATCAAAGGTGTTCAAACAGTAAATTTATTGTTTTTCTGGGTAGAATACAGAATTGTAAAAAGAGTTGTAAAAAGATAGAAAGTTGGAGATTGAACTGCTACTGGAAACATGAGAAGGGGAATAACAAAACTGTTTCATTTTCAAAATGAACAGTTTAGAAAAACAGTAAGAGATAAAAAGCAGGAAGTTATTGATTGAAGTCATTATGTGTGGCATATTATTTGAAAACAATAATGGTCAAAGGGCGAAACCTACTGGTTTTCCATGGGATTTCTAGTCATTCCATCTTAGAATTTGACAGAATCAATCAAATTAGAGGTTAATTCTGTCAAAATATGTATTTAACATTATCTAAGCTTTTTAGGGATTCAGTACCTCTGACCACCAAAGGAAACACTGGTTTCAGATATCCAGTCTGATTGTACTATATGAGTAATGTTCATTTTTTTCCAGGGTTTGAATTTTCTTTCTTAAAAAGCAAGCAGATTAATAACATTTGATTAATGCTTAACTGATTTGTAATTGATTGGTACATTAATAAATGCTAATGATCATTATTACATTGTAGAATGGATCATTCCACATGGTGATCGTAAATCAGCTCACAGTTTTGTGAGGATAAACGGTATCTTCAAAACTTGTAGTATTCAGTATGAACCTATCTAAACAACTTTTAAAATGGTTTTAATATTTTGTTATAGTTTGTGAATTAATAGTCTTAAAAAATTCTGATTGTCAGGGTCACTGATTCTTGCTGACTTCCAAGTTACTTGCTGGTTGCTATGGTAATCAAGCTCTAACTGTCACTTTACACCTAGAACAGAAAAGAAAGAATGAAGACTAATTGCAAATTGTATTGAGATATTTTAAGGTGAACTACCCATTTAAAAGCCTTCCTGCCCTAACAGGGCATCTCAAGCGTGTCTTCGTCTCTTCATCTGAAGGCTGGGAATGTGCCTTTTGCTCTGCAAGCTTGTCCCACTGTGTCTCCCACTATGTGTGCCTGCCATGGATATCCCTCTTGCTTTGTGTTCATGTGACAAGTGTGCCTCTTGTTTTATAAGCAGGTTACAAGTGTGCCTCTCTGTTTTGCTCTGTTATGTTTCAAGCAGATGTTTATCTTGGCTGAATTTGACTCCCACGTACCTTTAGCATTTGCCTGCTTATTGTCTGAGTATCTTGCACTCTGTAATTTTGCCTGTAATGTATAAGGTAATGGCACATGGAGGATTCCCAAAAAAATTGTCACCTAGCCAATTGGCAGCTTAATGGGCAAGGAACAAAAAAAAATTCTCTATACATGTTTTTGGTAATAATGGCAGCTGTGTCTGCACTTGCTTGTCAGTGTTCATTTAACAAATGAATGCACCCATACTTGCAGGGGATTCCCATATAATGAGAATGTAAATGCTATAGCCCAAAAGCTTTATCTAAAGAAGGGATCTTCTGCCTAAAGTGAGGTGGATCTAAGTTCATTTATAGTAGATGATATGGAAGCTAACCGGAAATCACAGAAAGTAAGACAACAGTTTTCCAAGAAAATGAATTAAAAAAGATCTTCTAAAGGCTCTTATTAACCACAATTCCTAGTTCAGGAAAAGGAATGTCATCTGAACCTGCTATATATGCAGGGATAATGTGATTCTATATCTATGGCATGCAATGGCATTGTACTGCACTTCAACCATTTTACATACAGTACTTGAGGGCTTATCAGTCCCTTTGTAGTGCTCCTGCTTTGACACTCCCATGGATTTGGAGATGTAGAACAGAGGGTTGTAAATAACAAGGGGGGACTGGAACCCACTAGCAGGGCATGTCCTTAGCCCCTTTCATTTACTACATTTGTGCTGGCATGCAGGCAAATATATAATTGCTTTGGATAACTCTGCAACATGCCCAGTGGCATGGTATGGTATTCGTATACAAATGAAGGGGGTAAATTATTGAACCCCATCCATCTCTTAACCAGGTGGGCAGGGGATGGAACGCTGAGGGGGCCATGCAGTGCTCATACTCAATAAAGTGGCTGTGGTTCAACCAATTAAAAGCTTCAGCCCCACCTATTACCACAATCATCATTTATCTTCAAAGAGGAGTCCAAAAGCAAACACTGGTGTCCTTTTTGTGATGGGTAGGAATATAAATGCATATAAATATAAATGCAATATGTATTGCGCATGGTCATGGCATTAGAAGTGGAGTTCTCTCTCCTGCTTTGCTATATTGCCTAATCTTTATGCACAACTCCTATTTTTTGCATTTTGCTTTAAAATGTTTTTCTTGGTTTCTACAGAACTTTAAATGCCTTCATTTTTTATCCAGTGTCTTGCTGTTTAAATACACACCTACTGCTATTTCAGTAGAGGTTATATTCTTCAATAAATTAAAAAAAAAAACAAACTTGTTTTAAAGGAAGAGCACCTGCTAAACCAACAGGTCTTGTGGGATGCAGATACAGTGGATTTTGGCTCAAACAATATGGAAGTGTTTAAACACAGACCACAGTGCAGCACAGTTAGCAACCTTTAAATTGCAGCCATTCCCGGACTGCTGAAAAGTCAATAAACAATTCACAGCTGGGCTCACTAAATACAGAAACATATCTATCTCTTGCAGACTGATTGCCGAACAAGTAATTAAGTGGGAAATGTGAGCTCTGGATGTCAGTAAGAAATGATAAAGGTCCTCACTTATAAATTAACTAAGCTATCCAAGGCCCAGAAGATTAACCTCTGAGGCCTCTGTAGGTAATAGAATGAACCACCAACATACAGATACCCAACATAACAAACCCCTGCATGCTGATGTTGGCGGTCCTATGATGGAACCAAAAACCAATTTAAAGGGAATGTTCCCAAAACGAATGAATTAATTCTTATGATATTTATTAAACAAAAATTAAAAATGATTTTGAAGTCATGTGTGAATGTAAATGCTATTGAAAGCAGTTTACACATCAAACGATTCCCCTTCTCTTATTTCCATATTTGTATTGCTGTTGTGTATAAAGATAAAATATGGTTCAACTATGTTATCCAATTATAGGTCTTTTTATGCGAGGGGAGGTCCATTCCTAACATCAAAAACTAGTCTAAACAGATGTATGAATACCTGTTTTATGACGAGTTGAAAGTTGGCCTGATAAGTGCTGCCTTGTTAAAACTTATGCATTTTGTTGTTGCGGTATATTTCAATGCTAGGGTACTGTATATAGGAATTTAAATATAGGTATGAGGCCTGTTATCCAGAATGTTTCGGGACCTGTGGTTTCATCAGATAAGGGATCTTTCCATAATTTGGATCTTCATACGTTGTCTACCAAAATAAATAAAAAATTAAACATAAATTGAATCCAATAAGATTGTTTTGCTTCCGGTGAGGATGAATTAAATTTTAGTTACCCTCAAATACAAGGCACAGGTTTATTATTATAGAGAAAAAGAAAATCCTATTTAAAAATATGAATTATTTGCTTATTATATGTCTATAGAAGATTGCCTTCCCGTAATTGGGAGCTTTCTGGATAATGGGTTTCTAGATTACAGATCCCATACATCTATCAGCATCAGTATCTGCTAAGAACAAAGCTGTTACCTTATGTTTGCCAGTTTGAGCATCAAAGATGATGTCTGTTATTATTATAAAACAACTAATGTCCCTTTTGCATTTAGAGCCCAAGTAAATTTTGTGTTTGTTTGGTGATAATGCCAATGGCAACAGTAAACCAAGACAAAATACACTGAAAATACAATGACTTTATATTGCAGTAATGGTTAGGGAGGGAGATCTTTGCATTCACATAAATTAGAGCTATATAAATAGCTGTCACCATAAAACTGTCATCGTGGAGATATTCATTTATGATCACGTCCAACCTGTGATGCTGACAAGATACCACAGAGATGGGGGTAAATGCTTGTTTGAATAAATAAGCCTTGTTAACATCTATTTGTCTGTTATCTCCAGGAGAGACTGGATAACCTCATACATGCCAATGGTGTTTCCGGGTCAGACCCTTCCATGGCAATAAAACAGTTTTTTCTGTGTATGTCCAGCTTGCTGTGGGG
The DNA here is from genome assembly GCF_000004195.4 of Xenopus tropicalis. NCBI lineage: Eukaryota > Metazoa > Chordata > Amphibia > Anura > Pipidae > Xenopus > Xenopus tropicalis. The sequence goes on along the minus strand of NC_030680.2, from coordinate 61,850,623 downwards.
TGGAATAAATGTGCATTGGGAAAGTAACTAACACAAACGCCAGCCAGACGTGGAGCAAACGGTCATTGTGCAGGCTTCCCCACAGCACCCTGTGCCAGTACAAGTCTCTAACTTGATTGGTCATTGAAATTCCATTTTCTGCTGTGTGACGACTTAGCTGTGTGAATTATGTGAGAAAAAGAACATTAGCCAACTAAAGTAAATAAGGAGGAATTTCGGAATAATTCATTAATTCATTATTAATTAAATATAATACAGGTTAGAGACTATCCCCTATTTTTTTCAGTTTGCTGTAAAAATGAATGTGCTCAGTGCAAATTTTTTTAAGGGACCAGAAACACTAAAAAAAAAAAAGATTTAGTCAAGAAAAATGCAGAATTACCTGGAAACAACACCAATACCTGAGCTACAGGAGGTGGAACCAAACATACACAGTGGTTTTATGAATCTTCAAAACTAAACTTGTGTAGGGACACATAGGGTTAATGTGCCCCTATGGCTTTAAACCCTAGACTTCCTTTTTTCTCCTTGTTAATGGGCAAGGATTCATTTATCTATTTTGGTATTTACATATACCTCAGTTATTGGCCCATAGGTAAACCACACCCTACCACACTTTAATATAGTGTTTGGGAAGGGGTGGTTCTTCCTTTTTAGGCCTGCAGCAATTTACCTGTGTGTATGTACTCCAGGAAGCCTGGGATCCACACCAGCCCTGAAGTGATAGGCCCTAAGGGAATCTATACCCTTAGTGAAGTCAGGGAGCAGGGACCCCGTAAACAAGCTTATATTATATTATATTGTATTAGGTTATATCTATTTTATAGCACTTTCTAAGAAAGTGAGTGAGTCAGTCAGCACTTAGCTAGAAAGAGCACCTTTTCGGCTCCAACAAGGAGAGGAGAGTAAAGGAGTAGGCTCCTACAGGCGTATTGCCTTAATATAGGGACACAGTAGTGCCAGGGATATCAGGTTAGTTTTTACCCTGCCCACACTCACAGAGGTGGGATAAACCGGTGGACTTACCTTCCTGCTTGCTGTTGGCTGTCTTTACCCAGCCCACACTCTATTGAGAGGGATAAAACGGTGGACACCATACTCTAATGCTTGATCTACGTTAACATTATTTGTACTGCTGAGAAATTGCTATAAGTCCTCAGAGTGTGAGTATTGTTAACCCTGCATTTACATTATTTGTCTGGGAAAAATAAACAGCATTTTGTTTGACTTATATAGCCAAAAAGGGGTTAAACTTGAGTAACCCTTTTTCTCTCTCTCCCCTTCCCCCATTCTCTCCTATTCTCTCCTATCCCCCTCCTACACAATTATTGTTCATTATTAACGTGACATCATAAAGCTGCCATAGAGTAAAACAAACGGTACCCGGTATAACCAGCAAGCACTAACTGATTTGCCAGACATGATGAGCAGAATTACCAATACGTGTTTCAGTTTTGATATTATGAGTACAGAACTAACACCTGTTATTGCAAAGATATCCCTGATTCTAGCCTCTCTTTCTGCTGCAAATACAGCATTTATATCATATGATGAACTTGGAAAGCTGCGTTTACTGTCTAACATTTCATAATGAGGCACATACTCAATTTCTATGGTAGATGAAATCAAAACAAAGAATTCCAATAATAATCCGGTGGTCAAATGAACATGTTCCATTTTGATTAGAAACACAGCATACATGTTCAAAAGGAGGAAAGAGCTAACAAGCGAGTCCAGTATCTCTTGCCCACTGAAATTAACATTACTTCATGCAAAGTATTCCAGCAGCCTGCCAATGATAGATCAAGCAGAGAGATTATGTAGATTGTTGGGAATTACATTGCACTTTAGCATCAATTTTTCTTCTAGTCGCACAAGTTTCATGGATCCAGACCTATTTTGAATTCTGAGCCAATTACATTTCCAACAGGCCTTGGCCTTAACATATTTGGAAAAAAATGTGCCTAGTTAATAAAGCATCTCACATTCTTAAATTACAGTCAGTTAGTGGCCAATTTTTGCAGGAATGCAAAAGGTGGGTGGGTTCAGCTGAAGACAAGAAATTGGGGTTTGAGGAGAATACATGCGTAGGCTCATTTCCTTGCTGGATTTTTCAGTTAAGTTATAAAAAAAAGGAAAAGTTTGAAATGCAATTCATGATGATCATACAAAACATTTTGCCTTTTTAAAATATATGTCTGTTAGAGAAATAGCACACATGCTCCCGCGGTGACGTGCAGCGTTGGTGAGGGGTGGGTGATGCATTCTGGGGTTGAGGAGTGTGGCGCAGGACAGCAAATAGGGTGTGGATCTCCTGGAGAAACAAACTAGGGGTAGACAGACAGAAGTGGTACGTGCCTGGCGCCCCCCTATCGCTGTGCCCTAGGCATGTGCCATTCTGCCTACTCTTAGTTCCAGCCATGCACCATAAACTAGATATATCCTGAGGGTTTGTTGCATTAATAATTGTATCACTAATAATCTTTCTGTTCAAAACATCTACTGCTCATCTTCCAATCTGTTATTTAAATCTGCATGTTGCTATTGTAATTAAGATATTAGTAACCAAAAAAGGTTGTTAGGCTAGTGGCATACAAGGCATTATTTTTCAGACTGTGTAGAAATGCAGGAGGGGAAAAGCCCGATCTGCTGTGCACTGTAGGCACTGACAGACATGTTGTTGGCCTTCAGCACACAAAGGGCGGATTAAAGCAGAGAAACATGAAATGCATTACTGTGCCAAAATCTGCCCCATGTGTGTGCTGACAGGCTGCTGACATGCCAGTCATTGCATACATAATACAAAGCAGAAGAAAACTGGGGCTCATTTATAAACATGTGCATATTTGCACCTGGGGAGTAACTCATGCAACCAATCAGTGATTAGCTTTTTTTCACCAGCTGCAGAACAATGACAGCAAACATCTGATTGGTTACCATGGGTAACTGCACAGGTGCAAATTAGTCCAGTGTTTATAAATGACCCTCAGTATGTAACAGGGACAGCCATGGCTGGTGAATTCCCTTCACTGGATGGGTATTGTAGTGTTTAGGTAGCCTTTACCATTAAAATCAGACATAAAACACATGTGCAATGAACCAAGGAATACTTTTAAATTTAGCAGAATCCCACAGAAATTGCAGCGGTAAAGCTTTAAACACTTGTGGCCTTTTCTTCAAGTAACAAAATGAACACTTTTTATGACACTTAGCACACTTTCTTTCACATTTAGCGAACCCATGTTCTCTCCTATATCATGAAGTCTCTAGGAACAGTTCTAGGCTACAACTACAGCAGCAGAGTTGATGAAACCCTTTAGGGTGCCACCTAATCACTACTGTTCCCCCTGTTCCTTTATCATGTACTGCCCAGTAGGTTCTTACTAATCTACACCTGAATGCCAGTTTCCCCTAACTAAAGTCTAAGGGTCTACGTAGGGTTCTCATTGGGACTTCAAGCTGTACTTGCTTACCTAGTTGGATGTTATGTATAACACAGTCCTGTCATTAAATGTTCTTTCATACAAAGAAAAGTTCATCTTACCCCACTCCCCTATATACCTGTAGATTCTCTGAGCCTGGAAACCTATGTAGGGGAATGTGTAATGGCCTTAAAGCATGCCACTAGCCCTAGAAGTAATGTAATTAAAGGTACAATGTTTGCTACAGGTTTAGTCATCTATAGCAATGTATCAGGTAGCATTTACTGGTCTCCTTTTTAAAGACCAGAATCTTGTTGCCTGCTATGAGTCACTGCAGTTTTGCAAATATTTTGCCTTTTACTACATATGGTGGTAAAATTCCAAACTGAAGAGCTGCACAAAATAAGTTGAATGTTTCAGAAACAACAAAATATAAAAGTTAGATCACCATATCTAAGGGTTAAGTTAGATCACCATATCTAAGGGTTAAGTTAGATCACCATATCTAAGGGTTAAGTTAGATCACCATATCTAGGGTTTACGTTAGATCACCATATCTAGGGTTGCCACACAGCAGGCATCACCTGCTAAGGCTGGGGCTGGTATTGCAATTTAAAATTGCTTGGAAATTTCTAATTCCTGGTAAGAAGGTAGCAAGACTAACCATACTTTAAGTCTACTAAACACCATTTAAACATTAAATTAACCTAATAGGATTGTTTTGCCACCAATATGTATTTACGAAGTTAGTTACCATCAAAGGTACTGTTTAATTATTACTGAGAAATTGGAAGTAATTTTAAAAATGCAGAATTATTTGCTCAAATTCTGATGCTTTACAAGTGATTATTTACACAAAAACAGAAGACCAGAGGATCTCCCAGTGGACCCAGCATTTGTTTCCACCATAGGTCTATACATAACAATAGCTGAAAGAGGGGCCTTGCTATCAGTTTCTTTAGCCTAGGAGCAATAAGGATAGGGCTCAGGGCATCAAGGGTGAGAAATAATGTACAGGTACTGTATCCAGATAGCTCAGGGCCTAGGGTTTTTCAGCTAAGAGGTCTTTCTGTAATTTGGATCACTGTAACTTAAGTCTACTAAATATTAATACTAATACTATTGTTTTATCTTAGGAGAAAGCAAATCATTTTTTATTGAATGAAAATAAAATGGTTTGCTTAAAATAGATGGAAAATACTTTTCTGTAACTTGGAACTTTCTGCATAATGGGTTTCTGGATAACGGATCCTATACCTGTACACCTCCTTTTACAATAATTACCTGTTTTTTTTTTCTTATATTCACTAACTGATTTATATTCGCTTACTGACCAGTTTTATTTTGATGAAGAAGTACATTTTGCTGATGAACGAGTTCACAGATAATGTTATTACATTATACATACATACCTAGGGGCTGATTTACTTACCCACGAACGGGTCGAATGGAGTTTTTTCGGATTCTTTACGAATTTTTCGGATCCAATACGATTTTTGCGTAAAAACGCGAGTTTTCCTATCCATTACGAAAGTTGCGTAAAAAGTTGCGCATTTTGCGTAGCGTTAAAACTTACGCGAAAAGTTGCGCATTTTTCGCGTAAGTTTTAACGCTACGAAAAATGCGCAACTTTTTACGCAACTTTCGTAATGGATACGAAAAACTCGCGTTTTTACGCAAAAATCGTATTGGATCCGAAAAATTCGTACAGAATCCGAAAAAATCGCAAAACATACGAAAAAGTCGCAAAATGTTCGTTTTCAAGTCGGAACTTTTCCAATTCGGGTCGGATTCGTGGGTTAGTAAATCAGCCCCCTAGTATATACATATAGGCATTATTTAATACAATATTTATAGAGAGAGAGATAGAAATTCGTGCCATGGATAAAACCCATAGTAAATATCATTATTGCTTGTTAAGGGATGACATTTGTACTTGATGCATCTGCCCTCTGTTCAGCACTATTGTTTAATTTTGGCAATTGCAAATGGAGCAGGTTCTTCATCGGACCCAGATTTGTATAATTTGGCTTGGAAAGAATATCATAACAATGTAGATGATTTAAATTCCCTAAAATGGGATTTAACAATGAGCTAGTTGTGGTGTATCCTAGATACGCTGCTTTTGAATTTCAGTCTAAATTATATGTATTATAAACTTTCGCATTGTAACTGGCACATCTGATTCAAATATTATGGTAAAATAAATATCAGCAGGAGGACTTTACATATGGCTATTATGTTCTGTTTATATAATAGTCTGCTGTAAATTCACAGATCTCATCTATATTATAGCACAGGCCAAGTTTAATGCTCAATCAAGGAACATCCTTTGTTATGCTCAATTAAATGGCTCACTGCAATTTAATTTATAAGAATTATAAAAGTCTGTGGACTTTTATGTTTAAGTTAAATTGCATGCATATTTAGATTCACTAAAATGGGATATCTTCATAATTAAATTTAAAGCCCTGAATTTTTTAACTAGAAACTTTAGGTAATATAATAGTTAACACTATCTGCAAGGAGTTTTTACATTCTCCATTTCCTAATATTTAAATAAGTGTGCTTGCCCCTGGGCTGAAGTGATACTTCTGGGTGTGGGCACAACTTGGGGATTCTTCACGCTTGGGGGTGAATTCTTGGCCTGTGCTTATCTACTGGTCGGGAATTCTTCCCTTGTGGCACTAGCTGTCACGGTCGGCACCCTAAACCAGAACAGATGCCAAGTTCCCTTGTCTCGGCTCGGCTTCACCAGTGTTGTGACCGCCTTTGGCTTCGGGAGGAGCCCTCAGCTACTCAGATGCCACCTGGACTTAACGAGGGGAACGAGGCAGGAGTTCTGGCAAGCAAAGGGGCACGACTGTAGATAACGTCAGTTAGGCCGAAGATCACGGTACAAATAGGGTTAAACAAGGACGTCGTCAGGCAGGCTAGGTCGGGGCGGGCAGCAATCAAGGATAGTCAGACAGGCAAGGGTCAAAACCGGAATAATCGATACAGCAGGATGAGACGAAAACGTAGTCGAAGTACAAGCCGAGGTCAGATATGGAAAATCAGGATAGTCAGGAGCAAGCCGGGTCAAAACACAGGAAGGCAACAAGCAGGATACAGGAACAAAATACACAAGGCTCAAAAGGCACCAGGAATCAAATCCTATCACGGGCAATGAGTAACAATAGAAAGGCCCTTTAAATATTTCAAATTTGGCGCCATTGCGCGCTGACGTCATGCGTCATGCGTCATGACGTCATTCGTCAGCGCGCCTGCGCCTTTAAGTATACGGAAGTGCGCGCGCGCGCACACTATGAAGGGGCAGGCACAGGGAACAGACGGCGCGGCGGGCGTCCCCGCCGATGGTAGCGCGGCGGGCGTCCCCGCCGTGCCGGTAAGGCACATTTCCTCACACTAGCCTAAGAATTAGAAGCAGAGACAGGGTTAGGAAATGCAAATACATTTAATACAATACTATTTATTAAAGTGGACCTGTCACCCAGGCATAAAAAGCTGTGAAATAAAAGTCCTTTTCATATTAAACATAAAACCCAAACTCATTTTTTATTAACACATCCATACCCATTATAAAAGCATTTAAAAATCCCAGTTGTCAATCATATATTGCCTGCCCCACCTCTATGCCTAAGGCATAGAGGTGGGCCAGACAGTTACTTTCTTTTTCAATTCAGAACTTCTTAGATGTTGCTGCTCTCCTCACATTCAATCTCCCTCCCCACCTTCTAATTTTGTAACCAGCGCATGGGCATGAGCATCAGGTCCCCCCCATACTGGCACAGAAAAAAGATTTTGGCAAGATACAAAGCTTGCCTTAATAACAGTGTCCACAAAATGGCGACTGTCTTCAATAGCTGCAATTGTGAATTCCAAGGCTAAAGAAAATAAGATTAAAACCATTTTTATAGTGACAAACACAATAGAAACCCATTTGGAATTATTTCTTAGGGTGACAGATCCCCTTTAACAGACAGGTGGACAAAATAGTCAGAAAAGTGTTCAAAAACCTTAAAAAAAAAAAACTCTCTGAACCTCTAGAGAGGTTCTAGATTCAGCAGACTGAGTTGTGAGTTATGATTTGCTTAGTTGTTGCTGTGTCTCACTCTCGCTCTGGAGCAAAATTTGATCAGTTTTTATATCCAGAAATAAATTTAAGAAAACCATAGTCCTAATTAGGAATTTAGTTCACATACACATATAGGTGCCGAATAGTATGTAAGCTTTGTGTTCACCTTAAAAAAAAATTCACAATAAAAAGTGAGCCTTAAGAACAGATTATCCTTAGCTGTATTCCCTGCCCTCTTCACCTTGAGCTATCTGTAAATGGAGTTCCAATTCTTTATGCAGACATATATCATTTCTGCACATGCAAAGTAACTTATGAAAATAAATAAAAACAACAAACCAGAGTTCGGAGCAACTGTCACCTTGTCAATACTTGTATACCAGTGGACTGGTTTTTGCCCACATATTTATGTGTCTGCTGACCAATTTGTGTATCTCACTCCTCCTATGATATAACATTTTTAGTACAAAATTCAGCATTGGCATACACTCAATAGTGGTGCTTAGAATGTGGTACCTTTTACACAACCAATGCAGTGTCTTTGATTATAAGGGTTAGGTGGCTTTATTGATCCTACTGGTAAATAGGATACAAAATACCACATTGACATAATAATGTCCTAATAATTGAATTCTATCATAATAATTAAAATAATTACATAACAACGGAGAGCACTAATAGCACTATTCTGCTACATAGGACAATCACAGTCAGCTCACACAAACAGCACTAACAACGCTAAAGGTGTATCATGATAATTAATACATACAAATGTACAATGCATGCTCCATATGATAGATCTCAGTTACAGTTCAGTCATTACAATCCTGTGTTATTTTACAGTGTCTGCAATTTGAGCTTGCCTATGGGTGTCACTTTCTGTTTTTGGGCAAATCCTCAGTAGGGTAAACTCCAGTTCACTTTGTATCTATCGCCCCCATTAATGGACTTGCTCTTTCTTAAGGATCTTCTGTCCAGTACTACTACATAGTAGGTTTCTGTGGCCATTCAACATTATATTCAACAAACTTCATGATGCCTCATTTGTATAATAATTCAAATTGCCTACAGGTTCAGAAACATGTTTTTGGATTCTTAAAAATGGAAGACAGTGTTGAATGTGTACATGGCAGGAAATAGATGTGACCGTTATCATCCAGATCCCACTTACATATTGCTTACTCTGCATTATCAGGTACAATAGCAGGTAATGCAGGGCAGCAATGAACTCCATTGTGGAATGGCAATTAAAAATTTGGCAGAGTGTAACAGAATCATTCTCCACTGACACTATTTATATAGCACAAGGCTAAAGCAAAAGATTTAATATGATTTATTGACAAATAAAGCATAGCTTACGGCCATCCTCAAGATAAATCATTGCAGCATTTCCATCCAGTTTACATTTGGATGCAGAATACATTCTTTCAGTGTATATCACATAAGGTTTTATTTTTGTTGCTGAATAACAAATTTGTTTGCTATTTTCATCACAACTACAACTTTAAATGAGATTCTAAAATATGTATCCTTCTAGCCTTGAACCCTTGAACATTTATGGACAATGCATTGGTCATGGTAAAACATTCTGTTATGTTGAGAAAACCCTCACCCCCACCCTCTGCTGAACAGGATTAACTCAGCAAGGGTTTTGTTGGTGACCAGTGTATCACAACCCCTGGCATAAAAAGACATTTCAAAGTATTATTTGGCAGTTGGGGTTGAACTTGTGTAACCCCTAAATACTTGGGTCAGTGTCAGCAGTGCTCTTGTGTTTTGGTGTGTAAGGTGTGTAAGGCAACACAAGTAAAGGAAATTTCATATGGTACAGTTGAAAAGTCCTATTAAATAAGCACAAGCACCAAAATACGTGAATGGCCAAATAATCTTTTCTCCGGTGAAATGATAAAAAATCCCATGATTGCAAAACATTTATCAAACACAGTGCACTTAACCTTTAGCATCTACTTAAAGCAGGTTGTCTGATTTAAAAGAGCACCTGCCACATTTCACCATGACAAATGTTGATTTTATGAACCCTTTTGTTAGTTCTATAACATCATACACAGATAAAAGGGCTTTTTAGTGTCTAAGTGATGAGTTTGGCACCAGAAACGGACATTGTATATGCAAAAGCAAGATTAGAGTCTTCGAAATCTCAATTTCGTAAGCATTCTATAAACACCTCCTACTAATGTTTCAGCATCTGTTGAAGCAATAGGCCCTTTTATTAAACATACTTAGGAAATGATTTTGCTGCCAACTTTTTTTTTTTTCATTTTCTTTCTGATATATGTTTAATGCACGTCTGTATCACTTTTCGTGAAACATTTGTTGTCATCTCTCTGTAAATCAAAAGCAAATGGTAAACCAGTTATATGTTTAAGGTGTTTATCTCAAAGCTGAAAACATATGCTTGTAATCTGAATTAACTGCTTTTTCTCCTACATCTAGAATACCATAGAAGTAAAACACCAGAAACATTAGGCCCATTTACATTACTGTTACAATGCACTGTGGCTATTTACATTATGCTGTGCTCGCTTATACTGTACACTCCTTTTCAGAATCAAATTTTAATGTTATTTCCATGATGTAGAGTTTTTTTCCACTGTCATTTCATCTGCATACTGAGTTGTACCCAGCACAATTGAATGTGTTAATCAGGAATTGCCCACAAGTTTCAGAGTGGGGATAGCTCTTTGCCTCACTGCATTGTTCCGTATAAATAACTACTGTTTGCCTTGCTAAATTTTTGGGTGTGCTATTACATAAACCTATCCAAATTTTAGATATAATGACAAATTATTATTTTGTGGCCAGTTCCAATAACATTTTAAGAGTCAAACAAAAGCCTTGGTCAATATCATTGCCTTTTTAAAAGGCACAGGGTTGCTGCCTTATGTAATTTAACCAGCATTCCCATGCCCAGTTTGTTACAATTGCCCTTTATAACAGGACTTACCATCTGGGTTCCTCCAACATCACCCAACATGACAGTCTTACCTCTGTTTTTAAACATTGGCTATTGGCTAATGTTTGCAAAATGTGCATGTGGCCCGATTTATTAAGTGCTTATGCCTTTACCCCCACCCCAATCAAAGAAGGTGGGAGACATTGTTAAATGAACTTGGGGGATCCCTTACCACCATCATATCAGGAGCCTTTTCCACCAACTAGTTTGGTGTTCTTGTTCCCTCCAAGGCTTAATTCCGGCTTATAAAATATTAAGAGGGATATGCACTTTACCTTTAAATACATTACTTAGCAAACAGGAGGTATGGTGTTCTACACCTGGAATCTGTTACAGTAATTTACTATATGCTGGAAAGTAGATGGTGGAAGCGCAAGCTTAAAGGATATGATCCCCAAATAACCAGCTTAATGGGTTAGGAAATAGTGGTAACTCATTCCTCAACTAGAAAGGTAAAGGAGCCTTGCTATGATCAAATAATAGCTTCCTCTGCAGAGAGTTGGATGTAAAGGGTCTTATAGACCCCAAGAAAAATAAACATAATACATTCTCATTCCTTCGTGCACATAAATATTGTAACCTTAAATGACAGTGCAGACAACACATTGAATATCATGCTCTCTTTGAGGTTTACTTATGACGCAGAGGAAGCACACCATGTATATAACTGCCAGATTAGTTTCTGTACCCAAAAGAGCAAAGCTAAAAAACGAATAGTGCTGCCTTTATAATTATGTATAATACCTGTTAATGAGATGGAGATAGATTGTTCTCTACCTCTCTCTTCAGTGTATCTTAAATTATATATAATAAACTTAGACATACTTATCACTATGCTTCTATTTATTTCATAGCTTTATTGACATACCATTGAAGAATCAATAATTTATAGAAAATCAAACTTGCGAACAATCAAAATGTAGTTCAGCCACATTACAATGGCATGCAATATGTTTATAACTATGGGAAAGTGATTAAGAGATCATTATAAGGACACTGGCTATCATATGTTTTCAATTTGTAATGACCAGTGACCTTCACAACTGCCAGGTCTGCTGCTCTAAACCCCAATTTTCCACCTTCCCTTGAGCCAAACTTTGTGTAATTAAGATGCCAAATGTGTCACAGGCATTCCTAGAATTACTGAGGTCAGCCCTTAAGAGGGACATTACCCTGGGTTATTTGCTGTATGCTGCAGTGTTCCCTAGCTAGTTGGAGGAGCTGGAACTCTGCTGAAATATTTCTACAAATGAAAAGAACATTTCTACATAAGTTCTAAAATCTTCCAAACATTTATTATTCTGTTTGTACCACAGAAAGTGACACAGAATACTTTTCAAGTGACTTGTAAGGGTAAAGACACATGGAGCTACTAGTAGCAGCTACTTGTCAAGGCTACTAAAATAGACAATGCTGATAATTTACTGATAATTGTCTTTACATGTGTTTTAGCAGAGGAAATTTTCAATACTGTCTATGGCATGGTATTATCTGGCGTTTAGTAGCCCAGTAGTGACAAGTAGCTGCTACTAAGTAGCTTTGTGTGTCACCCTAAAGGCACAGTCTTCAGTCACAGTCCGTTCCCCACAAACGACTGCTTTCTAAACTAAGGTCTATTGGTCTTAGTGAAGTCGTTTGCACATGGATAGAAAACTGGCTACAGGATCGGGTACAGAGGGTGGTTGTTAATGGTACATTCTCTACTTGGAATAAGGTCCTCAGTGGGGTCCCTCGTGGTTCTGTACTGGGTCCACTTTTGTTTAATTTGTTCATAAATGACTTAGGGGAGGGTATTATGAGTAATGTATCAGTGTTTGCAGATGACACAAAACTCTGCAGACCAGTCAATTCTATCCAGGATGTGACATCCCTGCAGCAGGATCTTGACCAACTGGCAATCTGGGTGGCTAAGTGGCAGATGAGATTTAATGTGGATAAATGTAAGGTCATGCACCTGGGATGTAAAAATATGCAAGCACCGTATACCCTTAATGGGACTGCACTAGGCAAATCCATAATGGAGAAGGACCTTGGAGTCCTTGTAGATAATAAACTTGGCTGTAGCAAGCAATGCCAGGCAGCAGCTGCAAGGGCAAACAAGGTTTTGAGCCTTGGAGGGGGTTATTCTTCCCCTTTACAGAGAGCTGGTAAGGCCCCATCTAGAATATGCTGTTCAGTTTTAGTCTCCAGTGCTCAAACGGGACATTATTGAGTTAGAGAGGGTCCAGAGAAGGGCAACTAAGCTGGTAAAGGGTATGGAAAGTCTCAGTTATGGGGAAAGACTGGCCAAGTTGGGTTTGTTTACACTGGAGAAGAGGCGCTTAAGAGGTGACATGATAACTATGTATAAATATATAAGGGGATCATATAATAACCTTTCTAATGTTTTATTTACCAGTCGGTCCTTCCAACGGACACGAGGGCACCCACTCCGTTTAGAAGGAGGGAGGTTCCATTTAAATATTCGGAAAGGATTTTTTACTGTGAGAGCTGTGAAATTGTGGAATTCCCTCCCCGAATCAATTGTACTGGCTAATACATTATATAGCTTTAAGAAGGGGCTGGATTCTTAGCAAGTGAGGGAATACAGGGTTATGGGAGATAGCTCTCAGTACAAGTGAGGGAATACAGGGGTAGGGGGGATAGCTCTCAGTACAAGTGAGGGAATACAGGGTTATGGGAGATAGCTCTCAGTACAAGTGAGGGAATACAGGGTTATGGGAGATAGCTCTTAGTACAAGTGAGGGAATACAAGGTTATGGGAGATAGCTCTTAGTACTAGTTGATCCAGGGACTGGTCCGATTGCCATCTTGGAGTCAGGAAGGAATTTTTTCCCCTCTGCAGCAAATTAGAGAGGCTTCAGATGGGGTTTTTTGCCTTCCTCTGGATCAATTTGTAGTTAGGCAGGTTATATATATGGACGTATGTCTTTTTTCAACCCAACTTACTATGTTACTATGTTACTATGTTATGTAACAGGAAGCAGATACTAACATATGTGCTAAATGAGTACAAATGCAGCTATTCGTAGCAATCAGAGCTTTGCTTTTATTTTGTAACTTGAATTAGACTGGTTAAAACTAATTGCTGGGTGACTGAACTGGTGCAATTTAGCATGTATACGAATATGTGCAAGTGCAGTTGCAAACAAAACAAATTAGGCCTTATGGCTGTCGTGTTTAGTAGACTGTTCAGTGAGATGATTGGTACATTTTAACAAGAAATATTACAAATCATTTAATGTTTAGCAATTTATTTTGCACACTGGTGCAATTTTTTCCAGAGCAGAAATTAGATGTGCGTCTCCCTACATGCAGTTTGCTCTGGGGAGTAAGACCAGGGGTGGGTGATACTGGTGAACATTACCACCCCATTAAACAGAATTGTGTGAAACTGCTCAAAGCTGAAAGGTAATGTATTTGACAAATGTGTCTGGAAAATATCCTGATAGGAAAGTTTTGATAAATGCGGAAAATATCAAATGGCTGGGAAGCATTCAGAATTTCCAGTTAAATGTTTGATGAATCTGCACCTAATTGCTGACTTTTGGCACGTGAATTTGTGCAATTTAGCACCAATGTTTATAAGCCCCGCTGTGTGTTAGTAAATTATCCCAAAAGAATGCACTTCATTTAGCTCCCATTCAATGTAACTGTGTATACACACACACATATACATACACACACATATATATGTTATATATATATATACTGTGTATATGGGCGAATACCTAGTGCTAACACTCACCTGACAGTAATTTTCTTGTGCTTGGGGCCTGCAAATGTGCCTCTATATGTAAAACTTGCATGAAAAACATACTGACAGATGCTAAACTTTAAACCTAGAAATTATTTTTATTAAATGCATTTAATTGCATATAAACATGTATAAAACATGTGCAGTGCTGGTTTTTCTGAATGATTAGGAAACAGTGATATAGATTAAAAAGGCATTGCTCAATGCTGATGGCTTCTGGAAAAGAAAGACGGTGTCTTATACAGGTATGGGATCTACTATCCAGATTGCTTGAGATCTGGGGTTTTCTGGGATCTTTCCGTAATTTGGAACACCAGACCTTAAGTTCGCTAAAAACCATTTAAACAAAAAAATTTATCACCGATATGTACTCATGCATCTTAGCTAAGATTACGTACTAGGTACTGTTTTATTATTACAGAAAAAAAGAAAATGTTAAAATTAGAATTATTTGCTTATAATGTTGTTCAGAGCTTTCTGGATAATGGGTTTTTCAGGTAACGGATTCCATAACTGTAGTCATTTTTAAAAGGAAATTATCACATTGAGTAAATATAAATATATACAAATTAATGAATTACCTTTTTAGTATAGTCTTCCTTAAACAGTCATAGGCACATAGGAAAGTAGATGTGGTTAAAACTTAAATCTCAGTCAAAACCAAATTTTGTTTAATTGGCTTAGTACTGGATTTGCAGAAATCTTCAACACTGAATTCTGCGGTACTCTTGTACCACAGGACTGGAAGAGACTATGTTACAAAGGTGGGCAGCGTTTTTTTAAAGCAAACCAAGCTTAATTATTTTCTGCTGGAAGTTCTTTGCAACCTAATTTGCACACAATTTTATCAGGAGCCAATTAATCTACCAGTATGCAATGTATGTAGGAGTGTATTCTCTGCACTACTGGTTCTGAGTCTTGGAACAATGTTGTTAGACATTTTCTTCTGCTACATTGGTTCAAGAATCAAAACCAAAGAATAGAAAGGTATAAACAAGTACTCTTTCATTTGTACTTATATTTAGAATTAACTTTAGAACCATAGAACATGTTCTTTTCATTTATATTGCAAAGATGCTCCCCATACGGAGCAGTAGGCACGGGACGAGCAGAAAACATCAGCGTGTCCTGTCGCTAGTGCTCCATATGTAAACAGAAAGAATGCGCATTCACGCGTTCTGGTGGGGTGGAGAATGGGGGCACCCTACAGTGAAATCCGGCGCTGATTGTATTATTGTAGATCAAACTAAATCCCCAGCATTAAATCCCAGCGATCCCACCAAGTAGTTTATTTAACTATAAATTAACTAAATTCATAGAAAGACTATGGATCAAGATTTGTGTAGCTCTATTTTATGGTGTATAGGCCTAAGTGGAGTAAAAAGAAGAGACAACCACATTCAGTCATTCTGTATTTTCAAATTCAGTGCACTAAACCCATAACTCTCCCTCACCCCAGGTTTCCTCTCTGCCCTCTGGCCCCCCTCCTGCCCTCCCCAACGTCTGGCCTGAAAAATGCTGCCTGGGCTAAAAAAGTCAGCTTTTCCCAGGAGCAGAGTAATAATGTTAATGGTAGGGAGGACGGGAAAAAGGAAATGTTTCGCTAACGTGGAGAATTTCTGGCCTGCTTTACTCTGAGGCCTGTTTGTCAGGGGGGAAGGAAACCGGTGGATTGGTGAAATGTGAGCCTCATGCAGCTGCATGGCTGAAAAAATCCTGTACGACTTTGAGGCCAGCAGTGTTCTGCAGAGGGTCTGAAAGGGTTAACACTTAGCAACAAGGAAGCAGGTAGGACATGACAGGAGGACACTGGCTGCTGCAGAACAACATGGAATCAATATTTTCCTTATCAAAATGTACTTATCAGCTGAATCTATCATGTCAGGTTTCTCAGATACAAACACTACATCTGCATTTAAATTCTATCAAAATTGGCCTCATTGCCTGGTGCACTTGGCTGTCAGGCCATAATGAGCCATATTGAACCACAGCACACGTGTAACAGCGGAGGCAATTTAGCAGGTGTCTGCTATTATGCTCAATTCTGGAAAAAAACAAGCACTCTCTATGTTGTCATTTCCAATGTCCCGTACATTGTGCAAAGTGCAGAAAAGGCCACACACTGCCATTGTTGAAAACAAGCTGAAAATGCTCAAAGGCCTCAGCACTCTTTTTCCAATTGTAGAAACTGTGGCCCCTCAAATATGTGGACAGAGCTGGCAAATTAATTATGAAAATATGAACCATCTCTAAACGAAATCCTGGTGCCTGTGCTGTGGAACTGTTTCAGTGTTAAAGAACATTACAAACTGGCATGGTAGGTAAGATATATAAAAATGCAGCTGAAAGCTTTGAGCAGAAACTGCCTATTTTAATATAATAAAAGAGAAGAAAAAGATGTTGCATAGTACCTTAAAGGGGAACTCCACCTAAACCCAACATAAGCTTTTTGAAAAGTAAACATAATTTTAAGCAACTTTGCAATATACATCAATTTAAAAATATCCAGCCTTTTCATGATTTTTAATGTAATAATATGGTTTGGAACAGTTAGTCAACTGTCCTCAGCCTACCTGCATCCTCCAAATATCTTTGTTCCCTGCACATGTGATGTCAATAAAGAAAAGGAACATCACAGTGCAATGCATTGTGGGTTATGTAGTTCCTGCATGCTGTCTGTAAGCAGTGGAGAAGTTGTTATAATTTGTAATATCAGTGTTTTAGTCCCTCCACCCCTGTCAGGATTACTTATGATGCAGAAAGAAAAGAACTGTGTTATGGACTGCAGTGAACAGGAGCACGTAAACTGCCAGGAGTAACCTTTTAAGTGTAGCAGGAGAGCCCTGCCAACCTCGGTATTCACAATGCCCTTTGGGGGCCCTGGACTTTCTGCGGCGTAGTTGTGTTGGGCTTTTTAACAAATTTTGGTTCAGAAGCTGGAGTTCCCCTTTAAAGATAACATAGGGATATCTAATTGCAGTGGTCAGTACTGTAATGGTTTCTGTTTAAGCCCCTAAATCACCGGGAGAACCAAACAGCTTGGAATGTTGGGTACTTTCACCTTATACAAGGGGTAAGCCATTTTATAGGCTGTGTTTATTATTAATATAGTTTAGGATAAGTTGCTTTTGGATGCATGAGATGGAATTATTGTGTATCCTAGAGATTTAAACAGACTGGAAAACTGGAAAGCCACCACACACAGAGATTTCCTGCCTGTAGGAAACCCTTTAAGTGCAGTCAAAAGCAGAATCAACAGCACAAATATTAAAGAGCTATTTAAGTGCTGCCCCTGTGTCTAGATGATAGTTGTCATCTAGAACACTGTGAATCCTTTTTAGTGTCCTTTGTTCTAGCCCTTGTCTGTAAAGGTGGGCATACACGCACCGATAATATCGTACGAAACCTCGTTTCGTACGATATTCGGTGCGTGTATGGTATGTCGGCGAGTCGACCGGTATCGCAGGAAGCTGCTGATATCGACCGACTCGCCGATCGGACCAGTTGGAAAATTTTGATCGGGCGCCATAGAAGGCGCCTGACCAAAATCTCCCTTCAGCGCTGAATCGGCAGAAGGAGGTAGAAATCCTATTGTTTCTACCTCCTTACCTGCCGATTCAGCCCTGAATGGTGTGTGGTGGATCTGACGATGTTTCGTGCGACCGATGGTCGCACGAAACATCGTCAGATCGCCACGTGTATGGCCAGCTTAACATGCTCAGTGCTACTGATCTGATCCAATTCTTTTTCTAGAACATTAAAAGGCTAGTACCACTAAGCAATAAAAAAAGTTATATGCATTTTATATACAATATGCCCACTAATGGATTTTTCTTTCACTTCATGGAGCCACAATATCTTGACTGAAAAACACCTTTAGGGGAGTGGAACATGGGGTGATTTGGGGGCTTCAGTATCCATGACTTTGAGTAGTACTGGCTGTAAGGCAAAACTTCCCCAAATTGCTACAATGGCATTAACCTGAGAGGGCTAGAGCAAGCATTTGTTGGGCAACTTGAAAATTGGCAGTCCACACTTGCACAGTTGCGCTCAGAAGATTGTTATTGCCAGTAGTGAGGGGTTATTTAAGAAGACACTGTTTTTACTGGCCCGTGACTTTTTTTGATGCAACCGCAATTTTTTCCTCACTTGGCAAATTTTTGCGGCATTTTCACAAAAAAATTAGCCAATGATGAAATGCAGAATTTCACAGTGAATCCATGCCTGACTAGTAATTGCCTTCTTTAATTGTGTAGGGCTTTTTAACCCAGAAGTATATGCAGAAAAGTTTTTTTTACATGGACTAGATAAATATTACTGGCCATTTCTGGTCATTTCAAAGAAAAAAAATTATTTTATTGTTGTTATTCGTACTTCAGAATTTTAGAATTAAAAAATTTGATTTTCTAGCAACAATTGTGGCAATATCTCTGGGAGATAAGATCTGAGCTTCCCTTTAATAACTGCTTTTGTGGTGCTTATGTTATTTGTTGTATTGGAATAAGTTGCTACTACAAGTGTTTGGTTGCTTATTCATACAAACCACTTTCTTCCCATCACTTTCCCTGATAGGAGTTAAAACTTTAACTGAGCCATTGTCAGTAATGCTAGAATGACACAATTATAGAAGTACTAGGTGAAGCTACTTCAGCTGAGACCTGACACAGGACAAATAACAATATCTTGATGCCAGTTCTCCATTATGTTCTCTTAGAACTGTGACATATGTTGTAGTGTCCTTATGTGTATTCTTGAAACAAAAATGGAGTCTGATGTTTATAATCCTGTCTGGTGTTAGTTATCATGGTTGCAGATAAATTATATAAACTGTATTTATAAATATAGATATATTTTTCACCTACAGTTTGTAATGTGCATTAACTTTAGAAAATGTAAGGTATGCAGATTCTGAATCGGAATGTAACCTTCAAATCATTTGCATTTTAAATAAGAGCTCCATTATCTTTATTGGGAAATAGAAAGCTTTTATCAGTCAAAATAAAAGTTTGTTTAAAGTATAAAATTCCATTACAACTGTCTGCATTATCATCGATTCCTTGTTTACAAAAGGCTTTAATAATGTTCATATGCCTAGAAAGCATATTTAGATTTTGCACTGCATATTTAGATTTGCACTGTTTTCTTCCTCCCACTGGTATTACAATAAACATTTAGATAAAAACATTGGTCTATAGGGCTTTCAGTTTTATAGCTTTCCAAAATGAAAATGTAAAATTTGCAGAGAGGCATTTAAATTGTTCTTTTGGCTGGGGATACATCCTTTATATGTCCAAATTAAAATCCAATCAGAGGCTAAGGTAATATTACCCTTGTCTTAAAATGTAATAGAAAATGTCTACATTTCCCATGGAGGTACAGGAATAAAATCTATAATCTACTTTTAAAATAGTTGGATTTAAGATATTATTATACATGACGCCATCTACTCCACTTCTTCTTTTAGGTTCTTTTAGGGAAAAAAAAACCCTTTTAGGTGAACTTGTTTTTCTTGCCATTTCCCAGCACTGCTGTGCATAGCATAGTGTTCTTAATTACAGAGGGAAGGCCCTATACTTGGAGATTATTACCCCTTTGCACTTGTTATGGAGCAATCATCACTGGCCTATGGTTGATTGCAGTGTTTTCTTTTGTAGTGAATGCGGGACCCTGAGCATTAATTACTACGTTATCCATGATTTATTTCTGCCACTGGTCTATATTAGTCTTCATTCAGAATCTAGAAAGTAACTTATATTTTGTGTATCACCACATTGATGAGTCTATTGGTGCCCATTAATACTCTGTCTTCATTCTCCCTTGTGATATTAGTCACTGTATTTTAGGAAAGGCAAGGGTAATCACATATTACCCTGAAGAGTACATCCAATGATGCTGTAAATCATGTCAGATACTTAATTACTCATTTAGTTAGCATGTCATTTACTTATAGAAGAAAAATAATTTATAGAATGACATTTGTTCCAGGGGTTTTAATGGACAATGAATAATTTTGAACAGGATTAAAAATACTATAAATTCCGCACTTATATTAATTATAGAACAAGTAAACTCGAGTTAGAAATCTACCATGGAAGAATAATGGATATTTTCATGGGGCAATAGCATAACCATTTGGGTTCATTTTAAAACCATGGTTGTGTTAAAATTCCCAGATGCCATGCTATGAATCACTTGCACAAAAGTGAGGCAGTTGCATTCAAGGGTCCTTCTAACAGAGGGAAAACTCAGTAAGTAATATTATAAATTCAATTGTTCTTCAAAATCATTTTCTGCTTGTGAGCTACTAGGCTGGGTGCCTTGAATACATGTTATGGTACAACTTTGCTGTTTCACCCCTATATTAGCAGTAAAAAGAATAAAGTATTTTGTTCTTGTAAAGTTTAGGTTTATCAGCAGTCAAGTTTCCCCCCTGTTTGATGCTAAATACAAATGGGGTTATTTGTTTATATAGTTGCCATTAAAAGCAGTTTAGCCAGTCCTTTTCTATTCTCTGCCCTGATGGCTCTAGCGCTTGAAGCAATGTAGCACAAGCCAGCAGACTGACAGACCTGCCTTGCTGGAGGAAATTGGCCTTTGCAACATTGTTTAAAAAGTAACAACCAGAAGTTCAGCAAATGCTGCTTTCAATAGCAATTACATTTATAAATAACTTTTAAGCCACTACAAATTTTAACAGTTCATATTGGAAAACATAATCAATTATTTGGGGGGTTGACATGCCCTTTAAGTTAAAATATATACCTATAAGGAGAATATTGTTTAGGAAAGTCAACAATCACTGGGTGGTGCCAAAATGCAGTCAACCCCCAGTAATTGTATTCACTTACCTGATACCCAGGCCCAGTGCTCCTATCAGTAAAAAACTGTTCTAGCCTGGGGTTCCTCCATCAAGCACCAAGGAGCAATCTTCTTCCTGTCTCTTCTTTCTTCATGTGGGTGCGCATGTGCAGTAGCGTGCAAAGGAACTTTAACCAAAAAAAGCTGTGTTTTGAACTTTATTGCAGATGCATCAGCCCCTGGATTTTAAAGAAAGAAGAAGTGGAAGAACAGTATCTCTGTATGGTGCTTGCTATGTTGAACTATTGGCACCCCCAAGTGATTGTGAATTTACTTCTCCTTTAAAACAGATTAGTTGATTTTTTTTAGTGATAGCAATGGTTCCCAATGAAGATGGTTAAGTTATAATGAACACTGGTAAGTTGTATTTCTGCATTGAGGATCTTTTTAGTGATTTTATCTAATAATTACTATATCTATATAAACAAAAAAATAGAAAGTTAGCTTAATGTTATGCTTTTTATTTTACTTCACTTATTATGCCTAATTCTAACTTCACTTGTAGCATGAGATGAATTCCAAAAATACTTTCTATTCATCTCTGAATTATATTTGATTCAGTTTATCGAATGCTTCATTGGCAAGTCGTCTTGTTACCTCTAATAGCAAACTTTAGGCAACAGTTGTTGCATGTCCCTTTTCTCTTTGTACTTCACATCCGTTCCCTTTCCATCCCTTCCCTAGAACATTGCAAAGTGCTTCAACTCTCTGCACCCAACGGAAGATTTTCAGTTTTAGTCAATGAGTGGATCTCTTTTTAATGCTCATGCAATTTACAGAAAACTAAACAATGGAATGAGTCCTTAAATGGCAAGTTAAATTAGAAAATTGTGAAAGCACTTAGGATATACAGCACAATTCGTTAACTGTTTTAAGTATAAGGATGTCCTCCAAAACAATGGAGTTTTATTGCCCTAAGTATTTAAACCCTTGGTATAAAAGGTCAATTACAAATAAATATAATGGAATCTTTTGCGTTTTGCTTTGTCGCAAAATTTGCAAAACTGCGAAAAAATTTGCGAAACCATGGCATTTTTTTTGACACTCACAACTTTTTTGACATGACAAAGCCTTTTCTTGACACAATCACACCTTTTTTCATGCTGGCACACCCTCTTTTCATGCGACTGTGCCTTTTTTCATATGACTGCACCTTTTTTTATGCAGGCCCGTAAAAAAGGTGCAGTTACGGCAAAAAATGGTAGTGCCTGTGTCAAAAAAGTGTGGATTTTTTGCACCAAAATTTTGCAGAGGGTTTCATGAAACAATTCGAAATGGCAAAATGCACAATTTCGCTGCGAATCCATGCCTGCCAAAAAAAATTTGCTCAACGCTAGTTACAAAGACTGGGGTAAGATGCACAAGAACACACCCCTTAGTGCTCATCCAGGCAGTACTTTCACCTTATATTACAATCCTAAAGTGGACCTGTCACCCAGACATAAAATGCTGTATAATAAAAGCCATTTTCACATTAAACATGTAACCCAAAGTAATTTTTTTATTAACACATCTATACCCATTATATAAGCATTTAAAAGTTTCAGCTGTTAATCATATATTGCCTGACCCGCCTCTATGCCACATTCCCCCTCCCTCCTCACCATCTAATTGTGTAACCAGTGCATGGATATGGTTGTCAGGTCCCCCCCATACTGGCACAAAAACAAGATTTTAGCAGGATGCACAGCTTGCCTTAATAACAGTGTCCATAAAATGGCACCTGCCTGTTTTCTGCAATTGTGAATTCCAAAGTTTAAAATAATTTATATAGTGTAATTGAAGTTTATTTTGCTTGACAAACACAATAGAAAACAATTTGTAATTATCTCTTAGGGTGACAGGTCCCCTTTAAGCTTCTCCCATCGCACCTTTAGGGCCTAGTGCCTACATTCCAAAACTACTGTAACAACATAAATAGGTTTAGATTCAGCAGGTTCTTATAATTTATACATCATATTTATTAAACAGCAATTGCCCTTACCTTTTTGCAGGTGCAGTTTGACATAGTTAAATAGTTACATAGTGTTGAAAAAAGACCAGAGTCCATCAAGTTCAACCCTTCCAAGTAAACCCAGCACACACAACCTATACTTACCAATCTATACACTCACATAAACCATATATACCAATATCAATTCTAACTGTAGATATTAGTATCACAATAGCCTTGGATATTCTGCTTGTTCAAGAACTCATCCAGGCCCCTCTTAAAGGCATTAACAGAGTCTGCCATTACCACATCACTAGGAAGGGCATTCCCCAACCTCACTGCCCTCACAGTGAAAAACCACCTACGCTGCTTCAAATAGAAGCTCTGTTCCTCTAATCTAAAGGGGTGGGTATGTTGATCGTTTTTATGGGAAAAAAGAACACCCCCTATCTGCCTATAATCCCCTCTAATGTATTTTTACAGAGTAATCTTGCCCCAACAAGCACCTCTGTGGAAATGACCCATGTGTCCCATGACATGGTTGGAGCAGGACCATATACTCTGGTGTAAAGCTCATATCCAAAGAGTTCACAGTTTGCTAAAAGTATATGAAAAACAGAATAGCAGAATTAGCTAGTTACCAACTGTAAACAAATATGGCCAATTTGGATTTGTATTGTAACATAATAGCAATAAATTCAAATACAAATACATTGCCCTCTAACCTAAATTATAAACACATGCCAACAATTGGATGGGGCTACTTACGTGGAAAGCCTTCTGCCATTTTTATATATATTATATATATATATTATAATTGCTGTTATTCCCAATGACCATATATCGATCTAAAAATAGAACACATAATTTCTATGAGACCCATTTAGAAAACAAAATACTAATTGGCGTGCCGCAAGTCAGTGGGCAATTTGTAGTGGCGACTTGTATATAAGCCAATGGAGGCTAAATCGCCGTGATTAGTTGCCATGATCATTGTCTAGATTCTAAGTTTTACTTACTTATCTTCACATAAGTGCATGTCGTTATCAAGTCATGATGTTCTTACTCTTGATGTCATGGTGAATTATTTTAATTTTTTGTAAATAGGACAAGCCCTGGGAAGACCAATAAGCCATAAATAAAAAAAATACATATTTTTGAGAATTAATAACAACTATTGAGGATTATTTGAAGCAATATTAAGAAAGTGGAGAGAACCTAACATACCTTTAACACCTCTTTGCATATATATGAGGTGCAGAATTCTCCCAAGGAGTTGTTCACCGCATAATTCCATAGAAATCTAGGATAGAAATAAAGAACCTGTTTAACCTATTTGTGTTGCCTGAAATATAATGGGGAAAGATGATATATAATTCAATGCAAATAATATTATCCACTCCCCTGCTGAGGTTTTAGATATATTTAATGTACTTAACAGATTTGAGATGTTCTTTAGCAATAAATATTCATATTTATTTATGTATATATATATTAAATATAGAGATTTGGCCTCAGACCGAATGAACGCTCCGAGCGTTCGTGCTTTGGTAAATGTGCCCCCTAGCATTGATTTGCATTAAAATTGCATCTATATTACTATTGCTTTTAGCACCTAGGTAGTGTGTAGCAAATGAAAGGGGCAACTACACTATAGAACTCAGTTACATACAACTTCCAAGCCAGTGTAAAAATTGCAGACATAGGTACACGCCACAATCTTTTTACACTCTGTACACTGCCTTCCTCTGTAGCCAAATTGCTAAATGTTAATGTACAAAAATCACAAGGGGAAATGTTTCTTAGAATATTTAGTGCAAAATTGTTTAACATAGTTTATAAAACATTGGCCTTACCCATAATCCTTTTATAATGGTGACCTTTTGATAAAAAGCACCATAAAACTGCAAGAAATTCTGGGGGCCTGAAACCTATTCTAAAACTTGCAGTTATTTATGGACTCCTTCCTCATTCTAGTATTTATTATGTGAGCTTGGGCATAGGGGGTACGGTCTAAATAGTTGCTGTTATGCACATTTTCCAAGAAGAAACCTGTGTAAGGTATAGTCTAGAGATTACCGAGAAATGGCAGTGGTGCATTCCCTAACTGTGTATCCTGGAATGTATTTAACTGATCTACAAATATGATCTTTAATCCAAACCTCAGTGGAAAGTACCAGATCCAGGATACTTGTCTTGATGTTCCCCTCTAAGATATTATCCTGGCTTTTAACCTCAGTTACCTCACACTGCTCCTGCTATAAAGACAAAAGAGTTTTTGGTCACATTAACTACATTATACATTAAAGTTGCATACATATATACTGTATTGTGAAAGTGTTGGCCATTTCAGTCCATGTTCTAGAGCAAAGAATTCATTGGATCTTCCTAAAATCAGCCTGCCATGGCCACATTATACTCTTTATTACATCCAGTATTATGCTTACATGTCAAGGCTCTTCAAGGTGTATGTCCTATTAATTGATGTAAATAGTGTATATTATAACACATCAGTTCACCTTAACATGGGAGCTGATAAAATATTTTTGCTATATTGTATAGGTATACTTTTCTGCTTATCTTGCAGATGGTATAACAACGAAAAAATAAAAGAATACCACATTTCGGTAAATACCGCAGTTAACAGTTACCTTGGATTAATTTTAAATATTATGTTTAAAATGCAACAAAACATTAGCATGCTCTTGTTCCCTCTGCCCAGTGGAATAGTAAGCCTTCAGGACAAGTTCCCCTTTAATGTCAACATATTACCATTTATAGTTAAACCTAGACTTTTATATACACACCCTATACATATTTAGAAAAAAATTTGTATTTAATTTTTCATCCTGATCTAAGAACAGGGCCGGAACTAGGGCTAGACAGAAAAGACTATGGTGGGGGGTGCAGTTACCTCTCCTTTCACCTACCACTAGTTCCGGGCCCTTTCCCCCTCACTGTAGTACCCCCTGCCAGCGGCCCCGGCAACCCCGCTGCCCTGTGTGCGTGCATCGTGCGCTTGTTTGTGCAAGTGCACACGGGGGGGGGGGCAGGGGGAAGGCGGCCAAGCCGACCAGGTTGCCTAGTCCACCCGGTTGGGTTGGCCCGGCACTGTCTAAGAAAACTATATACAGTACTGTAAGATAATATTTCTTTGAGGAAACATTCTTAAATGTAACTATTTGAAACCTGTATGGTATTTTTAAATACAGAAATATAACATTTTGTCCCTTTAAATTGACACTGAAAGCTGCCCCCCGCCTCATTATTTTCTACTTGCCCGATTCAAAAAATGTATACTGCTGTAATGGGCCATGCTGTTGAGTCGATTAAAAGTGAGGCTGATTAAACAAAACAATCAATATCATTTCCCAGAGTGTAAATTAGCTGTTTGAGATAATCCTAGAAAGAGCAATTCATTCTATAACATTCTGACCATTTAAGTCATAAACAAGTCATTGCATATGGTTTTTAATCAAGATGTATCAAAGGCGGTAAGATGGCAAAAGCCGTAAATGGTATAAAAAAAAAAAATGAAGAATTTAAAATAGAGATTTAATTATAAAGATTGCCTCATTGCATGTGCAATGTATGAGAAGTGTTTTGTGTGTCACTAAAGTGATGCTGCAACGCACAGGAGACAGCCCCCATATCTATACATAATAAATACAAGTTTTTGCAGACTACCTGGGCACAGCTGAATCTGTAGGGAGGTTATCACCTTTCCTTCTAAGGGAATTGCTGGGTGGGAGCTGCCATGGAGAACATCTTGAATTCCTTCTCCCTCATGCAGTACTTAAAATACATGACCTGTAGAACCGTTACTGTTCATTTATCAATTTCTAACTACCAGACGTTCAGCTGTTAATAAACCGCACAACAACGTAACAGGGGAGCATTTACTAAGCTATTTTGAGATAAAGTCTGATTTTTTCTTACTTCTAGATAATTTCGAGATTTACGAATGGGTTTTCGCCAGAACTCAATGGAAAAATTAGAGTTTTTCAAAAAAGAATTTGTACACTTCACAATTTATTAACGCTTTGATTACTATTTTATTAGGAGTACAAATTGGGCCGGTTTGATCTGTCATGCCATTGAGTCAAATACAGGTATGGGATCTGTTATCCGCAAACCCGTTATCCAGAAAGTTCCAAATTATGGAAAAGCTGTCTCCCATAGACTTCATTATAAGCAAATAATTTTAATTTATGAAAATTATTTCTCCGTAATTATAAAACAGCACCATGTACTTGATCCCAACTTAGATATAATAACTGTTTATACTCGAGTATAAGCCTATTTTTTCAGCACCCAAAATTTGCTGAAAAAGTCACCCTCGGCTTATACTCGAGTCGGGTGCTATGGGTCCCTCCAAACTAGCACCCTCTGTCCTTTGTGTGCAAATTAGGCCACCCGCAACCAGACCCTCCAGTGCCCTGGCCCGCTCCCAAATTCATCTTCATCTACCATCCTCACCTGTCCTATTCTGCACTAGACTAGACTATTGCAATGCCCTCTATGCAGGCCTTCCAAATAAAGACCTACACCGCCTGCAGCTAGTACAGAATGCTGCCGCAAGATTGCTAACAAGCCAACCCCGCCATTGCCACATTACACCAATCCTTCGCTCACTGCACGGGCTACCCATAAAATGGAGAATCCTTTTCAAAATTGGGATGCTAACTTTCAAATCCCTACATGGCCTAGGCCCCGGATACCTGGAGGAATGCTGCAACTACGTCACACCTCCCACAATCTTAGATCAAATGGATCCAATAATCTGACCATCCCCAGAGTTCAACTGAAAACCTTTGGATCCAGAGCTTTCTGTCATGCTGCCCCTACCCTGTGGAACGCCTTGCCAAACGGGATCAAGACAGCTCCAACCTTGGACACGTTTAAATCAAAACTGAAAAGCCACCTGTTTACCTGGCATTTATGTCCACATAACTTATCTGAGACAAGCTTATGCGCTTTGGGTCCCACGGGAGAAAAGCGCTTTACAAATGTTTGTTGTTGTTGTTGTTGTAGACATTGCACTTTATGTTCTATATAAACTATACATAGT
This sequence comes from Xenopus tropicalis, assembly GCF_000004195.4. Classification (NCBI taxonomy): domain Eukaryota; kingdom Metazoa; phylum Chordata; class Amphibia; order Anura; family Pipidae; genus Xenopus; species Xenopus tropicalis. The sequence continues at coordinate 61,822,530 of NC_030680.2, read as the reverse complement.
TATGAAGGATTTTAACTCTTTGTGTTTTAGCTTGGTTGCTGATTGAGTACTCTTAGGGCTCTGGCACACGGGGAGATTAGTCTCCCGCGACTAATCTCCCTTGTCACGGGCGACTAATCTCCCTGAACTACCATCACACCCGCGAAAATGTAAGTCGCCGGTGGGATGGCACACGCTGCACAGGCGATTTTGGCAACTTCCACTTCCCTCGACGATCTGTCTAATGACAAGGTGGTGCGTATGTACTATCTGAGCCCTGCCGCCATTCTCTAGATCTATGATCTTGTTTGGCGGTACCTGGATCCTGTGATGGCATGGTCTCAGACCCTGCCCGAGATGTGCAAACTGCTTGCGGTTTTGTGTTTCCTGGGCACTGGCTGTTTCCAGTAGTTCTCTGCACGCCTCATCGGTATGAGCCAGACAAATTTCAGCAGGATACTAATGCAAGTGGTCAGGTTGCTTCTGCCACACTCGCAAAAGCTCATTTCCCTCAACCGAGGCAAAGTGGGTAAGAGTAAAGAGGAACTTTTACCTCATTGGCCACTTTCCAAATTGCCTGGGAGCCAATGATTGCACTCATATTCCGCTCACACTACCTGTCGTAACAGGAAGTGCACCCGTTCCATCAATGTAAAGGTGTTGTGCGATTCTCACCTGCAGATCATGAGTGTGAGATCTGGTTTTCCCGGAAGTGTCCATGATTCCCATATCCTGCGTCAGTCAGCTCTCTTTGAGCAATTCACTCTAGGAGAAATGCTGCAGGGCTGGCCGGTGGGTTAGTCTCGCATTTTTAATGCGGATTTCAGCTACATGTGCCTGCACCCGAGTGTATTCCATTTATTCGGGTGCAAGCGCAGGTAGGAGCGTATGGCGTGTATTACCGGCAAACATTTTTTGGCTTGCCAAAAATATACGCCATACGCATCATGTGGCATTAACCTTAGTAGACCAACATGGCCTACATCGACATTGATGATGATCTGGAACCTGAGGGGTATGTTGGCAGGCGAGATTGGCTCCTCACCTCGCACTTTCGTTGAGTGTATCAATCACTTGATAATATACCTCATTAAAATATTTAGCTACCCCTTGAAAATGTGTTAACCAGAAGGCAATTAATTATTAAAACCAAAATATGTATGTTTAGCTACTGTGTGTTCCTTTCTTAAGTATTATGAGCCTGCTGATTGTCATCAGTGATGTCAAATTGGAAACTAATTATTACCATTACTAACTAATTCTACTTGCATGTTTGTGGGATCCTAATATGTTATGTGTGCCTACCCCCACTGGCATCCTTTGGTGCTTTGGAATGTTGCTACAGATTAGGCCAAACCTTGTGACCCACCTTCTGGGAGACCTACCTGCTGAGGAAAACTGACAGATGCTGTTTGGCTCTGACATTCCAGTCTTTGCTGCTAACTGCCACATTCAGATGGCTACCACTTACTCTGCTTTAACAAACAAATATATTACTGATGTTATTTAAAATTATTTTTATTTTCAAGCTAAAAATCAAAAATGCATTCTGATTGACAACACTAACTGGACTCCCTGCCAGGATCAGACTGCCCTAGATGATGCTCTAATCCCTAAATTGATTACCTCTTATGCTTGGACTGACAGCACTGTTATAAGGGGACCTACAACTACTGGGTAAGTGACTGTGTTTATCCTTTAACAGATTTTTATTAAAAAGAAACACATTTTTTTTTATTGAATGATTATTTTAGGAAATTTCCCTTATCGTCTTGGCTCAAAGTGGGAGAAGACTGAACGCTGCTGAGATTGCTGTTTGCTGCTGATACTCAGAAAGATGGGACTCTTGCCCAGTGTGTGTGTGAAATCCCATTGCCTGTGTTCCCTCCAATCAATGGCCCCTTATTGACTGGAGCGGTAACTTTTACCTTTACACCTTCTTGCCTTTAACTAAATTGATCTAGAAAATGATCACGTTCAACCAAAATAAAGAAAACAATAACCATTTAGGAGCTCAAGATGTAAATCCTCATAATAACTGCCATGCAGCAATGTCCATGGAAGGAGACGGGTCATAATCCAGACAAACTGAGAAGTCTGTCAGGCATAGCATTTCTGTAGTGAATCAGTTAGAGTTTTGGCCCAGCCTTATTCTTATAATATGGATAAAGAAGGCCAGACCAGACAAATTAAATGTAAAGGGCTAAGCATGTTGTTTTAGTCATGTTTATTTAAAATATTATTTTTAAGACTTTCTGATTTTATTCAACTGGCTATAAATCAGATTGCACATGTTAAAAATGAAGACAATGGAAAAAAAACACATTATCATACGTTTTGTATATTGAAATTGAACCTAACAAATCAGTGATTTGAATGTCAAAATGACGAGAGTTTAACCCTCACTGAAAACAGTCTAATTAGTGACTGACCCATTGTTCTGTTGACTGATTGTTGTTATCTCAGCCTCCGATTTCTATGTGGTTACAAATTGTTAAGATATACCTTTTACATTTGACTAATTTCATTTTTGAGTAAATGCAATATTTCACTTACTAATACTCTCCAACTATTTAGTCCAGGCCTACAAATGCTACTGGCCCTATCTGTTGTAGCTTGATACAGAAAGAGCAAAAATACCAAGTGGACCTATTGTTGTGATTTTATGACTGAGGCACTGTGTGTTTTAGTGGTCCAGGCCCCATGTTTTCTAAGCTGATAGGCAGGATTGCAAAGAAGTACAGTCTAGTGTTCCCCTATCTGCAAAACTTGCCATTGACAGCAGTTAGAATGGGATGTCTGGTGTATAATACTGGAAGCATTCTCAAGTCCATCAATCCTCATCTATTGGGCCCCTGAAGTAAAAATTGAGTCTACTATATTTTTGATATTTATATTCAATTTAGAGAATGTCTTTAATGAATTTGCCAATATAGCAAGCCTAATTCAGAACCAATATGGGCATATAATAATTATAGTTTATGTTTAGTGATGAGCGAATCTGTCCCATTCGCAAAACTGCTGGGAAGTTTGCGAAATGGTGAAAATTTGTGAAACTCGGCTACTGCATGACTTTGACGTGCGCAACATTTTTTACACAATCACAAATTTTTGCGGCAACATGTGGAATTCCATCTTGAATTTCTTCTTCAATCTTGGAGAATGCTGCCCAGTTTTCCCAAATTGACCGGGACAGTCCTACCGAAAACCAGGCTGGTCAAAACTAGTCCCCTTGTTTTCTAGGCTGATAGGCAGGATTGCAAAGAAGCACAGTCTAATGTAGTTCCATCTGCAACACTCACTCAGTTAGAATGGGATGTAAGAATTTCTCCAAAGAGTAGTAATTGGCACTAATGTCCCAGCAGCCTTCACCAGTAAAGTTTTCTGCCAGTGCTGTTTTGTGGTCTGTTGTACCATGCTGGTTTCATTCTGAAGTCCATCAGATTCAATCAAAATTGCTAATTCTTTTAAAGGGGTGGGTCACCTTTAAGGTAATGTTTACCTTAAAAGTGATTGGCATTCATTAGTTATAGGTTTTTAATTATTTGCTTCTTCTGACACTTTGCAGCTTTCAAATGGGGGCACTGACCCCCGCAGCCAAAATTTGATTGCTTTGTGAGGCTACAGTTTAATTGTTATTGCTACTTTTTAGTACTTATTTTTTTCTTTATTCAAGTCCTCTCCTATTCCTATACCTTTTATATATCAAATGTCTTTCACTCAAACTACACCCTGGTTGCTAGGGTAATTTGGATCCAAGCAACCAAATAGCTGCTGAACAAAAACTGAAATAATAATAAGTATAATAATAAAAAATTTAGGCCAGTCTTAGAATTTTACTCAGATCAGTGATTCCCAACCAGTGGTATAGGAGCAACATGTTGCTCACCAACCCCTTGGATGTTGCTCCCAGTGGCCTCAAAGTAGGTGCTTATTTTTGAATTTCTGGTAAGAAGGCAAGTTTTAGCTGCATAAAAACCCAGTATAATGCCAAACACAGCCTGTAGGCTGCCAGTCTACATAGCTCTTATTGACACCCTCAGGAACCTTTTTGATGCTTGTGTTGCTCCCCAACACTGTTCCCATTTAAATGGGGCTCATGGGTATAAAAGGTTGGGGATCCCTGCTCTGAATTCTAGTGTTCTGGGTTCCATTTTAATATATACCTGTAAACCCTGTATTTAGATTGAAATTTGGCTGTGGATAATTCAGCGTCGTGTCAAAAAGAAAGTTGTCGTCACATCAAATTGGGCATGGTCACGTCAAAATAGGCGTGGTCACGTCAAATTGGGCCCGGTCACGTCAAAAAAAGTGACAGAAACTACATAAACCACAATGCATTTCATTATTGACATAAAGTGTGCAGAGAATTGTGGGATTTGGAAGGCCTGTCAGTGTCGGACTGGCCCACCATGATACCAGGAAAACTTCCGGTGGGCCCAGGTGTCAGTGGGCCCTCCTGTTGCTTACCATTTGGCCTGCTTCAAGGTCATTCCCCATTAATGAATTGGAATAAAGAGGAGAAATAGATGGAAGAATAGATGTTAGCATGTAAATAAGAGAGACTAGGAAAATAAAGAGGTTGGGTGAGGAAAGTTTGGATAGTGGGCCTATGGTCTAAGGGTTTTCTGGTGGGCCCCTGAGGTCCCAGTCCGACACTGAGGCAGGCTAAGGGCAGTTGACTACTGTTACATTTTATTTGAGTCTGAAAGTAGTCAGCCAGATCAACAGGAGAACATAGGGCCAGGCTTAGGTAATTGTTGCAAACCATATTATTACATTAAAAATCATGAAAAAGCAGCATATAGTGTAGTTCCCCTTTAATATTAGTGCATTTGCTTGCACAGTTCTAATCCATGTACCACGATTTGTTTACTAAGTAGGTATTAACCCTGAGGCAAATTGTTGCCTAATCCCGATAAGAGAATTAGAGGAAGGAATTTGTTTACCAGTCTGAGCAGTCACTTTATTGTTGTAGTAGGGTATTGGCTCATACAGTCACTGGATAAGTATTTCCTTTCTAGCAAAGAGTAGGAGCAGTTATCTTGAATCTCTCAATAATACATGGCTATTAATTACACCTACATAAATTCTCCACAGGAGATATATATAACCAGTCAAAAGGGGCCACAGTTAGCAGTTTTCAGCCCCCAGAACCAAAGGGCACAATAAACAACAAAATACGAAATATCCCGTAACTCAAATAATGTCCATAAAAATAAAATAAGTATTTAAAACTCCATATTAAAAGGCACAATGCAGACCCCATGGATTCCACAAAGCTTCCAGAGTTTTGGAAGATTAATAATGCTGGCTAATCCCATAGAAATATATTTCTTTCAATTAATTATTATCATAATGAAAGCTAGGTTCTTTGAAAAGACTTCTACAGAGGTGCTGCAGTGTCAATGTAACTTAAACCGCTGTCCTAGCTGGCCTTGGCTCAAGTTCAAACTAGCTTTCTGCCCCCCTGCAGATTGCTGGACTTTTAATTTTGATTTATTCTTTTGATACTGTTCCTTGTTGGTCCAGCTCCACTACTAATATCCAAAATGCAGACATCAGCATGGACTTAGGTCCTTTTTTTCTGTGCTTTCCATCATTTAAGGCATAAAGCCCTATTATTGTCTGAGAGCCTTGCTCACTTTATTCATGTCAGTTTTGGTACACTGTTAAGTTCAAGATTTAAAAACTGTATATTTCCATTATTTTGTGAATAGCATTACACTGGATAGATCTTAACTCCATGTGTGCTGTGTAAAGGATTTAGTACAATGTAACATCTCTGTATTCTATAAGAATATACAGTTGTGGGTCATAATAAAGATGTTGGTGTTAAATTACTAACATAGGTTGTACACTGCACAATTGCAATTGCCTACAGAACACAGTTAGCTGTTTTGATCATGGGAGCTATCTTTTGCATACCCAAATTGAATATTGATGACAAGGTTTCTAGTCCCAAATTTTTATAAGAATTATATGTCTAGTCCGGTACCCACGCCTGGACTGGCAATGTGTTGATCTTGCAAAAAAACCAACTCTGATGAAGCGCCATACAGTGCGAAACGCGTTAGGAGAGTGGGTAGTATGAGGCACTGGGATGCACCTGTCGTTTTTGGTATAGCATGATTTATATGTTAGTTTTTGTTGTATTTATTTGAGCCAATAAATGTTGTGGTTTTTATTCCATTGAAATTTTTGTTGTTTATTCATAGATAATTCGGGACCTATCGGTGGGATATTACCTGTTGATTCCCTTCTTAAGCCAATTTAATTAATTCAATAGTTGATCTTGCAAATACCAGAGGTGGCACTGTAAGATGCCATAGACAGTCACTACTGATTGGTCCTCTGTGTACTTTGAGTGCCAGGGACTATTTTGACTCCCGATTTGGACCTGCAAGTACCTATTCCAAAGAATCTACTCTAGCAAGTACCAAAGCTTCCAAGCAAGCTATGCTGACACTAGTTAAAGTTTGCTGAAGGGCAATTATTTAGGTAACACTGCAGCACTGATTGAAGACAATATGTATTTTAGGTTTTTTATGCCACTCCCCTGTTTCTAAAGCTTTAAGGTGGCCATACACGGGGCAATTCTAGCTGCCGATATCAGTTTAGACCATTTCAGCAGCTTATCTGCCCGTGTATGGGCACTAACGATGGGCCTGTCCCTGGCCTGAAATCAAGCAGATCTTGATTGGGCGGGTTAATTGATTTGTACTTATCTATAAAATTATCTACAAAATCTAACTGATTTGTACTTATCTACAAAACTATATTGGAAACTCCACTGAGACAAGGAACTTGTCTCAGTTCCAGTTAGGGTTTTTTTTGCCATTTCTATTTCCTTATTGCTTACCTATTTACTTTGGTCAGGTTATCTACAGGTCTGACTACTGTTAATGAATTAAACAAATCAGATGGAAACATTCAAAATGTGTCAATACTTCATTTTATTTATTTATTTTTTCCTATACAGGGGTGTAAATTATATGTATTATATGTAACTTGGAACTTTGGTGGATATGTGTAATCGTTTAGTTAAATTTTAAATGAATGTGCAAATACAAATAGCTAAGTATGTACTTATTAGGGATAAACTGCTAGCCATACAATTTCCTTAATGGTATACAGTGCCAGCAACCAAGGAAATGTACAGCTAATTAGACAACAATGAAGAAATGAGCTTTACATTTGGGAAATATAAATGTCTATATGGATGTATTTTCTGTCCTTGTTGAAAAACTGATGCTAAACTGACCTCACCCTGCAATTCAATTCATCTCTCAGCACATTCTATTTTTAAACAATTATTTTTCCCTGGAGGGTTTATTTACTGCCAGAAAATGTTTGCTCCGTGGCACACTGACAGCTTAATTATGGAACCAAGCATTTCCTTTCTTGATACAGAAGAAAAAAAATGAAATAAAAAATGCAACCTGTTGAAGAATTAAATATTTACTTTGTAGATTCTGCTTTGTTTCTTTAACGTGCATGATCAACAGTATATACACACACATTAATCAGAAATGTACTTTGTTTAAAGAAAGTACCATACCCATTGCACTGTGATTTGGAAGAGTCCAAGATGACTCAGTCAGTGAATATCCAGGACTCTGACTGCTCGTAATTAGGCCGGATGGACCATGATGTTCTTGAATTAAATATTTATGTCTAAGGAGTACAACAATAAAGATAAATTTCTCTCTACAGGGAGGCAACTTTAGGGGTAAAATAGAAAAAAAACAGCATATTTTTAGAATTTTAATTCCCTGAAATGTTTATAAAATTTGAAGGCTTGCTAAAGGGCTGGGGCAAGCCCAAAGGGTTGCTTGTTTATCGCACAAATAAATCGGTTTTTGCACATTTTTCAGAGCAGTGCTGTGTACATATTTTTTTTTATATTTTAAATTACATTATAGATATCTGAATTTACAGGGAAGGGAAGTGGGTGGCACATTGGCATTCTTTGGCCCCTATCTTGTGCATCATTCAGAAAGTCAGGAGAACCACAAACTGCAAGGCACTGGGGATCCCTGTACTTCCCTACTGCCTATTGGGTTATCAAAAGGCACTGACTGTAAAGGCTTACAATCTAGACATTGCATCAGCACCCCTTTACAGCATACTAACATCACAGACTTAAGAACTGATGTCAGTAATCCCTTAATAGTTTCTTAAATATTAATAATATCAAATATATGCTGCCCAAACTGACAATCACTTACATTGGCTTTCTGGATGCTCAATTAATGGCTTTGGGCCCACAAAAATTGATGCCTGCCAAAAGTATAAAAAAGCTCAGAGAGCGGCTTGCACGTGCCATTAGTACAGGTGCAGGCATGGTCCCCTATGGAAGCAATTCTGTGCCCTTTTTTGCTCAGCACTTGCTCTTGTACTAATGGTAAATAAGCCCAATAATGTTTCATGTATGAACAAATTCTTATAGGTACAGTTCTTAAATTATGACTGTATTTAACAGTTAAACAATATTATGTAAAAGGACATTATAGTGGTCCGAACTTCATACATGGTACTTTTTGTATGTATGTATGATACAAAATTCTAGTTTTCAATACTTAAGAAATGTAAACTTTCAAATTATCTTTTTGCTTGGCAAACTAATGTTGTGGCATGTCATTTGGTCATTTTAGCACCTGCAGTAAGAGATTCATTATACAGTTGCTGATTACAGAGTAGAATTTGAAAAAGTTAACCCTGGTTAATCTAAAGCTGATTGGAATAATTTTGCTGTGGCCAAGCAGTAAATTGGTCCAGTGGAATTATATTTATGAATAGAGCCTACTGTAACATTTTCCTTCTAACTCTTTTCAGTCCATGGCCTGCGGGGTTCAAATTACAGTAAGGTTTCATTAGCACAGCAATTTTCCTGACCAAATGAATTTCTGAAAATGATAGCTCCCCAATTATAAATTATTGCACTTGAGTCACACACCTAGTCTCGCCAGTACTGTCTGATTCATTAGGAACAGAGAGACACACAGGTAAGTATGGGCAAACATTTGTTTTAGAAAAAAACACTAAAGAGTTTGGGGTTAGCAGCACGTGCGTAAAATACTAAGTTACTAAAGCCGCAGAACACAAGGTTAATGATATCCACATGGTTTGACTTCTTAATATCTCCCTTATGGGTGTGTTGTCAAAGACGCTATACAGAGAAGCCCGCATACCAAAATTACAAGTATGAAGAACAATCTGAGCTCAGAAACTTAAATTCAAAGTCCTACCTTTCACTGCTTTACATAAGTGGGTTCTTCCACAAGACCATAGAAAGAATTTGTGCAAACTGGGGGGTCTTATTTTGAAATAGCATGGTAAAATAAAATGTAACTGCTTCACTGCTAAAAAAAAATAAAAAAATACTGTCTTCGTTCTATCATGATATTTTTTTTTATTAATTTCATATAATGAGCAAATAATCAGAGAACAAAGTTCCAGTTGCCTTTAAATACAGGTATGGGATCTGTTATCCAGAAAGTTCCAAACTACAGGAAGGCCATCTCCCATAGACTACATTATAAGCAAATAACTCTAATTTTTAAAAATGATTTCCTTTTTCTCTGTAATAATAAAACAGTACCTTGTACTTGATCCTAGCTAAGATATAAAGAATGCTTATTGGAGGTATCATTGGAGGCAATCATTATGGCTTTAATTAATGTTTAAATGATTTTTTTGTAAGCTTAAAAAAATTCCTCCTTTGCAGATATTACTATATTTATCTTTATGTCTAATCTGCATAATCTGACTCTTTGGGCTACATTCGTCAAATCACGAGTTCAAATCCCAACTGGGAAAAATTCGGATTGGATACAATCATTTCTGAAGATCGCAAATTTAACAAAAACGCTTACGAAAAAATCGTATTAGGCACGATTATATTGTATTGGCGATCCGAAATTTTCATACCGAACGATTTTATTCCTTAAATTAACTAGTAACCTTCTGTGTGACACAGTATCAAATCCACAGAAGGGGCATTTCCCTGGAGTAGAATTAATGTGACAGCTTATTATAGCTCCTCTGGTTATGTAAAATGTGTGCTCAGTTCCCATGTGTCAGTAAATAAAAAAGGTAGTAAAGGAGTAAGAGGGCAAAGTGTAAGTAGCCATTTATAGAGCCCAAAATACATAACCAAAAATAGTGATGGCACAAAGTACAATGATTTGATATATCTGACAACCAACCTTTTAACTGGGCTCCCCAAACCCTCAGTTAGTTCAGCTAAACTGGAAACTCTTGCTCTCTACTTTGTCCTAAGACAACTGGGAAGAAGCAACAGACATATAGCAACATATACATAATGGATATCAATGGATGTGATGTCTAATGAACCAAGTTTTCCATACATTCTCTTCCCATTTGTTTTGGGGTTTTTTTTGGTGTCCAGGATGACGCGATTACAAATAACTATGCAAGGCTAAAAAAAAAAAAAGAAAAATTACAGGGTCTGGAACCTATGGTGGGAATGAACTGGGGTCCATGCCAACCTATAATTATGAGGCAAGTCTGACCCTACAGTCTACCCATATAGATCACTACTATGTTTCTGTACTATTCAATTCATTTGTGTGTTTTGTATTGGTGACATAAAACTGTCACTACTGTCTTTTTTGTTATGATAGTTACGAAAAAGTGATTTAATATGAATTAGATGAATTATCTTTGTAAAGTTTAGAAAGAACTGAAACAGAGGTGTAAATGGCATCCAACAGTTACCTTAGCAACCAATCAGACCTTTTCTTCAATTTTCTAACTTTCAACGTTACATAGTTACATAGTTACATAGGGTTCAAAAAAGACCATTGTCCATCAAGTTCAACCCATCCGAGTAAACCCAGCACACAACCTATACTAACCAATCTATACACTCACATACATAAACTATATATATACAACCAGTAATACTAACTGTAGATATTAGTATCACAATAGCCTTGGATATTCTGCTTGTTCAAGAACTCATCCAGGCCCCTCTTAAAGGCATTAACAGAGTCTGCCATTACCACATCACTAGGAAGGGCATTCCACAGCCTCACTGCCCTCACCGTGAAAAACCACCTACGCTGCTTCAAATGGAAGCTCCGTTCCTCTAATCTATAGGGGTGACCTCTGGTGCACTGATTGTTTTTATGGGAAAAAAGAACATCCCCCAACTGCCAATAATCCCCTCTAATGTACTTGTACAGAGTAATCATGTCCCCTCGCAAGCGCCTCTTTTCCAGAGAAAACAACCCCAACCTCGACAGTCTAACCTCATAGCTTAACCCTTCCATCCCCTTTACCAGTTTAGTTGCACGTCTCTGCACTTTCTCCAGCTCATTAATATCCTTCTTAAGGACTGGAGCCCAAAACTGCACTGCATACTCAAGGTGAGGCCTTACCAGGGACCTATAAAGAGGCAAAAATATGTTCTCATCCCTGGAGTCAATGCCCTTTTTTATACAAGACAGCACTTTATTTGCTGTAGTAGCCACAGAATGACACTGCCTGGAATTAGACAACTTGTGATCTACAAAAACCCCTAGATCCTTCTCCATTAAGGATGCCCCCAACACACTACCATTCAGTAGATAGTTCGCGTTTATATTATTTCTACCAAAGTGCATAACTTTGAATCAACATTGAACCTCATTTTCCAGTTTGCTGCCCAGTTTTCCAATTTTGTCAAATCGCTCTGCAAAGCGGCAGCATCCTGCATGGAACTTATAGTTTTGCACAATTTAGTGTCATCAGCAAAAATAGAAACAGTACTCTCTATGCCCACCTCCAAGTCATTAATAAACAAGTTGAAAAGCAAAGGGCCAAGGACTGACCCCTGCGGTACTCCACTAACCACACTGGCCCAATTAGAAAATGTTCCATTTACCACCACTCTTTGTACTCTATCCTTCAGCCAGTTCTCTATCCAATTACAAATATTATGTTCTAGGCCAATATTCCTCAATTTGATCATTAACCTTCTGTGAGGTACTGTATCAAACGCTTTAGCAAAATCTAAGTAGATGACATCAACTGCCATTCCAGCATCAGGGTTCCTGCTCACCTCCTCATAAAAGGCAACTAAATTAGTCTGGCAAGATCTGTTACGCATAAAACCATGCTGGCACAAACTAATAGTATTGTGAACTGCAATGTATTCAACTATCCTATCCCTTATTACCCCTTCCAGAAGCTTTCCTACTACTGATGTCAGACTAACAGGCCTATAGTTTTCAGGCTGAGAACGAGATCCCTATTTAAATAATGGCACCACATTAGCAATTCGCCAGTCTCTCGGCACCATGCCAAACCTCAACGAATCCTGAAAAATTAAGTGATTTGGCAATCACAGCACTCAGCTCATTTAATACCCTGGGATGAATCCCATCCGGTCCTGGACCTTTGTTTACCTTTACATGTTCAAGTCTCTTTTGAATTTCCTCCTGAGTGACCCACGCATCAGTAGCTAAATTACTAGAACTGGGTATATTAAAAGCCTTCATTAGGTGGCTCCTCAGATGTATAGACAGATGAAAAATAAGAGTTCAAAATTTCTGCTTTTTCCCCGTTCTCATCAGCCAACTTACCCCCCCGTGATAATAAGGTTCCCACCCCTTCTTGCTTCATTTTTTTACTATTCACATAATTAAAAAATAATTTTGGATTCTTTTTACTCCTAGCTGCAATATCCCTTTCCATCTCTATTTTAGCTTGCCTGATAGCTTTTTTGCATGCTTTATTTGCTTCCTTGTACCTGATGAAAGTTTCCGCTGTCCCAGCTAACTTGAATGCTTTAAAAGCACGTTTTTTCTTACCAACCTCGACCCTAACACTTTTATTCAGCCATAAAGGTTTTGCTTTGCGATGCCTCTCCTTGCTTACAAGGGGAATATACTGTTGTGTATACCTGCAAAGCAATGTTTTAAAGATGTTCCATTTTCCTTCTGTGTCTAACCCCATGAAAAGCCTTTCCCAGTTGACACATTGCAGAGATGCCCTTATACTGGCAAAGTCTGCACGTCTAAAATTGAGCGTTTTAGTTACTCCCTTATAGCGCTGTCTCTGCAGCATTATCTCAAAGGAGACCATGTTGTGATCACTGTTCCCCAGATGCTCACCCACACAAATGTTAGAGATGAGTTCATTATTATTAGATATTACCAGGTCCAAAATAGAATCATTCCGAGTAGGTTCTTGAACCACCTCAAATAAAAAGTTGTCATTTAGCATGTTTACAAACCTACTAGCTTTTTCTGACTTAGCCACCCCATTACTCCAGTCAATGTCCGGATAATTAAAGTCCCCCATAATAACAACTTGACCCAATTTTGAAGCCTCCTCCATTTGCAAAAGTAGCTGGGACTCATCCCCCTCATCTATACGGGGTGGTTTATAGCATACACCAATGATCATTTGCTTTGTGACCTTTAGCCCCACTGAAATTTCTTCCCAAAGAGATTCAACGTTTTCATTGGTAATGTCTTTATTACATGGCTTTAAATCTGACTTTACATAAAGACAAACCCCTCCACCCTTTTTAATTACTCTGTCCCTCCTAAAAAGCGTATACCCATTTAAATTCACAGCCCAGTCGCATTTTTCATCCCACCAGGTCTCAGTGATACCAATTAAATCATAACGTTAACTGCTGTAGGGATCCATAGGGTTAACCTGCCCCTATGGCTTTAAACCCCACAACTTCCTTAGTCTTGCTGTTACTGGGCAAAGTCCCATGTATCAGTTTAGAGATATCTTATTGGTTAATAGGTTGACTCCACCCTTTGCGCTCCAACATAGTGTTTGACAAAGGGGTGGGTCTTCCTCTTTGGCTGCATCTGCTGACCCAGGTGGAACTTCCACTGAGCCTCGGATCAACAGGGCCCCAGTAAAGCCTTTCACCCTAGAGTCTTCGTCTACTCTAGAGAAGTCGGCGACAGGGACCCCGTGAACGAGGACCAGTTAGATAGGAAATCATGTCAAGCACTTTCTACGAAAGTGAGATAGAAAGGTAGGGAAACAACAGCAGTTTTGGCTCCACCAAGGAAAGTAGTTGGAAGTATCTTCCATACAGGCACTATTGCCTTAGTATAGGGCCACGGTTAAGACAAAGGAGGCAGGCAGTATCTGAATCCTGATCCATAGTTGCTGTTGTAGTTTTATTTCTGACATCACAACAAGGCTCATGGAGTCTCACTGCACTGCAAGGTTCTAGGTAAGTTCATTAATGTACCATAAAATGGCTTTTATGTATTAACTCAAATACATGCTTTAATATACATTTTAAAGCAGCAACACAATTAGGGTCATTTCTAAACATCCACAAAGGCCTTTTAAATCCTTATTCCAATGCTTCTACCTTAAATTAAGAATTAATGGCCTGTGTGTGTTTTTTACTTTTCAGCACTATGTAAAGGTAGAATATAAAAGTCATGTTCAAGGGTTGTATTCTGCTATGTCTCAAAACATGGTGTCAATAAACAACAAATCTACTTAAAACCAATTAAAATCCGGTAGTGTACACTTTTTAGGTGAGACCTGCATAAAATGGCTAATGCGCCTGATTTATATTAACTTTAACGTGGGCAATTACAAGTAATTTGTGGAGTTCTGAGCAGGAAAATATTGTATGGGGATGTGCCTAGAAAACAAAAGAGGTTAGAAATAAAACATATGCAGAGAAATACATTTAAAAGTCCAGTTACTGGTAGTCTGTCTGGTTGTGATAAGTATCATTACCCATATTTTATCCATATATAGAATAGAAAATTTACCCTGTATATAGTGTCAACTTGTATACATAGTTTTACAAAGATTGTAAATCATTTTTTTTTCTATTCAAGTTTTATTTAGACAAAAAACATCATAGAAAGATACATTTTGTACATTAGTTTCCTTCTTATTTCCATGTACTTTCTATTTATGCCTGTACATTTGTTGTTCATATTATTTCAGTTAAACATCATATTTTTATACATTCCAACAATAAAAAAAGAACACATTCGGTAGTTGTGTACTACTTTTTCAGCTTTTACTCTTTTTGCGATTGTAAATTATTTTGTCCCTGTGGAGCTTACTATCTAAGGTCCTTATTACATTTGCATTACAATACAATTGTAAGTTTGTCACCAGGAGCAAGTTAACCTAAATGAACCTTATTGGAGAAAACACATGCAAATTGAGCCAAGGTCAAAATTGGCAGTCAAGAGCCTTGAACTTCAATATAGACTTTTAAGGAAGGCAATAGAGTGCCCCCCCCCCATTAGTGAAAGAGGTTGTGATCTATAATGCTTAACTGCCCTTGCCATGCTTCACAGAAGGTGGTTAAGACCTGCTGAAATGTACTAGAGGGGTAGTTATTTCAGATTGAGGGGAGCTCACTAGAAGAGCATGTAATGATGTCTAAGAACTACATGGTTTCAGAATGAACCAGCAGTAGATGTAGTATATTAGAGCTGCAAATGTAGTGTCATGAAGGGTAAGCCTAGATGACTTTTCAGATAGTGGTTATTAATATGTTATTAATATTATTAGGACATTAAAAACTATTTTAAGTATGAATATAAAATAGTTATGCATAACATAAGGGAACTTCTGGGGGGAAAAAGATGTAAGTAATCTTCTGCCAACATCATCCCATTTTAACAGAACTGAATTGTATTTAATAGATGAACTAGCTATATTAATAAAATGAACTGGCTTAAATCGCTACTGCATGCTGTGTTTCCTGATTATGGCATTTCAGTCATGTCAAATAGTTCAGGGTGGTTTCAGTGACTGAGGTTGACTTTTTCACTCAGGTTCACCTCTTTCCAAGCTGCACTTTTGTTACCCTCTCTGGGATGTCTTTACAAGACCAAGGGTTAGATTTCCTCCTACGGATTAAGTGCTAGACTCATGTCAACAAGGTGGTCAAAGCGATACCGTCGGAGCAGGAAGATCTTTGGAGCCTATGGAGAGAAAAATCTATAGACTTCCAGACAGAAGATTACTGCTGCTAAATTGGCTTTGGGCATTGCATGTTTTTGGTTCTGGTGGCTCTTTTTCTCTAGGGAATTAACTTACCCTTTGTAAGAATAGAAAAAAATCTGTAATGAAATGAAGGTGAAATTATAACTGTAATTTAAAAATTAGGTCTCATATCTACAAGACTTTCAAGCTTGCTTAATAAGCCCACATTTGGTAGGTAATATGTGTATAATTAAATAGGACATATGGATTTCATTGCTAGATGCAGAGAATAGTGGTGTTGATTATTAATTTGACCTTTAACTGGTCAGCTATGTGGACCAGCCTTATCATTATTAAACTGACTTCTCTGAAATGTTCCTGTTAATGTTCTGTTAGATAATCTGATATAGAAGGGTTTCCCACCAATTCAAGGGAAGCTTTACACTGCTGCTGGGAAAAAGAAAGCATATAAATCGTATAACTAAAAGCTATTATATCTGTAAAAGAGTTTCTTAAAATGGCTCAATATCATTTTTGCTTAGGTAAGGTTTCCCATACTTCATGATACAGGATAACATACTGTACTTACAGAGCAATCTAGTTCCCTGTACTGTATATTAGTCCACAAAGGGTCCTGTTTTACTGATTTCTATGGTATATACTGCAATCAAAGCAAACAATAAGACAGCTCTCACAGCAAAAAAAAAAATGACATATTCTGTGTACACATTCCATATACATAAAAAGCACTAAATCAAATATATTTTCTTTTGAAATGCTGAAAATTAACTGTTCTAAGAGGGAAAACAAAATTAAATATATTATTTCACAAATAGATTTATTTTTATTTTCATGTATGCATTTGATATTCAGCTCTGTTCTGAGATTAATTAAAAGTACATTAGAGACAAAGATAGTGATTTTAGTTTTGTTTTTTTTAAAATATATATCTGATCAGTTTATCTCTGAAGAAAAAAGAGTTGCACTGTAACTAGGAAGAAAATTATTTTGTGCACTACACTGTATCCCCATCTAATCATCAGATAAAATGAGAGAAAATATATTTTTATCCAGATAAGGGGCTAAGCAAGTAAATGGCACAGTAAATAAAAAGCTGAGGTAGGTATGCTTTAAATGAAGACAAGGTAAACATTCTCCGCAGCAATACTGGGGGTAATTAGACTTTGTTTATCTTGCAGCACAGCTATCAAATTTGCATACATTATCACACTTAATTGAAATGCTTATTTCATCCCCTAATTTGAATTGTTATCACAATCCCAGGTGAAGCCAAGGTTTGAGGATTAACATATGGATGTCACTGCTTGACACAGCTCGGCTCAGTTCATTCCACCAATTGTTTCCATATGTGGCCCACTACTCTATTAATAGCTGCCAAATCAACTGTGTGACCAAAGCCAGACCCCAGTTTGGAACATCAAGTGCCTCCAAGCTACGGAGCATTAACCCCTTAAGTGACAAAAAAACTTACAAGTAGACTTTCTGGAGCAAAGCAAAAAATATCCTTTAATAATAGAAGTATTTTTATTACAGTTATGATTTTAAATCATTGCTCCCATGTACAGTTTTGCATATATTTTCTTGGTGGGGTCAAGATGGATGACTTTTTATATGCTGCTTAAGCAAAAAGTGAAAATCTCTAACAGTGCCCTGAAGCCTTTCCCAATTGCTGCAACTGTGCTGCAACCAGATGGATAAGTGTTACCAATGACTTTCAGTGGTTTAATTGACATATGTTGCCTATGGCCAGGGTTGTACAGAATTTGCCTGGGTGTGCAGCTTAAGGGCCCTTACACTTGGGGCGTTTATTCTTGCATTCCCATGTGATGGCTTTTTTATGGATTTCAATGCAGGGAAACACATGTATTGGGAACAGAGCCCATTCTAGCCTATGGGGCCTGAACTGACAGAACTGTGCCAAACTGAGACACAACATACAGCTTTTCATGGGCTTTCCACAGTCGGTTGGTACAAGGAAGCATAGGAAAGAATGGAATCCAATCTTGTGCAGTGAAATGCAAAAAAAAAAATCCTTGGTGATGTTGAACTATTTACACAGAATTGGGCCAAGCTGAGAGATCTCCTTCTTTCTCCATCTTAAAAGGCGTCGATTATGTTGAGGTCCTTTTGGACTGGGGCTTTACAGATATGTTCCAGTACATTTCATGCTTTCATAAGGGGTTTTTTACTCACAAATTGCTGGCATCAATTTAACTTCAAGGAAACAGTCTGGTGCCCAGAGTAAAAATAACATGGAACCCTAGGCACACTCTTTTGTGTTTCTTTTTCTCAAAAAGTTTTTATATGTAGATTCTGTACTGTAAATATATTAACATATCACTTACAGTGATATATCTTTCTTTTATGATATTCCTGTAGTGCAGTTTCGACAGCAAAGGGCAATGCTTTTGAAGGCTTTACAAGGTGTTAATTAAATTGAAGTGTTACTTTCAAAAATGAAGATTGAATAAAATGTACATGCCCAAAGTAAACAGCCATTCAGTATACCATACAAAAATATGTAATAATATAAGGCCAGCAATAGCCTGAGTGCTCCAAATGTGGAATATCAGTGGATAAACAGGTTCCCATACCTAACACAAGACCTTCTGAAAAATGAAAGTAGCTAGGGTTTAAATGTACCATAATCTAGTTGCCATGAGATTAAAATATACCATTTGTGATGGAATACCATACAGTAACCAGGCAATTTTTTTCTTTCATTAGCATAAGTGCTCTGGTAAGGTCAAGGCTAACTGCATGTTGGTTGCTATGGTGCATTTATACAAATATGTTTGTAATTTTGCAACAAAAAATGTAAAATGACTGTAAAACAGCCCACAGGCTTGAGTAGAAATTGTCATAGCAATTAAGTTGCATATGAGACATAGGTTTCTTAGGTAATTTTCCTAAATACACTGGTTTCTATGCAAATTTACTATACTTTTCTTGCATTTTATGTTGAGTTTACATGGTTACACTGCTTCATAAATATACAGCTTTCCACAATGCAAAAAGCTGGGTAAAAAGTGGCAAAGGGAACTGAAGTTCTTTGATGCCTTTTTACACCTATATATACGAGTTGTTGTCCTGATACAAAAATTAACTCATAGAGATTATTTAGCTAGGCCTTGTACTGGCATGAACATGAAAGGGGTTATGGCTGTGATGTAGGGACAGGGCTTAAGGTGGCCATACATGCACCAATATTATCTGTTTTGTACAATAATTGGTGTGTGTGTATGGTGGGAGCTGAGGCACCCGATATCGGTAAAAGCCTTGGATTGGGCAGGACTGAAAACTTTGAATGGGTGTCTTTAAAGGTGACCGAACATTGTAACGTTAATGCTGAATCATTAGATAGGGTTAAAGAATTCCTTTGTTTTTACCTGCATATCTAACAATTTAGCTCTTAACGTTTGTAGAGTGGACAAACGATCTTTCCTATGACCAATGGTGACCTTTACTCTTTATTCAGCATGTGTAAAATTTTGCTTATATAGAGCAGCGTTTTTCAACCACTGTTCCGCGGCACACTAGTGTGCCGCGAGATGCTGACTGGTGTGCCGTAGGCAGGGCCGCAAATTTTACTTTCAAAGGGGGCCCGGCGATGCTACAGTTTTTCTTAGTAGCTCGGGCCCCCTTTAATAAAATCCGGGCCGTGTCATTGGTTGCGCCCCGTGTGTACGGGTGACGTCAGTACGCACGGGGCGCAACGTTATAAAAGGGCCTGTGTGCGGTCGCGTGTAGGCAGAAGTGCAGAGGCGGCGCACGTGAGGGGAAGATGCTGCTGAAGCCGCCGAAGAGCAGAAGTAAAATGCTGCTGGGCACCAATGTATTAGGGGGGGCCACGTGGCACACTGACTTATGGGGGCACTGCTGCTGGGCACCAATGTACTAGGGGGGCTGGCTCTTGGCACCAATGTACTGGGGGGCACTGCTGCTGGGCACCAATGTACTAGGGGGGCACTGCTCTTGGCACCAATGTACTAGGGGGGCACTGCTGCTGGGCACCAATGTACTAGGGGGGCACTGCTCTTGGCACCAATGTACTAGGGGGGCACTGCTGCTGGCACCAATGTACTAGGGGGGCACTGCTCTTGGCACCAATGTACTAGGGGGGCACTGCTCTTGGCACCAATGTACTAGGGGGGCACTGCTCTTGGCACCAATGTACTAGGGGGCACTGCTGCTGGGCACCAATGTACTAGGGGGGCACTGCTGCTGGGCACCAATGTACTAGGGGGGCACTGCTGCTGGGCACCAATGTACTAGGGGGGCACTGCTGCTGGGCACCAATGTACTAGGGGGGCACTGCTCTTGGCACCAATGTACTAGGGGGGCACTGCTGATGGGCACCAATGTACTAGGGGGGCACTACTCTTGGCACCAATGTACTAGGGGGGCACTGCTGCTGGGCACAGAGTTAAATTTTTTAACATTTTCTAATGGTGGTGTGCCTTGTGTTTTTTTTCATGAAACAAGTGTGCCTTTGCCCAAAAAAGGTTGAAAAACACTGATATAGAGGACTAATGTATGTAATACAAGTTCCATAAACAGAATCACACACAGCATAAAAGTATGTAAAAGACATTTGCAAGCATCAAATATTTTTAATGGGTACAAACCTTTGCCAATGCTCCTTAACACCTCTCCGCATTTTTAAAACTATTACTGAAGGGTTTTTAACAAAGTCAGTTCCATTTAGAGACTTGTGGATGCACTGGGTGGTTTCTGGCTAGAGACAGATTTTATTTTTTTTCCAGGCAAGCGTAACATTCCATAAAATAAAATGGCACTGCTTGTAGAACAACCGACTGGTCTCTCTGTTTCACGTTTGGCAGGATCTGAAAGCCATCAGACCTGGCCCAGGAGCCTAAAGCAGTTTCGCAGATATTGTAGCGTCCTTTGCTGTTCATAAGCTGAATAAAGAAAAAAGCCAAGGAGAAAAAAAGGAGACACTGATTAAGTTTTCATATGTGCAGTGCAATTTATTATAAGGTTTATTATTGCTAACGTTTATTTCACAGGTTTAATCACTTTTCCAATAAACCCCACACTCTCTTCCATTAGCTCTGCCATTATTACCATATTTGAGCCATATGAAAAAGGATCGCTCTAAATAAAGAAATTATTTGTACATTATTAAAAGTCTCGTTTTCTGTGAAAAAAGGATGTAAAGGTATAAGCCTAATATAAGGTCATAGTACAGTGAGTAACGTAAGTACGTTTTTATGAAGGATTTAATTAGTATAAATTTAAAAATTTTGACACAATATGATTATTTCCAGATCCAGTCCTATGTGACAGCATTAATAGAACCTGTTCAACCTGCTGGGGAGGGGGGGTGTAGCTAGACAGTGAGTTCCCTGAGTGAAAAGGAAGACCCCAGACCATCATTTAAGTTCTTGCATTCTCTAAGGCAGGGGTCTCAAACTCGCGGCCCACGGGCCATTTGCGGCCCTCGGTACAATATTTTGTGGCCCGCACCAACGCCTTCTCAAAAGCAATGAATGGATCGCGTTTTTTATTGCGATTCAAGGGATAATGCAAGGCACAGCGGACGGGAGCTGCTGATTGCGGAAATGACGTTATGCCATCATAACAGTTATTATGGGAAGACGATTGTGCACACAGAACGTCTTCCCATAATAACTGTTATGATGGCATAACGTCATTTCCCCAATCAGCAGCTCCCGCCTGCCGTGCCTTGCATTTTCCCTTGAAAGCCAATTTTTTGTGAAATCCCTAATGCGGCCCAGCCTCATCCTGACTTTGCCTCCTGCGGCCCCCAGGTAAATTGAGTTTGAGCCCCCTGCTCCAAGGTCTTGTTTCCCAAGTATCTTTACTTACTTTTAAAGCTATACACAAATCAACCAGACATAGTTTCTGATTAATTGGCATCATCACCTTTCTGTTGTTCCACTTGTGCAGGCTGTTTCTGTTGTGAAGAGAAATAGCAGCACTTCACTTCTACATCTGCTAGAGCACCATACATTTGGTAGATATGGTTCATCAACCAATAACATTTTCAAACATGTTTGATACACACAGGTATATGTATGTACAAATACCTGTATATGCATCAGGATCACTGACCACCATACGCACACTAAAAATCAGTACATATATGGCCAGCTTTAGGGGCTTCTTGTTATACAAAGCATGCTTTCTGGTCTTATAATGCTGTTTGGCCTAACTTATATGTCTCTCACACACATTCCTTTAGAAAACTTGGAATATTAAAGATGCCTAGTTACCTCCAAACTGATGCACAGTCTGCATTATAATTCCCAGTTTGGTGAGCTTAACCCCTGGATAATTGCTGGAAATGTAATCAGTAAAGAATATCAGTTAAGTACATGAAGGTGTTGTTTTGGGCCTAAAGATACCATCTAATTGGACCAGTGTGGTTAGTGGAGTACCGCAGGAGTCAGTCCTTGGTCCTTTGCTTTTTAACTTGTTTATTAATGACCTGGAGGTGGGCATAGACAGTACTGTTTCTATTTTTGCTGATGACACAAAATTGTGCAAAGCTATAAGTTCCATGCAGGATGCTGCCGCTTTGCAGAGCGATTTGACAAAATTGGAAAACTGGGCAGCAAACTGGAAAATGAGGTTCAATGTTGATAAGTGCAAAGTTATGCATTTTGGTAGGAATAATAAACTATCTACTGAATGGGAGTGTGTTGGGGGCATCCTTAATGGAGAAGGATCTAGGGGTTTTTGTTGATAACAAGTTGTCTAATTCCAGGCAGTGTCATTCTGTGGCTACTAAAGCAAATAAAGTGCTGTCTTGTATAAAAAAGGGCATTGACTCAAGGGATGAGAACATAATTTTGCCCCTTTAGGGCTCTGGCACACGGGGGAGATTAGTCGCCCGCGATTAACTCCCTGTTCGCGGGCGACTAATCTCCCCGAGTTGCCTACCCCTGCCATCCCACCGGCGAACATGTAAGTCGCCGGCGGGATGGCAGACGCGGCGGCGCGATTTCGCGCAAATCGCCGAAAAAGACTCGCGAGGCTTTTTCGTCGATTTCCGCAAATCGCCCCGCCGCGTCTGCCATCCCGCCGGCGACTTACATGTTCGCCGGTGGGATGGCAGGGGTAGGCAACTCGGGGAGATTAGTCGCCCGCGAACAGGGAGTTAATCGCGGGCGACTAATCTCCCCCGTGTGCCAGAGCCCTTATAGGACCCTGGTAAGGCCTCACCTTGAGTATGCAGTGCAGTTTTGGGCTCCAGTCCTTAAGAAAGATATTAATGAGCTGGAGAAAGTGCAGAGACGTGCAACTAAACTGGTAAAGGGGATGGGAGATTTAAACTATGAGGTTAGACTGTCGAGGTTGGGGTTGTTTTCTCTGGAAAAGAGGCGCTTGCGAGGGGACATGATTACTCTGTACAAGTACATTAGAGGGGATTATAGGCAGATGGGGGATGGTAATGGCAGATTCTGTTAATGCCTTTAAGAGGGGCCTGGATGAGTTCTTGAACAATCAGAATATCCAAGGCTATTGTGATACTAATATCTACAGTTAGTATTAGTGGTTGTATATATAGTTTATATATGTGAGCGTATAGATTGGAAGGTGTGGGTTGTGTGTGCTGGGTTTACTTGGATGGGTTGAACCTGATGGACTCTGGTCTTTTTTCAACCCTATGTAACTATGTAACTATCTAAAGCTACACAGTGTTCTCTATAATTTACAATGTTTGGTGCTTAGGATCCTAGGTAAGCACGCCGTCCATGGGCGTCCACAGAAGGGGGCAAGAGGGGGCACTTGCCCCCCCCTGGAAAAGTAGCAAAAAAAACCTTACTTTCTGCACTGTCTCCTCAAGCCCGTTTTTGCTTCTTGTGGATTCTCCAATCAGAGCACAGCTTCCTTGACAGACAGTAAAATTGACCAATCAGAGCACAGATGCACACAGGGATCGGGAGATTTTGCAAACTGGAAACAAATGAAGACTGAAAAGTAGAATCTGCAGCTGTAACTTTACCTGAGAACCAACTCTCAACTTTTGCTGCAGATTTCATCCCACAGGCACTATACACAGGTACTATACACAGGCACTATACACAGGTACTATACACAGGTACTATACACAGGTACTATACACAGGTACTATACCCAGGTACTATACACAGGTACTATACACAGGCACTATACACAGGTACTATACACAGGTACTATACACAGGCACTATACCCACGTACTATACCCAGGTACTATACCCAGGTACTATACCCAGGTACTATACCCAGGCACTATACACAGGTACTATACACAGGCACTATACACAGGTACTATACACAGGTACTATACACAGGCACTATACACAGGTACTATACACAGGTACTATACACAGGCACTATACACAGGTACTGTACCCAGGTACTGTACACAGGTACTGTACACAGGTACTATACACAGGCACTATACCCAGGTACTATACCCAGGTACTATACACAGGTACTATACCCAGGTACTATACCCAGGTACTATACCCAGGTACTATACCCAGGTACTATACCCAGGCACTATACCCAGGCACTATACGCAGGCACTATACCCAGGCACAATACGCAGGCACTATACGCAGGCACTATACCCAGGCACTATACGCAGGCACTATACCCAGGCACTATACGCAGGCACTATACGCAGGCACTATACGCAGGCACTATACCCAGGCACTATACGCAGGCACTATACCCAGGCACTATACGCAGGCACTATACGCAGGCACTATACCCAGGTACTATACACAGGCACTATACCCAGGCACTATACGCAGGCACTATACGCAGGCACTATACGCAGGCACTATACGCAGGCACTATACCCAGGTACTATACACAGGCACTATACCCAGGCACTATACGCAGGCACTATACGCAGGCACTATACGCAGGTACTATACGCAGGTACTTTACGCAGGTACTATACACAGGCACTATACACAGGTACTATACCCAGGTACTATACCCAGGTACTATACCCAGGTACTATACACAGGCACTATACCCAGGCACTATACGCAGGCACTATAAACAGGTACTATACCCAGGTACTATACACAGGCACTATACACAGGTACTATACCCAGGTACTATACACAGGCACTATAAACAGGTACTATACCCAGGTACTATACACAGGCACTATACACAGGTACTATACCCAGGTACTATACCCAGGTACTATACACAGGCACTATACACAGGTACTATACCCAGGTACTATACACAGGCCTCTGTTCTGCCTCTATACAGATTTCAAATGGGGGCCAAAAATATTGCTCTGTGAGGCTACAATTTAATTATTATTATAATTTTGTATTACTTATTTTTCCAAGTAGGCCCCTTAACTATTCATATTCCCATCTCTTGTTTAAACCACTACCTGGTTGCTAGGGTAAATAAGACCCTAGCAACCAGATAGCTGCTGAAATACCAAATGGAGAGCTGCTGAACAAAAAGCTAAATAACTGAAAAACCATTAAAAATAAAAGTGAATTTGAATGCGAACTAGCCCTGATCACAAACACAAATGTTTGCAGATCCCCTCACAGAAATGCGCGTATAAATACTTTAACATACTAAACATTTTAGGGTAAAAACAAAAAAGCCCCCCCCGCACTTTTGTACAGTATCCCTGGGAGTCAGTGGGAACGGCAAGAGGTAGTTGGGAGGTTAACTTTTTACGCCAGCAGCGAATCCACTAAGTGTCACATTAGCTGTAGGTCAGTCTGTGTATGGGCCATCTTTAGCCTCCCCTAGTATCATCCTGCAAAAAAAAATATATATATTTATATATATATATATTTGTCTGTTGCAGGATGATACTAGCTTACTTGCCCCCCCTTGGAAAATTTTCTGCGGACGCCCATGACGCCGTCATGTAGTACATATTTTTTATGTACCCCTGGAAGCCCAGCTTCAAGGATAATTAGAGTGTTATTTGAGGCAAAACAAAACTGACCTAGATGTTCTTTTCCCTATGGCTATTTTTTGGTGTTTTGCTGTTTGTAATCTTGTTACAAGCTAATAGGGCTGGGGTAAAATGCTAGACCTAAAAGGGGAGCTTAAACTAAAAAAAAGTCTGGCAACCACTGGTTTATTTAGCTCTAGACCAGCGTTTTTCAACCGCTGTTCCGCGGCACACTAGTGTGCCATGAGATGTTGCCTGGTGTGCCGTAGGCAGGGCCGCAATTTTTACTTTCAAAGGGGGCCCGGCGATGCTACAGTTTTTCTTAGTAGCTCGGGCCCCCTTTAATAAAATCCGGGCCCTGTCATTGGTTGCGCCCCGTGTGTACGGGTGACGTCAGTACGCACGGGGCGCAACGTTATAAAAGGGCCTGTGTGCGGTCGCGTGTAGGCAGAAGTGCAGAGGCGGCGCGCGTGAGGGGAAGATGCTGCTGAAGCCGCCGAAGAGCAGAAGTAAAATGCTGCTGGGCACCAATGTATTAGGGGGGGCCACGGGGCACACTGACTTATGGGGGCACTGCTGCTGGGCACCAATTTACTAGGGGGGCTGGCTCTTGGCACCAATGTACTGGGGGGCACTGCTGCTGGGCACCAATGTACTAGGGGGGCACTGCTCTTGGCACCAATGTACTAGGGGGGCACTGCTGCTGGGCACCAATGTACTAGGGGGGCACTGCTCTTGGCACCAATGTACTAGGGGGGCACTGCTGCTGGGCACCAATGTACTAGGGGGGCACTGCTCTTGGCACCAATGTACTAGGGGGGCACTGCTGCTGGGCACCAGTGTACTAGGGGGGCACTGCTCTTGGCACCAATGTACTAGGGGGGCACTGCTCTTGGCACCAATGTACTAGGGGGGCACTGCTGCTGGGCACAGAGTTAAATTTTTTAACATTTTCTAATGGTGGTGTGCCTCGTGATTTTTTTCATGAAACAAGTGTGCCTTTGCCCAAAAAAGGTTGAAAAACACTGCTCTAGACCATAGGGTACTAATGCACTACATTGGATATGTTGTCTCTAATGTTACACCCATGAGTGAAAGGCTTTGAACTAACAAGCAGAAAGGAGTCTGTGTATGTACCTACACAAGTCACATATTGATTGGATCATTGTGCTCTGGATGTGAATATGGCATGTTCAAACTGTGGGCCTTTGGCTTAGGCTACAGCTAAATTACCACTCCTAAAATGTCTGTGGGTGAAAAATGGTGGGAGGAATTAGAAACCTGTCAGCTTTTATTTCACTGAGAGTAGAAAAACATAAGAGGAGATTTAAACACAGTTCAATGTGCTTTGTGCACCATCCACAGTAAAGTCAGCATATTGATTTAGGCACGCTGGGTTACCGTTAATTGTGGTTGAATTTATAGGGGGAAGGAGGGTTTTATTGCAGGAAGCAAGGTACAGAAATGTACTGGCCTGTGCCTTTTGTTTTGTTTTGTTTTGCTTTAGTGACTCTATGGTTTATAAATACTGTTGGTCTGAGGTTTTATTTTGAGTTGTATTAGAAGTAACAATTATTAGTAATGTAAATAAAGACATTGCCTGGAAGGAAAAAAAAAGTATTCAAAAAAGACATTTGAAAGGGAAAAAGTAAGTGTGTTCTTGTATGTTGCCTCCCCCACTATCATCACACCTCTGCCCCTGTATATATTAATACATCTCAGTGGAGCTGTGAGTAAAAGAGACTATAAATCAAATTGTACCAAGTAGAGGCAGGAAAGAAAATCCTAAGACATTTAAGCCAAAACACACTTTTGGCTCTCTTAGTTCCAAGCATATTAGACCTGGTTCAGGTTGATTTGTGTTCAATCTGCACAGGATGTCTGAAAATTCCAGTTTAATCATATTCACTCATTGCACACAGATATGTATTATACAGTAAGGCTGGGAGAAGGCATAGCCTGCCACCTGTCATTTAACTATTTGTGCACTTTCTTAGTGCCTTTGTAATATATAACATCTCTCTGCTAGATACAGCAATAAAGACCGAGTATCCTACTAGAATAAATCTACTGCCATAAGCCAGAGTATTAACAAGGGTGACATTATATGAGCCCTGGAGCCCTGCTAAAGCCACACTATTGCCTCCAACCCTAAGCCTCTTTATCAACTTGTAGTTGAATTATGGGCTAAGAATAGGCTTTCTTTAACCAGATTGCAAATTCCAGCATGGACTGCCCCATAGGAAAAAGGAAACTGCATTATGCTTACATGGTTTAGTACTTTTAGGTTGTTCATTCATATGCATACATGACTCTTTTTGGCCATCACCAGCCAAAGTGTGCATATTAATTTGTGGAGACCTGGAGACTGAAGAACTGCATGGCAGATTTATGATTGCTCAAACCTTTTGGCTCAATCAATCCTTAAGGAAATCCCATGTGAGTTAAGGATTTGGGGGAAAAATTTTGTTAGTTAAGGTATTTTTCCCCAGCGAGGCTTAAGAATAAGATAAAGTTCAGCTCTAAAAAGCTGCTAAATGCCTATCTGTCTGAAAATTACCTAGAATTCTCTGCCCCAGTGGCGCTTACAGTCGAAAGTCCCTGTCACATTCAGATACCAACTCCCAGCATCATCTCCCAGTCCCATAGGTGCAACAAGAAACAACTGTTTCAGTTCTAACTAATTAGATAACAAATTGTCTAATTCCAGGCAGTGTCATTCTGTGGCTACTAAAGCAAATAAAGTGCTGTCTTGTATAAAAAAGGGCATTGACTCAAGGGATGAGAACATAATTTTGCTCCTTTATAGGTCCCTGGTAAGGCCTCACCTTGAGTATGCAGTGCAGTTTTGGGCTCCAGTCCTTAAGAAAGATATTAATGAGCTGGAGAGAGTGCAGAGACGTGCAACTAAACTGGTAAAGGGGTTGGAAGATTTAAGCTATGAGGTTAGACTGTCGAGGTTGGGGTTGTTTTCTCTGGAAAAGAGGCGCTTGCGAGGGGACATGATTACTCTGTACAAATACATTAGAGGGGATTATAGGCAGATAAGGGATGTCCTTTTTCCCATAAAAATGATCAATGCACCAAAGGCCACCCCTTTAGATTAGAGGAACGGAGCTTCCATTTGAAGCAGCGTAGGTGGTTTTTCACAGTGAGGGCAGTGAGGTTGGGGAATGCCCTTCCTAGAGATGTGGTAATGGCAGATTCTGTTAATGCCTTTAAGAGGGGCCTGAATGAGTTTTTGAATATCTACAGTTAGTATAAATGTTTGTATAAATAATTTATGTATGTGAGTGTATAGATTGGTAAGTATAGGTTTGTGTGTGCTGGGTTTACTTGGAAGGGTTGAACTTGATGGACTCTATGTAACTATGTTCTGCCAAACTCTTGAAGGTGGAACTGTCACTAAAGTAAACATGTACCTTTTTCTATTATATACATAAATAAGTTTCTATTTTAAATATGCATTATACTTTTGTAGATGGTTAATAATAATTGTTTAATGGCTTGACAGGGGTCACTTTACAAAGAGTAATCCATAGACACAGACTGATGCCAAGTCCAATTTCTGCAATTGCTTTTGAGCTTTCAGACCTCTGTAAAGCACTGTGTAAATGTGTTGGTACTACATAAATAAAGGATAATAGTAACCTGAGTAAATAAAAATGTCGGTAACTTTATCTTCAACATGCAATCTTAATGCTGCATCTCCTCCAATCAGAGTGCTGTCAGTGACACTGTTACTCACCGTGAATGACACAAGGCAAGCATGCATATTTGTTCACTCTGCCATGAAACCATAAGGCTTCATTTTAGGTATATTGGTGCTATGGGAAGCAATATCATGTACACTTCAGAAATGATTGTGATTCTGGTGGTCATGTGAACCATAAAGTGGAACAGATTTTTGGAACTACTGTAACTTTAGACGTTTCTATACAGAAAGAGCCCCAGGGGTTTATTACACATAATTAAAAGTGAATTTAAGGGCTAGTTTCAGCCAGCCACTTTTATTGATCTTAATTGTCCAAAAAATTGCCCAAACTGCCTCTCACAATGACATCTAAGGCAGACTTTTTTTGTTACAAATTTAGTCTATTGACTGTTTATAACTTGCGGGTGGTTTGAATGAGTTTTTATAGTGTTTAGTTTAGTGTAAGTGAGTCCATCTGCTTTATGAAATGTATCAGAATGGCTTAGTATAAAGGGAACAGCACAATAGCCTTTCAATGTTTCCCAGCTAACTGGGTGACAAGCTGGCTTTTCATATTTTTGCCTGGAGTCACTGGAAGCAGGATCTATGTTTGAGGTGATACAGAAGTGAGGCAGAAAGAAGCTGTATTTAATTGGTGGTAAAGCAAATCCATCTGGGAAAGTGTCCGTTTTCCATCTGAATAAGCTTAAAAACTGCTCTGATTTGTTTAGATACTGAGGTTAGGAAAACATCGCATGAGCTTTACCGGCAAATCGCCTGAAAGCCTGCAGATCTGACTTTGAAATCTCTTTCCACGTTTTTCACAAAAATCGGCCCTCACTCTTCCTATGTCAAGCCAAGAAGGTTGAAACTGAAGCTATGGCTGAATGCCTGGACACAGAGAAAATCAAATAAATATGAGCAGGGTTAAGAATTCTCTTTATTGACAGCACCTGCTCCTACTTTATATGAAAGCTACATTTCCTTAGTTACCAAAGCCACTACCTACAACATAACACCAACTTTGGTGTGCATCTGAAAAGATGTATTGAGTGCCCTGGCCTGCATGTCTTGGCATATGATAATACATGATGAGAGCTAAACAGAAATTTTAAAAAAATCTAATTATTTAAAATTATGTTCAATTAAGTTTTATGCAACAATCATATATGTACCACTCCAGACTTGAATATACTCTATTAGATGTACTGTAAAAGTATCTTCATGTGTAATTCCTACAATATAGGTCCTTGCAGTCAGGGGCTTCAGACTTTATGTCTTTTTTTGTTTGTCCTTGTACTACTTGTCAAAATTAACAGCTGTGTAGATATCCTCTGTAGAGATTTCATGAAGGAGGAGTATGGTCTCCGGGGGTAGACCTTTGCACACTATTGCAGACACAGATGATTCAATGTGATATAACTCACCCATAGCCAGTATTTAAGGCCCCCCCCCAAAAAAAACCCAAAAGGCCACATTCAATTTGATGCGAAAACCTATCACCTAATTCAGTCCCAGATTCTCCCATAAACTTCAATTGAGTTTTTAATGGAGTTTTCAGGTGAAAAACCGTGGTAGCTTCTTCTAATCAAATTGAAATTAGGCCAAAATAGAATCCTTTTTCATGGATACAGATTTCAAAATCTATCTTTTCATTCGATGTGTGTATATTTTCTTTATTGTTCCTTCTAATGTGTAAATCATACGTGTTCACTAAGCTAAAATAATTCATGGCTAGACGGTAATGTAAGGAGTAGATATTTGTCCATGAAATATTGTTTTTCACAAATGAGGCAAGTACTAAGGGTTCAATGCAGTTGACTGGTTCCAAATCAGATAATTTCTGATAGTTCTTCCAGGTGATCCTGTAATGTGCTGTGAGATTCTCCATGGACAAAATCCAAAATTGTAAGTATCATGACACATGCCACTGTTGGTGACTGGAGGATTTCAGCTTGAAAGGTTTGGTATCTTCAAAGTATATCGAAATATGTCTACCAAAGGAAATAATTTACACTAACATACTTTATAGAGGGCCATATCTTCACCAAAGAAACATTAGCAACTTACCACAAATCAGTATTATTTCTGACATTTATAGCAAAACTTCAGCGAAGAAACTGTACATGATGGCCAGATTTATTATGACTGCAAACAGGAAAATATATTAATTCAGCTTACAGGCAAAGAAGATCAATGGCTAGTATAGCAACAAGCATAGGAGAGCACAATAAACCCACAATAAATAATCACTCTGACAACAGTACCATTGTACAAAACTTATAATCACTGTTTCTACTTTAGATTGTGTCCTTGCCTTCAATGCATTATAGTCCAGAATTCCTTTATAGTATATTATTATTTTTTCCTTATTTTACTAGTATTATATAATGGTCTGTTCTAACGAACTCATAAATATAATTTGAACTTTATAAATATACAATCCATGGTCCATTGGGAAACAATCGGAGATTTTCCCTATTCCAATATTTTGTTGTCTGCTATAGTTCCCCACATATTGGGACAGATTCACTTCAATGAGAAAAAAGGTTTCTCATGCAAAAAAACATGGTCAAGATTTAATTTGAGATGCAATTCAGTTCAGAAAAACTTATCTCAAAGTTTATCATGTGAGAACTCTATTGAAGTATTTTGGAAAAAATTGGAACTGATTTAGGAGAAACTTTTTTCTCCTTGGGTTGAATCTTGTCCATGAGTTTTAAAGGAGAAG
This sequence comes from Xenopus tropicalis, assembly GCF_000004195.4. NCBI lineage: Eukaryota > Metazoa > Chordata > Amphibia > Anura > Pipidae > Xenopus > Xenopus tropicalis. The sequence continues at coordinate 61,790,221 of NC_030680.2, read as the reverse complement.
GAGAAGGAGAAGGAAAGTCATTTTGGAATTTTACTGCTGATAGATTTGCCACATTATTTCCTCCTAGAACGCTATATTTATTCAGCACAAAGCTTTAGTGTACCTGAGTAAAGAGCCCAAGAAGCTCCCTCCGATAGCAGCTGCCATTTTAGCTTGGTCTTTGTAGCTTCCTACTGCAGTTATAGTTGGAAGCTCAAATCACACATTCCTAAGGGATAGGGGAGTGAGTTCTTATGCATGCTTATGGGAGGGGGGCAGGAGAAGGGAGGGGGAGAGGAGAGAACTGAGCAGACTTGAGCCCCAAACCTGAAGGAGCCCTAAAAGAGAGGAAGTCTGATACCAAAGAACATGTTCACAAAAAAGGAGACAAGAAATCCTGTGTTTCTTTTTATAGACGACTATTCAGTGTTTCTGTGAGTGCTTGTGGCTATATTTACATAATATAGCCGTAGTTTGCTCACCCCTGCTGTACAAGATAATTGAGGTTAATGGCACATGTGGCAGTTATGGAAGAAGAGTGTTTTAGCTGACAGAGAAATGACTCAAGCCACCCTAAATTATTGGGAGGCAGTCCACTCATAAAAACTCAGGACAGTACCAGCAGTGCTATAAGCCCATGTAGGCACTATTAGTTCAGGCAGAGGTGCCAGGGAGCTGCTATTTGGTTTTCTGCCCATTGTTCTGCTTGGGGGGGAAGATGAGGTTGCTATCACTCCAACTTGCAGCACAGCAGTAAAGAGTGACTAAAGTTTATCACAGCACAAGTGAGTGCCCTCCATTTATTTATATTTACTATATGTTTATCACAGCACAAGTCACATGGCTGTGGCCACCTGGGAAAGTAAGGAAATGGCTATTCCCATGTCAAATTTTAAAATTAAACATAAAAAAATCTGTTTTCTTTTTTCTTGTTTTCCCGCGACAGTATTCCTTTAATATTTAAAAAGCATTTATGGTCTCAACTCATTAAGTATAGGGCTGTAACTTTGAGATCTGATGTAAAGTGGCTGTTTGAAGGTTTATTAAGAGATCACAAGATAAATCCTAAAGAACAAAATTACTGGCCATAATCTGCATGGGTTTATGATGGACAGATAATATTTTTTACTTTTTTATGTTTTATGTAGGATGGTGGTGACGAAATGCTCAAACTGCCTCCCATACATTTCTGTGACAATTCCGTAGAGCAGAGTATGGCACACACAGGCAGGTTTTTTGTAATCTTGAAAGCTTGAATTTACATAGGGTTTCAACTTGCTGGATGTGTCAAACTGATGTGCAGTAGTGATGAGCGGCATGTACCACAATATGTTGCCCACATCAAAAAAAATCGCTGTGTGAATTGCCGCTACTAGTTTTTTTTGCCACAAGCAACAATTTTTTTTGGACGTGTGCCTTTTTTGCCATTTTACGAATCTTTTTAAAGATTTACAAATTTTCTGGAGAAGCGAAACGGGACAGATTCGCTCATCACTAATCTGCAGCTATGGTTTTACAGAATGTCACATTTTCTCAGAATAGCCAAGAATTGTTCATTTTAGAAAGAATATTCCATTTCCATTCTTTTCATTTTTATTTTTTTAAAATGACTTTGTGTTCTATTTTATTTCCCAAATGCTACTCTCACTGAGCAGGGGGAACATAATTTAAAGCTTTCTACAATATTTTACAAACAGAAATAATAATACTTTGAGAACATTTGTAATTGTCATATGCACAGCTAGTGGGTCTTTCATCTTCTATATCTAAACAACAGTAAATACCTTCTAATTCAAAATGTCTAAAGTAACAAATGACTTTGATTTAGTGAATATTATTACTCACTGGTGCATAATAATTTCCTCTGAAAGGATAATATTGTAGTTTTTGAGAAAAACATGGCCCCATGCTTCGTAGTTTGGATTAACAACATGTTAAAAGACTCTTTGATTTAGCTCTTATTTCACTTGCATTAAAACTATCAATAAATCATAACATACATCAGAGGGCTTAAAAAACCCAGGTACTCAGGTTGCTCAAGCCCAGTTCTGTGGCGTTACATGTATAGCTTGGGAAAAAAGCTTTTACTGTGTTGTGGCTGGGGTACAGAATAACCAGTGACAATATAGATTTCTAAATTATTCTGTATTTTTGAGTAATGTGATTTGACTTTATGCCTTTTTTGTCACTCAGAGGTCACAATCATTTACTTTCCCCATTCATTTTGTCCATTTTAACGTAATGTCACAAACTATCCTTTAGCAAATTTTCTATTGCACAGTTCCTGAAAGAAGGCCTCAATTACTTGTTTTTTTAGGTTGCTTAGTCAATTGGTGCATTTACCCAGTGGTCAGATATTTTGTAATACGGTCAATGTAAAATTGCACCAAAAAGGCATTTGTGCCAAGTAACAGGAACAATGTCTGCACAAAGGGAAATCAAATCAGCTTTATTAGGGCATTGGGAATCAAAACCTTTACTACCCCTCACAGAATAAAACAAACATGAATAGTGATGAGTGAATCTGTCCTGTTTCACTGAAAAATTAGCAAATCTATTTGGAGGATTCACAAAATGGTCAAAAATTAACAAAACGGAAAAATTGACAAGCGTTAAAAAAATGATGCGCACAACAATGTTTTTTGATGCTTGTCATTTTTCCAAAGCATGCAACAAATTTTTTTCCATGGGCGACAATTTTTGATTGCATGCTGAATTTTTGGGATCCTTTTACAAATAAATCCACCTACGGCAAAAACGTGGAAATTCACCACAAATCAATGTTCGCCGGCGAACTAATTCACGCGAACATCGGCTGTTCGCAAGTCCGCAAATTCGCGAACTTTTGGCAATGTTCGCCATTTTGGGTTCGCTGCGTTTTTTTTTGCGCCGCGTTTTTTTGCCTCGGTTTTTTCCGCCGCGTTTTTCGCTTCGGTTTTTCACCTTTGCGTATACATAGGAATAGCTTGCGGTTTTTTTTTGGCGTTATTTTTTGGCGTTTTTTTTTTTTGCATTTTTTTTTTGGCGTTTTTTCATATTTTTCAGAGAAATTTTTGCCCTTGATCCCCCTCCTGCATGCCACTGTCCAGGTCGTGGCACCCTTTAAACAACTTTAAAATCAGTTTTCTGGCCAGAAATGGCTTTTCTAGGTTTTAAAGTTCGCCTTCCCATTGAAGTCTATGGGGTTCGTAAAGTTCGCGAATATTCGCGAGTTTTGGCGAAAGTCCGCGAACGGGTTCGCGAACATTTTTGGCGATGTTCGCTACATCCCTAATAAAGTATTCCTATAAACACTGGCTAGCAATAATTTAGATAGAAGTAGTGGTATGTTACTACTTATTAGAAATTGTATCGGCTATTTCTACCCTTGCTGCTTCCTTTAGTCAGTTACTTCTATTCCCTACTTAACAGAGAAATGAATTTTGAAGGAAAGTTTGACTTAAAATTAATTTTTAGTATTATGTAAACAGTGCTATGAGTGTGAAAGTGATTTTCATTTATTATTTTATTTATTGCATTTTTAACTATTCTATACTATTTACTATTTTAACTATCTACTTTCTTCAAGCTTAAAACTGAAAATACTATCTGGTGGTAACATCACTGGCCTTAGAAGATTAGATCTTATTTTTATTTGTACTTATGTTTCTGTCAAGGCCTTCTTCTATTCATCTTCATTCATCTGCCTTTCAATCCACTGCCTGGTTGTTGGTCAAGAGGAACGTTAATATCCAAAGAGTCTTCCTGTCATTAACTTGAATTGACTCTTGTCTATTCTGTTGACAGCTAGTTTTTGGCCCAAAAATTCACATTTGTATTTGGGCCAAAAGCTGTGTTGTGGTCACAGATAGGCATTCACTTCTTGAGGTAAGATGACCTGAGGTGACAGCCAGTTTTAATTCAAACTGGTGGCAAAAAAGGGTACATAATTACATAGTTACATGCTGTATTTAAGTTGGGTTAAAAAAAGATCAAAGTCCATCAGATTCAACCCTTTTAAACAAACCCCAAAGCAAACACATATAGACCCATACCGATCTATCTGTAAACTCACATACATAAACCATATATACCAACATTAATACTAACTGTAGATTTTAGTATCACAATAGCCTTGGATACTATGCTTGTTCAAGAACTCATCCAAGTCCCTCCTAAAGGCATTAACAGAATCTGCCATTACCACATCTCTAGGAAAGGCATTCCCCAACCTCACTGTCCTCACAGTGAAAAACCATCTACGCTGCTTCAAATGGAAGCTCCGTTCCTCTAATCTATAGGGGTGACCTCTGGTGCGCTGATCATTTTTATGTGAAAAAAAGAACATCCCCCATCTGCCTATAATCCCCTCTAATGTACTTGTACAGAGTAATCATGTCCCCATCACAAGCGCCTTTTTTCCAGAGAAAACAACCCCAAACTCGACAGTCTCACCTCATAGTTTAAATCTTCCATCCCCTTTACCAGTTTAGTTGCACGTCTCTGCACTCTCTCCAGCTCATTAATATCCTTCTTAAGGACTGGAGCCCAAAACTGCACTGCATACTCAAGGTGAGGCCTTACCAGGGACCTATAAAGAGGCAATATTATGTTAATGCCTTTTTTATGCAGAACAGTACTTTATTTGCTTTAGTAGCCACAGAATGACACTGGCATTGAACATATTGTCACTGAATAGGCTGGCAAAGAAATTTGCCATAGGCCCTAAAATCCAAACTGGAGAGTTGCAGAACTCTCAACAACTCATCTGTTTTTACCACTTTTATTTAGATGTAGAGTTTATCATTCAAAAACATCATTTATGTAACATTTTTCAGTCTATTATAATGCTGCTAAAAAGGACATAAACATATCTGAATTTGTTTATGAATACAGGAAAATAAAGTTAAAAAAGAGGAAAGAACAGTGCTAAAACATTATAGCTAAAAACACAGCACTGAGTATTTAAAGTTTGTTTCTTTACAGTTCCATTAACACAAAAATCATCTGTCATCAGACTCCTGAAATCTCATTAATCTTCAACTTTTCTATTTTACCCTGACCAATTCTTCCCAGTCCCTTAAAGATCTGACCCATGGTAATCTTCATGTGTTGACACTCACTGCTCATTCAGATGCTGATCACCCTGACCCGCAAAGTCATCACCAGGAATGCTCTGCACCGGAGACAGTTCTGAAATTTCAACACAAAGGTTCTGATGGGATTTATAAGGACCTTTTTAGTCATTCCCTGGCCACAAACTAGAAGATACATTTTTAACATTCCTTGCCAAAAAGCTTTTAACGCAAGCCTCGCTCCTTTGTCCACCAGCTCTGCTGTGTTAAGGATGCATTCTGTATCAGAAGTGCATTGTATGGGGAATGTAATCAATACCATTAATTGCAAAAAAATAGGAGAACAAGGGTGCAAAAGGTTTTCAGCAAACGTTTTCTGCTTCTTAAGCTACTCTTTTTTACCTTCTATGGAATACAATGGCTCAAAGTATTCATACATTTTTCCTCATTTTCATCTGTGTTGTTTTTGTATTTCTCAAATTACAAATTCAGAAAGTTAGGGATAACATCATCTTGGCCTTGTGTGATACAGCCACTCACAAGTGTAGTATTTGGGGCATACTACTAAGTTAGCAAGACCGCTCTTCCTTCAAAAAATACCACTGGTAACCTGAGCCCCCAAGTGATGGGACCCAAATGAAAATGAAAAAAGACCCTCACATGGATGCCTCCAATCCTCCTTGGACACTCCCCAATTCCACCCATAATCCAACCAAACTCTACCCATACACTTCAAGCTCCACCCTTTTCATGACCCATGACTCATACTTTTCCATAGAGGCCCCCCTGACTACATTACCCCCCTGTACCCCCCCCCCCCCCGATGGTGGCCCTAAGCATGTGCTAAATTTCACATCCAAATTTGTCAGTAGCAAATATTTAGACTTTTGCTTTCATTTTCCAAGTAAAAGTGTTAAAACTAATTGCTGCTTGGCAATTAAATGTGTGCAATTTATCATAAGCCATTGTTTCGTGATGTAAATCTACTGTCAATTCTTCTATTAAATGTGATGTCCAGTGATATGTGCAGAGACTACTAACATCACTTACATGATATATATGCCAGAAAGTTTGTATATGCTGTTTAAGTCACATCTGCATCATTGTAAGTGTCATGCCTAGAGGGTTCTCTTGGCCCCATGATCCCAACCAATATCTAAATGATATTGATCTTGGTTATTTCATTGATCAAACCTGTTTGAAAAACTCATTTGCTGATGCCCCATATCTGCCAGTGTATGGTGTATCGACATGTGCTCTATGCAAAGGGAAGCCTGAACTTAACTCAGGGTTAATATACTTTATATGGGGGTAATTATCATTACATGAGCTCCATTAAATAAAATGATGATACTGTGTTGCATGGGCGGAGAATGTTTTTGTTAACATATGGAGATATATCTTCGGGTGAAATAAGTATAACAGTCTAGGGGTGCACTTTAGGTGTTTGATTCTAAGCAGCATTATAGATGCACAGTCTCTCCCCTTCTCCATAATATAAATCATTTGCAGCATATATTTTTCACTCCAAACCTTGCAGCGATTTCATTATAATGCAAACAGTGGTTTCAGTGAGTTCTTGCCAGCATTCTGTGGGTAAAGCTGCCAAACACTTTTCTACCTCACCTGTGAGCGTCCAGAGAAATCTGCTGACTGTGCTGAACTGCTGAAAGAAAGAAATGTGTTACAAGAATTCCGTATTGGTATTAGATTATCATTAACATAAATGTTAATCTCCCTAAAAGGGCCCTATGAGGAAATGGTCTTGCTCTCTGATGTTGAACGTGATGTTCTTCATGTACTAAGTACATGTGAGTGCATTTCTTGGTATTTGCCCACACATTTATACATTATCAGCAAAAGAGCCCAGCACATCCCTTGAATGTTTGAGAGCTTGGACAAAGTAACCTAAGAAATACAATGCCACTCATTTCCCTTCCTTTCACACATAAGCATTTCCTTTCAGCCCTGAGTGGATTTCATGTGTGCCTTTTTGACAGAGAGAATAGAATGGCTTTCAATATAAGCTCACACCTCTGTAAGCAAATGGTGTGAACTGATGGCCCATGTGAGAGACACTTGGAACTGTAATCCTTCCCATCCTGTCTACACCTATAACCTGTAACATTCTTCCCCATCCTTTGCCTAGTGAATTGCCTCTTGCCCCTAGATTGATCCCATATGCAAGTATCCTACAATGGCATCAGCTGCTGCAGAAATGGAGTCTTTGTGTCAGTCCTACTTGTAACCTATTCCTTTTGTGAGCTGAGCCATTTCCACAGCTAAATCAGCCATTAGAGATGTAGCGAACCTCACAAAAAAAAGTTTGCGAACCCGTTCGCGAACTTTTGCGAACTTTGCGAACCCCATAGACTTCAATGAGAAGGCGAACTTTAAAACATAGAAAAGCCATTTCTGGCCAGAAAACTGATTTTAAAGTTGTTTAAAGGGTGCCAAGACCTGGACAGTGGCATGCTGGAGGGGGGTCAAGGGCAAAAATTTCTCTGAAAAATACATTGTTGACACAGCGTTGCGTTTTGTGCTGTAAAGGGCAGAAATCACACTACATTTCTAAACTTGTGTAATAAACTGCTTTTACAAGGACTATTGGGTTACAGCAGATGAGATCAGCAGGACAGCTGCCCACAGCAGCTACATACAGAGCAGTAGAAAGTAGATTACTAGTCAGCAAAGCTACCTAAACTGTCCCTCAAACCCCTGCACAGCTCTCTCCCTATGCTAACTCATCAAGCACACACAGGCAGAATGTAAAATGGCTGCTGGGCTTCGGTTTATATATGGAAGGGAGTGGTCCGGGGGTGGTCCAGGAGGGAGAGCTGCCTGATTGGCTGCCATGTATCTGCTGGCTCTGGGGTGAGAGGTCAAAATTTGGCTCCAGCTAAGACGAACCCAAAATTGCGAACATCGCTAAAAGTTTAGTTCGCCGGCGAACAGTTCGCTACATCTCTACCAGCAATTCCTTTCACATGCACTAGTGCCTCTCCAGACTTTAGGATTAATAACATGTAAATTACATCTTGTACTGTATATATATATATATAATTTGAGATGAGGAGCTATGATTCTGTTGCATTATAGTTTTTTGTTGCTATGTATATTAATATGTGGGAAGCACTGTGGCACAGTAGGTAGGATTGGTGCCTTGCGCTTAAGGGCAAATGCCCATACCTAGTGCACTCTTACTTTCCAATGTGTGCCTGCATGTTACCCAACCACTTACATTGTAAGCTCTACGGGGCAGGGACCTCCCTCGTACTGTGTCTCATACCACATGGCACTTACTCCCTGTGTATGTGTACTGTACTTATTTATTGTATTTATTATAACACTTGTCTTCCCTGTGTGTACTTTTGTATATTGTAAGATTGTACAGCGCTGCGTACCCTTGTGGCGCTTTAAATAAAGTTATACATACATACATAGTTTCAATTTCAGCCAGTGAACTAGCTGCAAGGAATTTGTATGTTATACCTGTGTCTGTGTTGGCTTCTACCAGGTACTCCAGTCTCCTGGTTGGTTAGATGAAATAAGCAAACATTATCCCTTTTGTTACATTATTAGCCATTCATTCAGCCAGTCTAGTAATTTTGACTTTTCATTTACATTCTTGTATGTCATCACCTAAACTCTTAATATACATATGTATACATTTAGTCTGTGAAGTCTTTCGTTTTTTTCTTGTGTTACTTATTCCACAATGTGCTTTTAATATCAAGAGTAGAAAAGTATAACCAATGCTCACTGTCATCATTTATTGATATAGTGCCAGCATGTTACACATTACTTTACAATAATATTATAATAAACAGAAGACTTACAAGAAATTAACACAGATTCAGAACATAGAGGAGTACACTTCGGCATGTCATTTGAATGTGCTTTGGTATATATTGTAGTGGGCTGATCATTTATGAATTTCTATTCAAACTCCTACCTTGCATTCAGCAGTTCTCACTGCAGGATACACACTTTCACTCTATAGAGCAGTGGTCCCCAACCAGTGGCTCGGGAACAAGTTGCTCAACAACCCGTTGTATGTTGCTCCCAGTTGCCTCAAAACAAATGCTTATTTTTGAATTGCTGGCTTGGAAGGACATTTTGGTTTCATAAAAACTAAGTGTACTGCCAAACAGATTGTACCGTAGGTTGTCAGTCCACATAGGAGCTACTAAATAACTAATCACAGTCCTTATTGGGTACCCCACGGTAAATTTGTATGCTTGTGTTGCTCCCCATATCTTTTTTACATTTGAATGTGGCTCATGGGTACCCATGCTACAGAGTTACCCATGCAAAAAGTTATTACTCAGACTATCCTTAAATTTCATCATCATGCAGTTGGTCAGTACAGATAGAAAATCTGGTTTGTTTACTAATGTCTTTCACGTTTGTTATGGATTGCCTGAAGTGACAGGTACTGGTTGGACTTTCCTTAGTCTTCCAGGGACCTGTTTGTTCTGCCATTTGCATCAATGCAGTTTGCCCCCAGAAAAATGGTGCAATATGTAACCATTTATCCTGCTGGACCAACAATCCAAAGGCCAATCTGGAAACCAAAATGCTTTCATCTGTATTTAGGCTAAACTGAAATGTACACATTGTGCTGTGTAATTATTCCTTGTTGGTCCTGTGTGTAATAAAGAATGAGAGGAATTAGAAAAAATAATTCCAATTGTTCTATGTTTTTTGTAATCTGCCGCAACAAAGAAGAAATTTGACCAATATTTTGTAGAGTCAGCAAGTCGACAGCATAGTTCCAAATAATCAGCAAGGTAACATCAATATCACTCACGTCTGGACCAACATCAGACAGCAAAGATAACATTGAGGCGCTGTAATCAGTGTCATGTTCAGGAAATTTGGGACATGTGTCAGTAAGGAAAGCACTGAACAGGCCTGGCAGAAGTGTCTCACAATCATGTTTTTATTTGCTCTGCTTTTCCACTTTATCAGCTTCCTCCCACTTTGTTTGAAACCAGAGTCTGGCCCCCTACCTGCCAGTCGAAAGAGATGAGAATCAGAGCTGCACAGGATGTTCCCAGCATTTTCACTGCTTCCTATCCAGTCCCCCTTCAAATGTCTGATTTGTCCTGGGGAAAGTGTCCTAGAATCCCCAGAGATGAGTGTGGCCATAAAACTCCATAAAATAATAATAACAAAGCAATAAATCTTCAGCTTTGATACAGAGAGAATAGAATAACACTTCTCCAGCTGTGGGTATGTGCACCCATGTTGTAAGGGGCTATCAAGATCTCTGTTGTTAATTCACTGCCAAACCTCTTGATGTTTTCACTTCAAGTGTTGTAAGACCCACTTGAGGGAATGTAAATACTGCTGATAATGTTTAAATAGGTAACAAGATATATTGCCATAGTGTCTACAATAAGAACTTGTGTTGCATGTGTACATGTACTGTATATACAGTATTATATATTTAGAACATACAAAACATCTCAACAATGAGGGATAGCACAGGTGGGCCCTATTTTCTCCAAAAACCTACTGGCTCTAGTTCTTTCAGGCACATGGAAAATGTTATTGATTCTATAATAGCTAGACCAAATAGGTTTTCCACATAGACTGATTCTCGTTTTGCTGAACCATGAGTGTAAAAGCTATAAAAATATATCTGTCTCCATGAATCATTTTATTTGAATAGTTGAAAAGTTTGACTTTGTTGTTTAGAAGTTAATTTGATGCTATGCTGTTAGTATTATTTTAACATCTTAAACTATTTCTCTGTTCATCTCTAGAATGTTTATTTTATAGTAACAAGAATGTTTATATCTATCTATCTATTTAATTAGATTATAGTTTATAATTATAAACTGTATTTTAATGATTTTAAATTTAAGGACCATTTGCTTCTTTACTAGGAAGACATGCCTATAGTTGTACACAAATAACCATTCCTATTATTGGTTTTCTAATTACAGAATTTTTATTTACTGTAAAAACTATAATAATATTCAGGACAGTATTTATATATATATATATATATATATACAGGTACCCAAGGACCTGCGCCTAGAGAAGCAACTTTAGGGGGTGACACTTGGATGCCTATATAATATATAACACTATATAATAGGCAGCCTAATGCAAATCTAGCAGTGAAGCTGGGGGGTAAGGGCAAAAGGTGAGCGCAGGTGGGAAGAGACGCCACTTCCACAACCTAGGGATGCGTTTAGGTCCGGTGCCTAGGGTGGCACCAGACCTAAATATCGTTCTGATAATATTAAGTATCTATATTTTAATTTGGGGTCCTAAATTCCTCCCACTAGTCAGGTCCAAAGCTGAAATCCAAATATATTTGTATACCATTAACCAATTAACTTTGTAATATGTAAAACCAAGCCCATATTTAACCTTCTGTACCGATTGCTCCACTGCATGGGCAGGAGATTGTATAGTGCACCCAACACTCTCTACCACAGAAGCTGCAAACAAGGGCACGTCTATGCTGTTCCCTTGTTTACAATACGAGCTAAAAATTTTAGACTATCAAGTCTAAAGACATATCTACAGCTTGCCAGGGCATTGTGGCCCCAAATCCCAGCCTGTAAACAATGTTTTACACACATATTAAATGCAAAAATACACATATTTTACTTAAGCCTATTCTGATTGCATTATAACATGTATCAAATTGAAGTTTTGTTTTTATGGGATAATACATGCATTTTCCGGTGTAAGCATTAAAAATTACAAGATGAACATTATTTGTGGGCAAACTGCCTTACAAGACAAACTAGACAGGGGGATCCCTACATACCTAACTCTACTTCCTAGTCCAGTACCACAGTACCACAGCAACATTTTTCATACACCAGGAGGTGTTAACTGCTGTATTCTGATTTCAAAATTCTTAAAGCTGAAAAATGTAGATATGAATAGACTGACATTTTGGTCTGTCTATCTGACAATGTGATCATGGCTAGAGCAGAAGTGTAGGATATACCCTGCCCATCAACATAAGGCAGCTAAAGCATTCTTACTACTCTGCAAAGGTCAGTCAGGCAAGGCGTCAAATGGTCTGAAATGAAAAACTGTATCGTTAACACTGTTTTATTTGCCACCAATGTAACTAACACACAGTGCTATGTTTACATGCCTGTGCCCTGCAAGCCTGTCAGAAATGACTTTCCTACATTCACTTTATTGCTCTTTTACGAAGGAATCTCATTGCAAGTGTTACTTGAAAGGGGTACGACATGCCATCTGTCTGCACTGGTCAGGAATGATGTTTTGACCTTTGTACTGGTTATGGATATATGGAATTTCCTATTTATATCTACCTGGAAAGGATTCCAATAAAACTGTCTTCCTCTGTATATGATGTGTATATGTGTATATCAGCCAGTCAGAAAGACTCATATAATGTTACGTAAAGAAGTGTTAAGTCATTGGCTTTATTTAAAACACAAAGTTTTATATGTATTTCCTGGGAACCCCATGATACCCAAGGATACCCAGCCCACTGGGCTTTAGGAAGATGTAACTGTCAAACAACGAAGCACACAACCAAACTGTTGTGGATGTTCAATAACTGTATCATATAAATGTTTTTATATTTTTCCTTACAGTTCTTGAGTTATAAATGGTTTATTAGTGCCCTCCATCAGTTTAGCTTTTTCCTGCTGCAATTGGTAGTTGGCATTTCATAAGCACTTCTTATCCTGGTATTGGCCTGTTAGACCAGAGAAATCATTCTGCGACCTACAGCATGAATGGGTTAAAAAAAAAAGAACAAATATATTGTTGTACAGTTTCTTTTCAGTGTTTTTATCACCAGCTACTTACTTAGTTTAGGAATAAAGGCACTTTCTGTTGTGGGTTCTACTCCCCCTAGGTACACCACTGGGCCATTCCAATAAGATCAATGTTCATTAATCAGTTAAATACTACTATATACTACCTTATATACTTAGAAAATGTGTGATTTATATATTATTATTGTCATTTACATCTCAACACATCAGCACCTGCCCCAGTGTAGCTTACAGTCTACGGTATGTATTTTTTGACCTACACAGTGCTACTTCTGATTGTGCTATATATTAATTTAAGTAGCAGCAGTCAGCATAGCCTCTTTAGAATCTTTTCAGGTGCACGTTCCTCACTGGCCACCTCCCAACAGTCATAAACACAAACCTCACACTAGAACAGCACCAGTTTTCATTTCCAGAAAACTGTCTTTATTCACAATGAAGGACACATTATAGCAATCTGTACAGCAACATCTTGGGCCCAAAATGATCCTTTATTAAGAGATAAGAAGAAGGGGGTGTTTGTCCCATGGGGCTTACAGGGGCAAAGTGTGAGATTAGAGCGTAGCATAGCAACACCCACCCATGTTCTATTCATTCCTATAGGATTTATTTATTTATAGCGCATTTATCAATGGGTTCACCATTTGATAAATATGCTTCTAAAAATCCAGTAGGAATGAATAGAAAGTGGGTGAGTCCTTCTGCGATAAGCTCTAATTTCACACGCTCGTCAAACTGGTTTTAAGGAGCCATGCTGTAAAACTATTACCAAACAATCTGAGGCTTGACACTAACTGCTTTTTAAACAAAAGATTTAATAACTGGCAACACAGACCTTAGCAGAATTGTAAAGGAGCAGACAGAAAACAAGTCCAAATACAGGCAGTGGTCTGGGAAGGTGCCAAGCAAGACACAGTGGAGCAAACAGAAAGTCAGGGCAGGTAAAAGAATAGCAGAATTCAAATATCATGCCAATGGTCAAAACCAGGGAGTCAGAACATGGGGGACAGGGTAGGAGCAGGATCTGACTTAGGGACCACATCAACGAGCTGATGCAGTCCCAGATCCGACTAGATTTTTTAACCTGCCCGATCAAGATCTGGACGATTTCAGGCCAGATATCGGTTGGGCAGGCCCGTCGGTAGTGCCCATACACAGGTCGATTAGCTGCCGAATCAGACTAAGGGACCGATATTGGCAGCTAGAATTGGGCCGTGTATGGGCACCTTTAGAGTATAGGAATTCAGGTCAGGAACTGGAATGGCTTGGTCTCAGCAGAAAGGTTAATGATCCAGCACCAGGGCATGGGAGAGGCAGGCATAGCCCCTAATTTGGCTATTTCCTGCAGCTGGGTCTCAAGTGGTGTCAACCAGGGAATACATAGGCAGAAGTGAAAACTCATTGATGTAAACTGTCAGATCTAAACCATGGTGCTTCATGTGAGGAGCAGCAGCCAGTATACCTCAGGTCTCTGGTTCTAAACCAGGGCATTCCTGACATTTACAGACAACAATAGAAGCATAATAAGTAGTGCAATTTACAGTGGTTGTCACTACATCATAAGCACCAGGAGTCAGATGTTATGAGTGTGCTCCAAGACGTAGTCATGTGCAGTATTTGATCTATTTTTTATATGTAATTTATTGCTTGACAAAGGGCAACATACAAAATAAGATATTAAGCACTTGTATCACATTGTTTATTGCTATAACAGTTAAATGTTTCTTGTCAGTACAAACTGTAGAGTGATAGCAGCCTGAGAGCAGAGAGAGAGTTTTTATAGCCTGTTTAGTGTCAGATTACCTTACATAAGAGAGGATGGTGCAAAGAACAGATTTTACAGAAACAAAATCCCTGCTTAACAGTTGACCATGTCAAAAGGTGGCACTTGTGTTGTCTTGCTGGGTACATTTTTCAAATCAACAGCCGGTCAGTGACCCTTGTGGATCACTCTAACCTGTGCCTTGTCCTGACCTGCGACCCGTTTAGCTTTTTTTCCCAGCAAGTAATTGCAGGACATGCATAAATAGAATAACAAAAAAAGTTTACTTCTCTCGGCTTCTTAACAAATGGCATCCAACTTTTCTAGGAACTCCAAGGCTGTCATTGGAAAGTTAGAGATAGTATTTCAGAACACTGGGAATTTGTATTGGGATTGTTCATGGTTTTTATCGTCATTACATGGAGACGTGTTAAAGCAGGGGCTTATAGGTCTAGTGGCTAGTACGGAAGTATTATACAACTCCCAGCATCCCCTGATTGAGGCAATTAAGCAGCAGTTTGAAGGCTATAGATTTAACATGCATTTTAGAATAACCTTATAAAAAAACATTTGTCATCTTGCCCTATATGATATTCAATTCAGTGTCAGTTTACGGAGCAGTGTTGCATCCCTAACTCTCTTATAGTTAACAACAATTTACACCTAACTGCTGCAGTAAGAACCTTTGTAAGCCAATGTGCTTTCTTTTCCTGGAGCCACTTCTAATTTATAAAAAGGCTCTGCCTACGGCCAAACATTTAAAGGAGACATATAGGCTAAAAGAAAAAAACTGTAAACTTGTAGGTAGTTATGAACAATACATGGTAGTGGTTTCAGTTTGCTCTAAACATTAACAATACCTGTAAAAATTGCTTCTTTAATGGAACTCCCTATAGATCCTCTCAAGTCCCTGTCTGTGTTTCAGATGAGGGGTGGGCATGTCCCAATGGTCCCTACAAGAAGCACAGTAGTAGGGGGATAGCCAATCACAACTCTGCAGTCACACAAGTAACGACATGCTTCAGTTCCCTAGCTACAGTGCAGTTATGCCAAGTGTGTTGAAAATATACCCGCGCTAAAATAAATAAATTCCAAACAATTTTATCAAAGTGTGAATTAATTACTTAGTGATCACTGTGCAGCCATCCTCCAACTAATCCCTAGTGTTACTAAACATTAAATACCCACAGAGTTGGCGCTCACAAAACATTCGTGTATATAAAAATTAATCAGTCAATCTTTATTAAAAATATAACATTAATCCGTGTATCAGAATCAAAAAAGTGCATAAAATAACATTAATTCATTCCCATATAGGATTACACATTGGTTAGAAAGAAGATGGGATTGTACACATAAAAATTGATTGGCAATATCTACGGAAATTCATTAATCAATACAATTATATAAAAATTCATTGATCAGTGTAAATATACCAAAACAGTTTAGTTTATATATAAATTAAGAACTACAATAGAAATCTATGATTTAAAATGATAGAGGCTAAAAGACAATTTATGTAGCATGATCGCTAGCTTAAAAATAATTAGACCATCTATTGTGCTGAGGGCCTCACTCTGCCAGGACTGGATTACACAATCAGCCGTTATATTAAAAAGCTGCAACTAGATAGGAGAGGCGTCGTAGGGAACCAGACCTCAAAAGTGTTCACAGCAATCAGTACTACAGTACCGGCAACTCCCCGGACTACAAATGGGTAAAGTATACCAAGGAGACCTCACGGGGGTTAAGCTAACAACAAACCTCATACAGTTATCCCGGCCGGGAACTTACTTCAGGCACAGAGAGAGGAGCGCACTATCTTTACTTGCCGCTTCGGGCCGATTCGGCAGTGACGTCGCCGAAGCTCAGTTCCTTCAGTACGGATCCTCTCCTGTGTCAAAAAAGGAGGTCCTCCCTCTCTCATTTATACTTCCCCCCTCCCTTGCATTGGTCTAATACATTAACCCTTTTCTAAATAAGGTTCTGATGTAGAGTTAAGGTAAACTGAGCTGCAAAGCACAGTTATGCCAAGTGCCCCCCTACACAGCCTGGAAAAGGAGGCAGCAGGAAGTGGAACAGATGAGCAGGAATTATGGGGTTTTTGGAGAAAATTTCAATAAATCAGCCTGAAACACTACATTTGAAAGCACATTCCTTCTATATTCAGATTGGTGCAATTCATTGGCACAATATTGTTTTCCACCACTTTAATTGCAAAGCATTTTACATGCATATGAATAATAAAGAGTTTCAGCTTACCAAGTACATTTGGACTGTTGTGGGTTTTCCTGAAAGCACTGGTGTGGTCAAATTCTGCATGTCCTATAAGACTTCAGCTGGGCCCAATAATCTTTGGGCTTTCTTCCTTCCCAAATGATATTCTAAGCAAGTCACATCAAGATTTTTTTCTTCTGCATGGGCTTAACATTAAAGGAGGCCATAAAGCTTATTGCTATGGAGGGATATTTGCCTTCAAGGTAATCAAAATCATAAATAGAATTTAGCATGACTTTATATTCAGAGCATATTAGTATTATTGTTATTATTTAATCAGGTACATAACAGCACTAAACGAGAAACTTAAACGAGAAACTAAAAATGCAATAAATAGGCTTTGTCAGACAGAACACTGTAAACCTTATTCTACACTTGTACTGTGCGTTCCTCTGTTGCACTAAGTTGAAAACCCTACAAGAGGCCTCAAGCTTATCTTGCCATGGATCTAACATATTCATATTTATTTCTACAAAGAGTTGACCTTCCAAAAACTTTAGCTGTACTGTGGCTGTGAGATCCAGAGAATTCCTGGCAAGTACATTTGCCTCCCTCATAGTTCCTGTGTAGTTTAAGTTCAGAAAATTCTTTGGGTTCTGTTGGCAGGATAAGGGGCTAGGTAATAGAATGCACTGCATTTAGAGTCTAACCCACCACAATAGTTGCTGTTGCAGATCTAAGTGGCATGAAACAATGTGTTTTGTATTTGGCAAAGCCATTGACTCAGTGCAAGATTGCAATACTATGCCTTTTTGCCTGGGGCTAGAGCTTAACTTTGCCACCGACTATTTTTTCTACATCAGAAATGAACCACAGGCTTATGGACTACTCTTAAATTCTGCCATTACTGGCAGCTGTATAGCACTGCCTTGCATGACTTCACCTCCAAGACTGAAAAACAGGAGTCTTTTTACAAAAGTTTCCTTTTCAACATGATGGCAGATCTCTGGGCATTGCACACAGCCAAACAGTGCTGTCCACGTGCTCACTTATAAAGGTGCAAGTGAGAAAGGAGAAGTGTGAAATAATGAAGTGGGAAAGTCATAAATGGAAAAATTCACAGAATAAAAATAAAAGAATAAAAAAACAAGAATTCAAATTAGCATTTTGCAATGTAATATTGTTTATTAGACTGTATCATTGTGAATATTTATTTCTGCTGCTGACTGTTTACATTCCCCCTATAATGCTGTTTTTATTATTTATAGTAAACCAACATATCTCAAAGAACTTTACAGAGATTATGTACCATTTGCATCAATACCTGCCCCATGGGGGCTTACAATCTAACGTTCCAATCATATTTATAAACACAAATAGAAAAAGAAGAGAGATTTCTGATTTTTCACATTTTTTATCGAAAGGGGCAAATTATTTTCATGGAGAGGAATCTGAAATGAGATTTGAACAATGTTCATAATAATTTTGTTGTAATATAAAAATGTTAAACATTAAAGAAGTTTTTATTTATATTAGCCTTTATTTATATATTATAAACGAGCAGGATCCACGACACACACTTTCTTAGCTTAAAGTGGACCTGTCACCCAGACATAAAAATCTGTATTATAAAAGTCAATTTCAAATTAAACATGAAACCAAAATTCCTTTTTGTATTCTTAAACCCATTATAAAAGCATTTAAAAATCCCAGCTGTCAATCATATTTTGCTTCAGGCATAGAGGCGGAGCAAATAATATGTTTTATTTTCCATTCAGCACTTACCTTCCCCCTCCCTCCTCACCATCTGATTGTGTATTCAGTGCATGGGCATCAGGTCCCTAATTCAGGCACATAAACAAGATTTTGGCATGATGTAAATCTTCCTGCTTGCTGTCCTGAATTCCAGGACTCCAGGAAACATGATTTAAATAATTTATATAATGTAAGTGAAGTTTTATTGCTCAAAAAGCACAATAGAAAAGAATATGGAATTATTTCTTAGGGTGACAGGTCCCCATTAAGGCAGTTTATTTAACACAGGAGTGCCCATTTCAGCATACAAACAGAAATCATAAAAATAAACCCTGCCCTCTGGGTGCTACCTTCACACATTATATGAGTTCTCTCACTAAACTGGGCCCCTTGTGGACTACCAGTAACAAAACACAAAATGGTTGGGTTCACCCCTGTACTCCCAACACTTCTGGGGGAATTGCTCAGCCTCCTGGCTTTCCTCTCAGCTCCTTATACTCATAATCTCTTGGTCACTTGTCAAGTCTCCCTCTGCTCTTTGCAGTGGTAGGAAGCACCCCCAGCCCCTCTGGGAGTCCTAACACAGAGAGGTATCCTTCCTTCCTTTATACACCTTTCTATACAATTAAATACCTTTCCACAGGACAGCCTTCCTGTGGAAAGTAAGCTCCAATATGTGAGCTGGACTTCTGGAATGGATCGCCTGGTCCGCTTGTTCCTTCCAGAACCCTATAGATTCCATGGCCAGATCGCAAAACCCTTTAGACAGAGAAAATATTCTCTGTTTATCAACATCTCCCTTAAAGCCTAAATTCTCACTATGGAGAATTTAAAGGGGAAATTCACATTTGTTTCTCATTTGTTGGGTCACTCTACCACAATATATATAGAACAGGGAGCAAATATACAAGGGTTTAGGTAAACACTGCCTGTGGGGAGCACCCACTGGCTCAGGTCATTGCAATCCTGAGTGGTGCAGAAGGACCTGCATCTCCCTGGTGGATACAGCACTGCCTGTGTATAGCACAGCCATATTTATAAGGAGTGGGCTTTCTCTAGCCACCCCTCATTCAGATGTGCAAGTCAGGGGCATCAGCAGGTGCATGGAACTAAGGAGTACTATCCTTACCACCTGTGGTCACTGTGTGCATGTTGTTCCATCTATAGAAATGAGATCTTACTGGGGTGTTGAATATATTTTTCTAAAATTGTTTTTAGAAATGTTTACAAATCAATCAGTTGTAAGTGAGAAATCACTATAGTTGCCTGTATTGCATATTAACTGTACAGGTATGGGAGCTATTATTCAGAAAGCTGCAAAATTCAGCAATGCTAGCCCTTATAATGTCCTATTTAAACAAACATTTCTTCATTTTTGAATGATTTACTTTTCATCATTGCTAAACTAGCATACATCCTTGCTAATGGCAAAATAAACAAACTGGATATTTTCACCTTAAAAATAACCTTAAAGGCATGGTGCTCCAAGTTATGAAAAACCCCACGCCCCAAGCATTCCAAATAATAGGTCCCATACCTGTGTTTATTTGTTCATTAGATTCTAATAATAGTGAACATGGATGCTGTCATAGGGTAATGCTTGAAGAACTGCACTGCTGCAGAGATGCTACTTCACTTTGAATAGCAATGTATTAGTGTAATACTAATACTCCTGTTGCCTTGGTAGGTACATTATAAGGAGCAATTTGTGTCTGCTGTTGCTATAAATTGTATGGTTTTCCTACGTTTCTCTTACATACATACATTCAACAAATGCCAGACAATGCTTGTTAATCTGTTAATTTTGGTACAAAAATTAGGCTGAAAATGTAATATTTTAATGCAGCATAAGCATTGTTGCTTATCAGGCCAGAAGGCCACCAGGAATTATGCAAGGATTGTTTATTATTTTTGCATCTAACTTCAGTTTGCCCTGCTTATTGCGGCAATGTCTCCACAAAGTAATACATGTCTGAAAACCTTTTTGTCAGCTACTTAGATTGTAAGCTCTACGGGGCAGGGACCTCCTTCTCATTGTGTCTCATACCACATGGCACTTATATATATATATATATTTACTGTATTTATTTATTATATCACTTTCCTCCCTGTGTGTAATTTTGTATTCTGTAAGATTGTACAGCGCTGCGTTCTCTTGTGGCGCTTTATAAATAAAGTTATACATACATACATACATACAAATAAAAAAAATATATTACCATGGATAGCATGGATGAGTCCAAGACTTTTTTTTTCCAATTTAGATTTAGCCAAATCCTTAGTCCTGGTCCTAATCGTAAACCTATCACAAGACTTTAGACCCCGTGACAACTAAAGATGACAATTATATGGTTTGGGATTCAGCCAAATACTAAAATTCTGGATTTGATGCATCCCTACTGAACAGTAATTGTCTGCCCCATAGTAAACCTTCCTTTCTCTACAGCCACCCAACAAGTAGGGGCCCATTCATTAAAGCACGAATTTCGGATTGTTAAAAGCACGATTGGAAAAGTTTCATAGTAACCACGATAATTTCTGATGTGCGTAAACTGCGTGAAAATTTGTGTCATGGTCGTACGAAAATATCCGCAAGTTACGAATTTTTCGAAAACCTTTCTGACTTTGAGACTTCAATGCATGATTTTGGAAGCCTCCCATAGGACTCAATGGCACTCTGCAGCTCCAACCTGGCCCAAGGAAAGTCTCCCATAGGGCTCAATGACACTCTGCAGCTCCAACCCGGCCCAAGGAAAGCCTCCCATAGGGCTCAATGGCACTCTGCAGCTCCAACCCGGCCCAAGGAAAGCCTCCCATAGGACTCAATGGCACTCTGCAGCTCCAACCTGGCCAAAAGATAGTCATGATACCAGAGCTTGAATGAATTCCAAAATGTTCGCACAATATTATTGTGGTCATTAGGAAATGTTCTAAACTTTAGAAAAAATACAAATTTTTCGCAATCGTGGTCATTGTGCTTTAATGAATAAGTCCCATAGTGTTCCTTAGTCTCTTTTATTAAATTAATAATAAGAGGGGATAATTAGAAACTAACCAGATCTTTCTATTTATTTTATAACTTGTACTACACTGTGAAAAACTAACTTGGCTACTATTGGCACCTGCACCTTTTCAGTTATGCACCTATATTTGTAAATTACTCCCCAAGTGTCTGGTGATAGAGATTTCAGCACAGCTTTCCTGATATGATTTAATCTGTTGGAATATTTGGCACACATATTGAAAACACATGCAGGAAACGTTACATAGGCTCCTCTTAAGTACATACAACTTTAAGAGCTTATCTGCCTGCTCTATCTCACCATTGCAAAGACAGGTGAGTGCAGTGAGGGGAGGAAGCACATGTGTGCCACCTTAGGTGGGCAAATGGCTCACTTTGCCTCTGCACATGCAGCAGGACTAGCTCTGAATATCTGCAGTTTAATTGCTATTTAACCGCACTATTATTTTTGCCATTTAAGGAACCTATGATTTCTCACTATGATATTATTATTGTTTTCCTTTATTTATATAGCATGGACACATTCTGCAGATTATACATTAGTTCCTTAGTGAAACCTACAGTCCCTAACACACACTAAAGCCAATTTTATCAGGAGCAAGTTATCCTGCCTGTATGTTTTGGATTGTGGGAGGAAACCGTAGTACCAAACCATAGTAGCCTGAGGAAACCCATATAGACACCAGGGTTAGCTATAAAAGTATAACATAAAAAATATCAATTCCCAGACATGATTTCAAAATGTTATGTATTATTATTACTGTGATATTAGACCTATTACACCATATACTGATATATTGTAGTTTTACTTTAAAAGCCTGACCCACAGTAACATTTGCAAACACTGCAGACTTCTAACTTTCCCAAAAAAATGAAAAAAAAAAAAAAAAACCTCACCAAGAATGACTGTTTAACTACATTTTGAGTTTTGAATTCCCTTGTTTTACAGCCAGGATATTAGATCTCTGATATGAACACACCTCAGGATTTATTGGTCCCACCAGAGTCAGATTTTGTTGATGCCAAAGTTCAGAAAGACAGGCCGTGTCAAAGGTTATCTGCTGTGGGGCAGTATAGGATTGCCAGTATATCCCCTTCCCCCATTTGCACCTTCACCTCCCCTCCTGGTTCATCTGCAATATTCATTAAGGAGCTTTCCTACCTCATGAGAGTGCTTTGTGCCTTTTTAGCACAAAGATTAAATTACTCACCCCTGAGTCTTCTGATACCTCTAAGACTTTATGGGCAGAGTGTTTGAGGGAAAACTCTGTGTATCTGAAGAAAGATTACTGGAATAGTTCCATGTTTTGTCTTGTCACATGGTACTAGCACAAGTGTTGGTGCCTGGAGATCCTGCATTCACTAGGGAGGTTTCATAATGACAGAAGATGTAACTGGAAATGCTCATTTTTGCAATGTTACCTTCTATTTTTTTTTTTACTTTAACATAACTAGCGACTAGTGAATTTTTTCAGCAAGTATGGATTTGCAGCAAATTACGCATTTCTGAGCCATTACACCATCTGTGATTTTTTTTTGTGGAACTTCAGCAAATATTTCCCACCAAAATTTTTTTTTTTCAGAGATAGAAGAGTTGGCAAGATAAATGTGGCTTTAATGCATTTGGAGTAAGAAAAAATGCCAATTGCCGAAAAAGTCAGAAAATGTTGCCAAAAAAATGGCCACGAAAAAAAAACAGCCATTGACTTTAATGCATTTGAATAAGAAAAAACAGCCATTGACTTTAATGCATTTGAATAAGAAAAAACAGCCATTGACTAATGCATTTGGAGTAAGAAAAAAAAGTTGTGCGTAAAAAAATATCACAAGCGTAAATAACTCCATTATGGTTATTAACTTTAATGGGTTTTGTGAATTTTTCAGCAGTTCCACACATCTTTAGCCAAAGCGAAACGGGACAAATTCGCTAATCACTGAACATAACTAGTATTTAATGCAGTATCTTAACAGGGCAAGCTTGCACCTAAAGAATTGGGCTCCGATGTCACTTTGACCCCAAGTGCCAGAAATACCAACATCTAGGCACCAAATATTTTTGCATGCGTCTAACACAGTGCTGTCCAACTGGTGGCCCGCGACCCCCCTCTGTGTGGCCCCCCACCTGTCTGGCTGCTTTGATGGCTTACCTTTGAGTAAACATTACTGAGATTAACTGCCCCCCTGCATGGTTCTCACCTCAGATTCAGGCTGTAATCCCTCTGTATTGTTTAAAAATGTAATCCCCTGTGTTGTTCACACCTTTTAATACCTGCATTGTTCACCCCCTGCAGTGTTCACACCTCAGGCTCAGGCTGTAATCACTCCCATTGTTCACTTCTTCACACCTCAGACATAGGTACTGTAGGCAGAGTATAGCACACACAGGCAGCAAAGGGCAGGCAGAGTATGGCACATACAGCCAGCATAGGGCAGGTAGAGTATGGCACACACAGGCAGCATAGGTCAGGGAGGGTATGGCACACACAGGAAGGGTAGGGCAGGCAGAGTATGGCACACACAGTCAGGGTAGGGCAGGCAGAGTATGACACTCTGCCTGTGTGTGCCATACTCTGCCTTCCCTATGCTGCCTCTGTGTGCCATACTCTGCTTGCCCTATGCTGCTTGTGGGAGGTGAACCTGGCAGGGGTTTGTTGTGGGAGTTTGTTACAGTTGGAAATAGCCATTAAATGGTCCCTAAGGTGTGTAATTATGTACTGGAGGTTGCTCTGCTATCCACAGTGGAGGAGGAGGCATATGGAATTTAAGGGTATATCTTAATATGACATAATTCTTTCACATATGAATGATGGTTGATATCCCCACTTTAAGGACCAAGCATTTGGGATTTTGCTGTGCTACCACCATTGTGATAAAATAGGTGTGGTTTGAAGTGGGTGTGGTTTCAAAAAGGGGAGTGGTCAAAACTGGCTTCCATTAGCAGCCCTCCACCATGTATGCTAGAGAAATTCCGGCCCTCGGCACCGTAGAAGTTGGACAGCACTGGTCTAACACATCACCGAGATTGTAAAGCACATTGCCATCTTGTATTACGCTGGAATCATGGGAAAAAACATGGCAACTTGAACCCAAAATTGTAAACATTTTATCAAACAATTATCAAACAAACACGTCTTTTTTTAGTATATATATTATGATAGAGAATAAAAGAATAAAATAGTTCTTGAACAAGCATAGTATCCAAGGCTATTGTGATACTAATATCTACAGTTAGTATTAGTGGTTGTATTTATAGTTTATGTATGTGAGTGTATAGATTGGTAAGTATAGGTTGTGTGTGCTGGGTTTACTTGGAAGGGTTGGACTTGATGGACCCTGCTATGCAGCTATGTAACTATGTAACTATCAGGAAATAGTGTAAAGCTACCATAACCCAAAGACAATGTTAATTTGACTAAATTAGGTAGGGTACAATATTTTAGGAGCTCTAGAATATATACTGTTTTCTTTAAGATGTATTGGCAATTTTTCAGAATTAAAATAATACGTGTTCCTCTTGCAAAATGTAAGCTATAACACAGTTTCATTTGTATAAGTACTTTAGCAGTCAGAAGTATCAGTTGTCCACTTTCTAATTCATCCATATTTATAGACTGTATTTTATTTAACACATTATGTTAAAAACAGCGTCTGACTTGAGAAGTTAGACCACCTTCTTGGATTTCCTTTCCCTGATTTATTATGAAATAAATGGGAACTTCATTCACTATTATATACCATAACTTCATGATTTTAGTACATTGTATCCATCTGGGGTTTTTTAAATGTTACAATGGTGAGACCAGATGCTTCCGGAATGCCAAGTGGGGAATTCAGCAGCAAGGTGGGCTTAGTGCAGTGAACCTTGCACTTTCTCCTCTTTTAATCTTTCCTTCATATAAATACTCTTTCCCATACCATCTCTGCATGTATGGAGCAAATTTATCAAAAGGTGAACAGACTGTGCACTATAGTTAATTTACGATTGCCCCAACTGCAAATGTGAACAGCACTTAGGGGCATATAACTGACACCTAGGGAAATAGCTGCAAAGTGAAGTTTGCACTGGAATAAAAAGTAGCAAGTACTTCTGCAGTTTATGCTCTCTGTCACTCATGGGTCTGACTGATGGGAAAGCCTACATTTCACTTCTTTATACATAAATGGAGCTCTGAAAGTGCAGCCAGTGCTACATAAAGGAAAGAACCAAGACATTTTAGGGTTCATTTATATCCACAAGTGTAGTTGCAGTCCCCGCAATTTCCCTGCAGTCAGTTGCACATAAAACCACTTTTATTAATGGTACTTGCATCAAAATGTGCTTATTGCACTTATAATTGCACTCAGCGTTGTTCAGTTCTTCCTATCGTTTGTTCTGAACTGAGCACTGCTGTCCCTATTGATGCAGGGGAACCCTAGAGCTGTTCAGGCAGTAGCTCCAGGCACCCTTAGTGCCCTGCATGTATCGCTACAATTTTGTGCCTGGTTTCCTATGAATCACACGTGCAACTGTGTTAACTATGATAAAATTGCTGTAGTCGGAGCACAATTGCGTCATGAGCATTGCCCCTTTGTGACTGCAATAACACCTGGATTCTGGGAAAAAAACACTGCCTAATGAAAAACTATGCAGATTGTGCTTTTCTCACTGCCTTTGCGAACATCCATGAGCTCTTTTGTGGTCAGTGCAAAACAAGGGTGTCATTTTTGCAGTTTGCACCTTCCTTAGTATAAAAAATGAAACCTAACATCTCTATTCAGTGTTATAAGATGTTTAAAGTTATATTTTGGTGAACTGTGTACAACTGAGTGTTCACCCCTTTTAGAAATATGCCTTTTTGTATGCAGTACATCTGTGTGAATGTGGTGTATGTGTTTTAATGATGGTTGCCTTTGTCTTAGTAATGAAAAGGTTAACTGGCAAAAGAGGGCAAAGGAAAAAAGGCAAAGGGAAAAGGTCACTTGGGATATACCCAGCAGTCTGCACGATTTTCATCCGTTTGGCTCTCACCTGTGAAACCCAAGCTGGGGAATGCTGCAGAGTTATTCTTTTACAAAATCAAGATTTATATGGCCATGACAAGTCAAGCAGGGTTTTATGATGTGCATGGCGCCGCTGTTTCTTTCTTTTAACCTATTTGTAACATTTACCCCAGGCCTTTTATCATTCCTGACACCACTCCATCTGTCCCCAGTCATTCAGGAACACAAATACAGTTTCCCTGGGCAGAAGCTTCCTCAGAACATCTAACATCAATTCTCCTTTACTCATTAGAGACTATGCAGTTTTATATGATGTTATATAGTTTTTTTTATTCTGGCACCCAGACAATTAGCTTATACAAAGTATACACTGGAATATATATATATATATATATATATATATATATATATATATATATATATTCATTTATTTGGATATTCACTTAGATTGTAAGCTCTATAGGGCAGGGATCTCTTTCCTACTGTGTCTCATACGACATAGCACTTATTCCCTGTGCATTTATATATATCTTGTCCCCCCTGTGTGTAATTTTGTATATTGTAAGATTGTACAGCACTGCGTACCCTTGTGGCGCTTAATAATTAAGTTATACATACATACATATTTAATGTTTTATTTTTACTATTCCAGTCTAACCAATTTCCTAACCGGATTATTTTGGGGTTTTTTTGTGAAGAAAAATGACATCTTGGATAAAGTAATAACATGTACATTATGCACTACCTGGCTTAGATGGCCAACATTTTAGCCACAAAGTAGAAAAAGGCTGCTGCAGTCAAAACTCCTGTACACCGTAGCACCCAACCCATATGCTATATGAAATTGTGAAAGTATTTTGCTATAGTTCTCACAATGGAAAAAACACCTGTTTGCAGTGTATGTAATAATGTTTGTAAACTAATTCTTTCCACCAAAAAAATTCTACCTTTAAGCTAGATTGAAAAGAATGCATTATACACCTGCAATATGAATTCCCAGTGAGAAATATTACAGTGTAAAATATACACTTTGTTTCTTATTTTTATGATTTTCTTTCCTGTTTCCACTTTTATAATTTTTCCCTGTTCTCAAGAATATCAGATGATATGAAAGTTGCATCAACCTTTGCATGGGCGATTTTTGTTTGATTCCATCCAGCTTAAAAGCTATTTAACATGCTGCCTTGCAGTGCTGGGGTCCTAAATTGAATTCCTCGTCCATCCAGAAACACAAAGGCAGGTTAATTGCCTCCTAATTACACTGACCATAGTGTGTGTGAATGTGGCCTTTAGTACTCCACTGGGGCTGGGACCAATGTGAAGGATCAGTGGTGTAACTAAATGTTACTGGGCCCCACAGCAATGCCATTTTATGGCCCCCAAAATGTCCAGAAGTTTATCAATATGTATTTAAATTGCTCATTAAGTTGGGCATCATGGTGCCCCCTATACCTTCTGGGCCCCCATGCAGCCGCAAGGTCCTCTTGCTCTGTAGTTACAACCCAGTAAATGATGTATAATCCCTGTGAAAGCACTGAAGAAATGGGTTGGCACTATATAAATACCAGGGAATAAATAAATAATTTTAACAAAAGGATACAGAAATATACAAAAAAAAGACCTGGCAAACTAGAATAATTATATATCTTGGTATGTTCTTTCATAAATATGTCAGTAAGTCCATTTTATGCCAAACAAAGATAGTAGGCTAATGACAAATGACTGCTAGTGACAAGGCCAATGTGCAGTGCATTATGGGTCTCCCTCATTAATAACCACTGTCAACCAACATTTTGGCTCTTGAAACCAAAAACACTGAAAGTTCATCTCATTGCAGTTTTTGCATTTTCATTATCAGATGGATCACAGAAAGGGCACCCAACTAGAACATATGGAACCATTTGTGAAAAAAAAATATTTTTAAACAAAGGCAGAGGACATAGTTTTGAAATGCCCAGAAAAATGTTTTAAAGCATTACCTGAAGAATACAATAGATCATTAAAATGCAGATGAGCAAGTTTGTAAGAAAGATTTTATCCCTTACAGCCTATTGGTTTAATGCTGTATTCTTAAAATTCACATAAATCTTGTGAGATGAGTTTAAAGTAGAGATTGCATACATTTACTAACAAAGAATTGCCCTTGCTGGCACTATTAGTTACATGGTTATTGCTGTCACCAACCCTTACACTTTGGGGCTGATTTACTAATCCAAGAACGGTCCGAAGGCGTCCGAATGCGTTTTTTTCGTAATGATCGGTATTTTGAGATTTTTTCGTAAATTGTCGCGACTTTTTCGTAGCCATTACGACTGTTTCGCAAAATGTCACAACTTTTTTGTAGCGTTACGACTTGCGCGAATTGTCGCGACTTTTTCGTAGCCTTCGCGCCGAGTACGAAAGATTCGGATTCATTCAAGCTTCAGTATCGTGACTTTCCTTGGGCCAGGTTGGAGCAGCAGAGTGCCATTGAGTCCTATGGGAGGCTTCCAAAATCATGCTAAGTCTGAAAGTTTTGCCTGCCGGTTACGAGCGCTCAATACGAAAAAGTCGCGACAATGTACGAGCAAATCGTAACGGCTACGAAAAAGTCGCGACAATTTACGAAAATGTCGCAAAATGTTCGTGTTCCATTCGGAATTTTTTCCAATTTGAATTTGGATTCGTGGGTAAGTAAATCAGTCTGTGTTTTCTATACTCTCCTTTTCATAAATCTGATGCAGAAATTATGATTCTGTTCATACCCATGTTTCCAGCCTGTGATTTGTAAGCAATGATTTCTGCCTTTCAGAATGCAAATTGAAACGTCCAAACTCGTAAAAACATAGACTGACAAGTTTGAAAAATAAATGTACTGCTTAAATGTATATGCAATCAATAGCAGTGTCATTAATAACAATTTCATATATTAAGATCAGGATTTTTATTTGCATCCTAAAGATTTAAATTGCCAATTTGTCCCTTTTCGCTTTGCAAAACTGCTGAAAAATGAATGACATGCGACTACCACGCTACTTTTTTTGATGTGACTTCCACAATTTTTTTGACACAGCCACAACTTTTTCCTCACTCACAGAATTTTTGCCGGAATTTTGAGAAAAAAAGGCGAAGTGCAACATTTTGAAATGATCCATGCCTTCACTTATCACAAGTAGCAGATTAAGACTCTGGGTGATGCCTGCTGATCTGTTGCACCATGGTCATTTTTTTTTAATTCTATTTTTGGTTGCATGTGCCATTCTATTAGTAACATTATAATACTATTCTTTTGTCATTAGTAGCACTCTAAATAATATCCTAGGTGAAAGCATCCCAAATTGTGAGGCGGTTGTTCTTTTCCTGTACACTGTTAAGGTACCAACACAGGGCAGATTCTGGCAGGGCAATTCGTTTATAGTTGGGAAACCATTGGTCTCTCTATTTTGTCAAAATTATTATCTGCATGTCACAGAGCTCCCCTAGGTTCTAAGGTGGTGGGCCAGTTCATGCTAAACTTATTGTTCACATGCTGGACTCACTCTTGGATTACTAAAGGGACCTATGCAGACCTGTTGGAGAGGACTGTATCCCCAGCGCCATATTGTCCTTGCTCAACAGCATTTTTAAGGCTGTTTTTTTTTTTGCGCTAAATGTCACAGAGAAAAAGTCACACATTTTTTGAGATTTTTCAAGATTTTTTGAGATGTGTGACAAAAGGGCCAAAAAGCTGACAATGGCAAATAAAACTTGCCGTCAATAGCAGATATTCCTCCCTTCCCTAGAGGATACTTCTTTGATACAAACTTTAGAGGTTTTTGGATTTTTGATGCTGTTTTTTTAAAACAGTAGAGGTTTTTGTGCGTAGAAGTAGTTTCACAAATTTTTTGCAACTTTTTCCTGCACTGATTTTTTTAATTCAGACTTTTAATAAATGTCAGACATTCATGAAAATGAGTTTATTTGAATTTTTAAAAAAATAAAAAAAACGAGAAATGTTACTGTTTTAGTAAATCTGCCCCTGTGATTATCTATTGTAAATCCTTCCAACCCCCTCATTGTGTTTCTTTAAACACCATAAGCTCTGGAAGTTGACCTGTGGGCCAGGCCTAATACATTGCATCAGTGCTAGTGATGAGAGAATCTGTCCCATTTTGCTTCGACGTAAAATTTGTGAAACAACCAGAAAATTCACAAAACGCCGAAAAATCTGCAAAACGTGTTTGTTGCTTGACTTTTTTGTGGCCCGCATCTTGTTTTGCCACCGCAACCACGCCCAATTTTACGCAACTTTTTTTTCCACGCGACAATTTTTTCTACTTGACAATTTTTTCTACTTGACAATTTTTTCCACAGCAAATTTTCACAGAAGTTTCACTAAACAATTTGCCAATGGCAAAAAAGTTTGCTCATCACTAATCAGTGCACCACTAATGCACTGAAGTGATGTGGCCAAACATGACAGTGATGCACATTTTGTGCCGCTCTGCATTTTTTGAACAGTAAAGATCGAAGAGACAGGGGGATATGGTTTGGGGCGGGAAGGCAATAAGTCCTCTTCTCCAGGTAAAAAATTACAAATTCAATTGCAGGGATTACTTTTCCTTTAAGTAAGTATGAATCAAATTGAATAGCAAAACAACTGTATTCTCATTGATTCTTGGCATAGAGCTGCAGATGTATTTTCCAGAAAAAATACAGCCTAAAAATCCCCTGGTCCCAAGCATTCCAGATAACAGAATCCCTTACCTGAAATAAACATTTTAATACATTTCAAGCTTGCTTGCCATAAACACTTTAAGTTTTAATCATATCCGATGCTGCTGGTTTTCTATAAAGCAAGTGTTTCATTTCTATGCTGCCTTCTTTAGATTTAGGCTTATAAGTCCCAGTCCACTGTGAACTTTAAATAGGTTTCTAGGAACTATAATATGCAGAGAGTAATGATCTGGCAGCTCTGACCTATACAATCAATTAACCAGTGAAAACATGAATAAATACATTTTAAGTAAAGACTTTGATTTTCTGCAGAATTCCTATTTTAGAGCTTGTGTACCTCCAGAATAAAATGATTAACAAATACAAAGGAAAGAGAAAATCAAGCCAGTAACTTTCCTTTTTACAAGATTCCATAATCATTACCCATCTTAGTCCAAGATGAGATGCATTATGTTTCATCTGAAGCAATTTACATTGAGTTATTGCATGAACAAACCGCAAGGCATGTATTAAATCTCATGAATGCCCTTTCTGTGACTCTGATCACATTACATTAGAGCACCCCCTTCCTTCTGAGCCCAGGAACTGCAGGTCTGATCAACAGGACGCAACTTCAAAAACCTAAACCGGCCTTGACCTGCACCAAACCAAATATAATTTGTGTTTTTGATAGCTGCTTGAGAAACATCTGGGTTCCATTTAAAAATGAGGGCTCTTCAATTGCCTGCTGCTTTCCTAAATCTCACGAAATAAGATAAATTTACAATTCAGTGCTGGCACAAATCCCAAGGAAAGCTAAGATATAGAATTCGGTTTACTAGAGTAAGCAAACCGATATATTAATTGTAACATGAGGCTTTTGTTACTGTCTTAAGCACTGATGCAGTTAAGCACCCTGTAAGGCGCAGTTCGAACAAGTCTCATATTAAATTAACCGAAAGTAGGAAAACAGACTAACTGAAAGTAATATGATTTTTCCCCTTCATATATAACCTTTTTACTCAAAGGGATGGCTGCTTTTATTCAGTAATATAAAGGAGGGCAGCCTGTTCTAGAGAAGAGGAAGTGCAGTAGATAAAAATCTGAAGAGCCCCCAAATAACCTTCCTTTTTTGTCTAAAACTGTTGTGTAATTCTATGGAGAATAGGCTAGTAATAATTTGAATATATTTTATTTATTTATTTCCTGGTATATATAGGACCAACACATTTACACAGTGCTTTAAAAAAAAAACACACCAGTCCCTGCCCCAAAGGAGCTTACAATCTAAGGTCCCTGTCACATTCACACACACAATAGTCGCTTTAATCAAAAAACCAATTAACCTGCCTGTATGTTTTTGGAATGAGGAAACCCATGCAGACATGAAAAGAACATACAAACTCGTTGAAGATGCAAAAGCTGAAATCAAACTCCGGAGGACTACACGGTTCTGCAGTAGCTGATGCTCCTTTTACAGTAGTGCTTCCCACTGAACCACAGGGGGAACTTTTGCGCATGTGCAGAGTAAACACAGCCATATAAGTGATATAAGGTAAACAAAAATGGCTCCCGTAATGGAGCTTTCTTACCTAATCTTTGGAGATATCACCGAATGAAAAAAATAAATTTGAAAAATAAAGCTAGCTTAAATTGGTTAATAAGAAATCCTCTGTATAATGACCTCCTCCCTACTTATGGTTGCCACCTAAGGATGTACAATCTAACAATCTAAGCCAAGAAACGTTTGTAATCAAGACAATGGTTGCAATCTACAAGCTGTAGCACGTGAGACACTATACAAGCAATTTTTGAAGGCCATGAATGCAGTAGTAGATATTTTGCAAAGGTTTTTCAAATTATCATTAATAGTTAATAGTCATGAGCGAATCTGTCCCATGTCGCTTCACCAAAAAAATTGTGAAACTGTGAAAAAATTTCCGAAACACAGCTATTGTGCAACTTTTTTTTGACGCATGAGCCGCGTACAACTTTTTTTTTTATGTGACCGCTCACTCTGCAATTTTTTGCCGACTGTTTCACAAAAAAAATTGCCACAATGCCTGGCCTGGCGAAAGATTTTACTCATTGCCAGTAGTTAATCCTATCTGAAAATATAACAACAATAAACCCCCCCACCCATGACTTATCCTCAAATTTTCACCATAGGCAGCTGCTGCCAACTCCTGGAAGCCCTGTAAACTAAAAGTGGTCTCCAGTTTCACTTCTATATTGTTGGGTACAACAAAAAACAACATAGGTACTATATCTTTTTAACAAAACAGTAAGCACCTTGCCTCTTCAGCACTTGTTCTGTTTACTGAGTTCATGTTAAATAAAAGTGTATATTGGTATTTTGCATGCTACTTCATTCTTCTGTTTTATCAGCCACAGTGGCTAATTGGAAGAGTATGTCTGAAATCTCACCCCTGAACTAAAGAAACTAGTGGTTAAAATATCAGGAAAGAAATCAAACAATAACTTTTGAAGTAAACGTTTAAATAGACTAAACTATATATATGGGAGGTATGGGGAGACGCAGGTCTGCATTTTTTAAGCAAGCTTACAATTGGCCATTATTTTTTTTCTGGACCTTATGAAATATATTCGCCTATTACTGTTGCCTACTTTTCATTAAAAGGTCTTAATAATTATACTTTAAATACAAGCAAAAAAAAAAATTAAAAATAAATTTAAATCATGCTCCCTTTGGTCACTCCCTTAGTCATTCCTATAATTTCCCTCAAAGCTATCAGTGATTGTAGATGTCCTCAATGCTTGTATAGGTATGGGACCTCTTTTCCAGAATGCTTGGAACTTGGGGTTTTCCAGATGAGGCATCTTTCCAAAATTTGAAAAAATAAACCCAATAAGATTATTTTTCCCTCATATAAGGATTCATTATATCTTAGATGGGATTAAGTGCAAGGTGTTTTATTATTACAGAGAAAAATAATTTTAAAATTTCTAATTATTTGATTAAAATGTACTATATGGGAGATGGCCGTCCTGTAATTCATAGCTTTTTGGTTAACAGTTTTCTGGATAACTGATCCCATACCTGTATTTTAATAATAATAAAAAATAGTGTTACAAATTAAATACTTTTTTTTAGTGTTTTTCTGTCTGTTTCTTCTTACTGTCAGTTTACTTACTGAAGGAGAAGACTGTTGACATCAAGCTCACGCTGCAAAGTGATTATTTCAATAAGCCAATGGCTGTGATTATGTCTGTGAATTGCTCCAGTCAAAAGGCCTGCCCCATCTGCACTTAAATGGCTACCTATTAGCTATTCTAACTTTGTTTTAACAAAGTAACAGCAATGGTGAATAACAATATAATTACATTTTCATTGAATCGAGTTTTCTCTACTATGAGCTCTGAGACATTTCTTTTTCATACTGCGCTATAGCCCCAAGCATAGTCTGTTATACAGAACTCCATGCATTATTCTAGTTGCCTGGGAGACCCTAGAGATTTAGGTAACTGGTTTGTTATTACTCTATATTTCATGTTGCCACATTAATTGAAATAATGTTGATTAAATGTGCACTGGAACGCACATAATTTATACCATAAGTCTGTCTCCCTCTAATTACACAACCATTGTTTTCACAGGTTATCAATTAATGAGGAATTTATTGCGCCAAATTCAGACAATGCTAGCATTAATATTTTTTTAATAAAAGAAACGACCCTTAATTAAAACAAATCGAAAAAACCATTTAGCAGTCACATAAATCAAAACAATTTTTGTTAGCACTAGCAAATTAGAACAGTGTTGACTTTGATGCAGGGAGGTAAAAGTGACAGACACAAGGTCAACTGGGGATCGCTAATGAAAGGAGCTCGGAGCTGTGAAATGAGCCCCCACCTGACATGGTTGTGCAGTCCTTCTCTTACTACACAATTATACAGGAAAAGAAAAGGTATTTTAGGAACATTGCTTGCGCTTATCAGGAGTCACTAAGTGTGGGGCCCAGCATGTAAAATTAAAGCTTATGCTAAGAATGCAAAAACTACAACCCTCAAGTTTCTTCTGAACTACAACTCTCTTGACTGTCATGGTGAGGTGAGTTGTATAACAAGAATCAGAATGCAGGTTGAGAATGTGTGATTAATGCAGGCCAAGACTCCATTTTACACTTCTTAAAGCTTCTTTATGTGCCTGCAACTGGAGCAATTGTGTCAGCCTAGGTACAGTGGCCCAATGCAATGGCTTTTGGTGCAGACACATAAAGAAGCTTTAAGGAAAGTAGGGGCGGGTTCTTGGCCTGTGTTTATCTGCAGGCTGAGAATCGCCCAAGTGTGGCAGTAGCTTTAAGTGAATTGGACCTCAGCAAACAAACAGAAAGTATATGGTTATCTCAACCTACATTCTGGCTCTGCGCAAAGCAATTACCGCTAGAAAAATTGTGTAAAAAGCTGTGTAAAATAAATAGCGATTTTATCAAGGTGTGTTTATTTTTTGCCATGGAATGCCAGATTTGATCCTGTTATTTGACACCAATTTAGACCTAATGCATTATAAGGAAAAAAAACCCACGAAAAAGTGCAGATAAAAACCCTGTTGGATAAAAGATGTATTTTCCCATAGAATTCTCTAACTGCTACTTCTGAATATCATTGCTCAGTTTGATAAGTACACCATGCCTGGTGATGTGTAGCTTTTTTTTTTTTTTTTTTTTTTAAACACAGCATGATATAGGCCCCCAACTGGTTGAGCCCTGGGTCTGTGGGTTTTATGAGCCCCAGCTGATGGTTTTTCTGATTTATTGTTGTAAGTCTTGAGCACCTTTTGACACAACCCACTGTAGGAACGCTGGAGCTAATCCCCGGCATCAGTAGATACAGTTGTGCACCTTTTATCAAAAGTCAAATGCAATTTTCTCCTGCAGGGAAGCACAGAAGTGCGTTTGGACAGAAGTATCCTAATGAATTGGGTCAATATGGACTCATAATTGCATCTTTTTGGGTTCACAATTGACCCCTTATATGATTTTCCTGTCTCTGTGTAAGTTTTCTTGGGATACTTCCACACACATAAAAATAAAACCAGAAGTAGATCTACACTCACAGGGCTTAAACAGCATCACAGTATCACACACATCATATTCACTTCAGTCTTCACCTACATCATCATGTCGCTGAGGCTGCGTTTTATTGTGAGAGTCATATTTTGGGCCAACAACAAGTTATTAGTCAGCAGCCAAAATCTTCTTGTGTCCCAATTAGGTTTATTTTTAGAGGTGAATCTGCATATTTATGTTTATTTACATGGCTGAAAAAAATGCTAAAATGCTTGCAGAGCTTTTCAAAACATGAATGGTTTAAATAAATCAACCGTTAAACCAAGTACCAAGTTTTGCTGCAATATATATAGCCTTTAGGGCTATGGCATACACAGGTTGGTTTGTCTGTACTGGGGATTTAATTGTCAAAAATGTTCTAACATGCTTTTTTTGGGCTGAAAACTGCCAGTAGTGGAGCTCTCTGGTGTCTTCAATTTAAGTGAATTGTAGATGCCAGAGACAGTATTGTGTGCCCCTCTTCCAGCTCATCCATGGGCCTTACCCACTCTTTACACTGAGTACACTAGTATACTGTTGTATTGAACACTGGGCAGGTAATTCGGGAAGCTTGAGTACACAGTCTTTCAGGTTGCTAATCTAGAATTGCACCAAACTCCTTATAATATATAAACAACATTGTAAATGTAACCATTATGTAATAATGCATCCATGTATAACAGTTTGTATAATAAACAACCAAGAATTTTTTACACCCCCAAACTAAGGACTTTTCCAGCCTGACCCCTGTACAGTTTCTTAATCCCATTTCCCCTAACCTAGTTAACATACCTCCCACCAAGTTCTCAAGCCTCCCATGACCTCAGCTGCAATGGAACTTCCTCCCTGTTTACCATGCCTGCCAGGTCCTACACTCAGGCCACCCCCCCCCCCTTGATACTAGCCACTTAAAGGGTTCCTCCACCCAAAATCTCTAGCACAGTAAAACAAGCCGTAATTCTAAATAACTTTAAAATACTTAAAGCCTGGAGGAAAACTGACTAAAGTGAGTAATTTGTTCAGAGCTCCCTATCTACCCCTCCCTTTTCTAGGGAGCCTTTGAGCAGTTCATTGTCAGAGGGCATCTTAGTGGACTGGTAATTCATTTTGTCAGCTCCTCTGATGTTCTTTGGGTCAAGAAGTGCCAAAAAGTGCTAAAGTAAATGAGCTTCATATTCTTGTTTAGTGGCAGAAGTGACAGAAAACATAGGTATTTCTTAATTGAAAAAAAGTAAGCAAACAGTGTGTTCATTTACTACTGCCTGGAAGCAAGGGTCCAAATGGCAGCCCTAGTGCCCATTTGGTCCAGCACAATGTGTTGTGCTCCTTGTGCTAGACTGAAACTCTAGTGAAAGATGCATAGCCTGTAGCATGCATAGCCCTGTAGACTGACAGTAAGTTCATGGATCTCCTGTACCTTGCGACTCCTGATATTCCCTTGTTTAAATGTACACAAGCTAGGGGGCATTCCTGGGGACAATGACACTTCCAAACACTCTGAGTACAGCAACTTAAAAGCGCAACCCATGGAGCAACATGCAAAGTCAACACCAATTCTTAGCACATTGTATGTTTGCCTCTGTCTTTATAAATGAGGCCTAAAAGTTCCTTTTAGTGACTTTTCTGTAAATCTGTAACTTACTTATAAATATGCAGAAAGAAATAGCATGCACCGTATCCTGACTAAAACAAAATAGGACAGTAACACAACTACTGAAAGAATCCACTCTTGGGAGTATGCTGAAGACCAATGGAATTTGCTTAAGCTGCACTTGCATTAATGCAATCTATAGTTTATTGTTAGAGCAGGGAAAGGAGTTTGCAGAGCAGGCCAAGTAATCTCAGTGAAAATTTAGGGGCACGCTCTTTGGAACATTTTTGTAGTGTTTTGAAGTGTCCACTTAGAAAAAAAAAGGCTTGTTCTGTATCCCAATCAGTGTTTGGCCTGGCTTTCTAGGCCTCGGCAGTTAGTCATATGGAATGGATTAGGGCTCTCTCTCTCACACTGTGTCTTCTTGGGTGTTCTGCATCCAGCCTTTTTTTTTTTTTTTCTGCTGGGCTCTTGGTTTTGCTTTTCTTAACGGCAGGAAATGCCCCTCTCAGACCACATGTGAAATTGTATGGGAACAGTGGGAGGGACGTGAGGGATGCTGAGTGAAAAAGGGCCCTATCAAGCACAGGACATTGTGGGTGGACAGAGAAAGAGAGATAGTGGTACTGTCTGAGCAATATAACTTTATGGGTTTTAGATCTTAGATGGCAGGCTGAATTGTCGTGGGAGATCGCCTAGAGAAATTAGCCTGTCCTTCATTCTACTATTTCACATGTTTTACATGACCGCAGCCCTGTACAGTGTGAAGCATTACAGCTGCTGTGCAATTTGTTTGAATATTTCCTTCTGCCCACACTAGAGATGCTAGGGAAATAGGCAGTAAATGTTTAATGGCTAATATCGAACCAAACAATAAAAGAGAACTGTCAATCTGCAAATCCCCAAATGTACATAAGTATATTCTCATTTCTTTCATATTCTCTGCTTTTATAGTGAGAGGCTCAGTAGGATCACATAATGCTGGAGTCACATTAAGACCTCTGGTTCCATCCCTGGGTCAGTATGTTGGAAATGTGCTGTGCTCATCAGGCATTGCTGATAAATATGTGCCTGGAAGAGTTTCTGAGCAGCACTAAGCAAGCCTATAAAATTCCCTTGTTAAATATCTTCCCTCAGCACTCATTTTACATCTATTCAATCAACCAGTTTAAAGGTTTTAAGTCAAATATATAAATAGCTCAGAAGTTTTCCTATTTCATTGCCATTTTTCATAAACTTTATAGCTGCTTTGCATAACAAAACGGGGTATAATAAAAAGATTGTGGAATTTGAACCTTGATCTGCCCATACCAAGCTAAATATTGGTTACCACATGGGCTGCCCATCAGTCAGCAGTCCTCTGGCCTGTGTATGTGATCAAAATAATTTGTTCTTTCATAGATAGATAAATAATGGGGTGGGGTATGTCATTCAGATGTCAAGCAGCCAAGCAAGAAAATGCTACTTGTAAGGTTTGTGGGGAAACCATGTAATATTATGGCCAGTGGCACCATTGGTATGCCCCTTGGACAACAATATGCTAACATGGCACAAGTGAATCTTGCCATGCTAGTTTTATTCAGGAAATAAATAGGAATACCATGAAATTGTGATACAATAATAACATTTTTGCTATTGCTGTCTGATGCAAGTTATGCATTATAACATACATGCTCTGTTGTGATGAACTAATTACTAACTGTACTAACTGACTTAGAGGTATATTTATCATGCTGTGTAAGAAGTGGAGTAAAACATTATCAGTGTTGTTGCTCATAGCAGCCAATCAGATGCTTTGCTTTGGCTTTCTAACAGTTTAATTCTAATTGCTGATTGGTTGCCCTGAGCAACATCACCGGTAATGCTTCACTCCACTTTTTACACAGAATGATAAATATACGCCTTACGAGCTGACACAAGGGAATGGAAACCCTGGAATTATCCACGTGGACCTGCTGTTAATTCTGCATTTAAATCTAACTTGGGGGTAGACATATTCTTAGTTTTTTTAGGTGCCTTTGTTCATGTGACTCGTGCTCTGATAAATTTCAGTCAAACTTTACTGCTCCACTGCAAGTTGGAGTGATATCACCCCTCCCTTTTCCCTCCAGCAGGCAATCGGCAGAACAATGGAAAGGTAGCAACATAACAGCTACCAAACACCTGTATTGCTAAAAATGCTCCCATGCACCTAGAGGTAAATATGACAATAGCAATCAATAGCAAAAATACAAGTCCGGCTCATGCTAGTCGTGACTCCTCCAGTTACATTAAGTAGGAGAAACAATTGCTTATCTGAAAGCATTTCCTTTGTGAAATGATGGCACTTTCTAAAAGCACAGTATCAGGCACAATGCACATGGCTGCCTATACACCAATATTACAATTAAATAAGAATACATTTATGAGTTTAGTAATAACATTTTAAATTATAGAATGAATTATGTGCTATGTACACAGTATTATTTAGTAATGAAAACGATATCATTAAAATCACGACAGAATCCATTTAATGATACTTTGGACAAAAGGCACTTCTTGTATTTCTGTATAGTTGCTTGAAACCGCTTAGTCCACCATACTTCTTGTTTGAAATTGGGTGCAGTTGCTTCTATTGATGCAGGGGAATGCTAGAGCTACTGCCACCTCCAAACCAGGCAGCTTCTTCAGGTTTCCAGCATTGGCCTGCATCAATCACAGTGCAGTTCTGTGAAAAGATTAGGGTGCACACCTCACTCACACATCAAGTGCCAAAAATGAACTGCAATTTTGAAAAGGATTGCATCTGATTCACATGATAGCAATGAAGCTTGAATCATAGGAAAAACTCTGCATTGTGGGCAAAAAATATAGCAGTTGCACTTTGCAGTAAGTGATTCCTCCTGTTTCACAACTTGCATGTCATTTTCCCAACAAAAAACCCCACTAATTTCTGTCTGTATTGGAGCACTGAGCACAAGTTGCAATGAATGAAATGTGCACCCACAGCTCTGTTTGTGGATAATAAATGCATCAATTTGCATTCAAATTTCCCCCTGTGCACACTGTAATTTAAAAGACAAAGACCTTAGTGATGTGTGGGTCCCTAACCGGCCCTCTACCAAACAGCGCCCGACCCGGCCCACCCCCATCTCTGACATCATGAAGCGGTTGGGGCAAGGCAGGCATGCATATATAAATAGCACTCCTGTAGGTGGAAGAGGGGTGCAGTTAGGTCATGGGCAGGAAGGGTGGCAGGAAGAGTTCAGCCCGAATCCACCTGTGAGCCAAATAACTTATATGCGTGCCAGTCCGAATCCGCCCGACACCAGCATATCACTACAAGTCATCAGATATGATCTGACAGGCCTGTAAAAATGTATCTTTTTGAATCATGCTCTTCACAGTAAGGTTGTAGAAGAGAACAGTTCACTTATGCATCTCATAGTGCCCAATTTCTTTAGACAAAAACAGTGCACTGATGGGGTAGAAAGAAGCAGTAGGGGGAAATGACAACAATTAAAATGAAGGAGGTTGTGAATTGTACCCAAAAAGATGGCTCAGGTACTGATTGGAATTCAAAACAGGCCCTGACATTTCAAGTTCACAGAGGCCCAAGCAGCCCCTCCACAGGCCCATTAAATAGTGACTATGGCATCTTTCAGCAGCATCTCTGGCATTTGCCAGAATCCAAAGATTGCCAGTCTAGGCTTGGAGAGGCTCATGGGAAGATATAATAGAGAAGATGGCTAAGGGAGCATAAAGAAGCAAGAGTGTTAAATAGAAGAGTTCATGGTAGGTAACAGAGAAAAGAGAGACAGGAGATTTTATTTGGGAGTATCTAAGGGCAGAGATAAGGGGGGAGTTTTGTGAGGGTATAGCTTATTGTATGCACAAAACGTTTCTTGATATGTATTCAAATTTATACTCAACAGGAGCTGCCACCGTGCTTTAATCTGTAAAAGCATTTTCAATATCCTTTAATAAAACAGTGCTATTAATGTATGAGCAGTGATGGTGGCTGTTTAGTTGTCCGTCGCTAGCTGATGCTGCCAGTTCGGTAGCTGTTGCCTATATGTCCTAAAGGAAATCTGCAGGCAATAAATATTCTGTGCACAGTATTCTCTCATATGTTACTGTTGATTCAACTGAAAATAGAAGGTAAAAGTTACCCATCATTACACCAGAAAGGGCAATTTCCCTGATTTAATGCGACATACAGTATAAAGTGTTCTGTCAGCAACTAGTGGCTTTCTGTTCATTACCACATATAATAACCACTAGAAAGTGTTCCAGTTCAAACTGATAAAAGCAGGACTCATATTTCAGAAAAAAACTCTTATGGTTCATATTTATTTATTTATGAGCATCTTGTGTTGGCTTCTCAGCATACTAGCCAAAGTCCGTCTGTTCGAGGCTTGAAGCATACACACATTGTTTTATTTTCATGTGATGAAAGATCAGCAGGCAGATTCTAAGTTACATATAACAAATTCCAGCTCAGAAATTAGTTCAGTTAAAGGTTGGTTCAAAAGTTTAAAGCTGCACTTTTTACCATTGCAAACGCACGTGCACTTCTAACTGAAATCTGAGCAACGTTCCTCAGATATAACCTCTTATTTGTGCAGATTTAAAGTTTTACCACTGGGAGATTGAATTAGAGCTAAACACTTCAATGTCTTTTTTAAACTTGCCCTTTGCCTGTAAACAGACAAGTATTTTTGTAACCACTAACCACCTATTTTTAGAGATTTTAAATCTCGCCGTGAAAAAAAAATGTTTTA
The DNA here is from genome assembly GCF_000004195.4 of Xenopus tropicalis. NCBI lineage: Eukaryota > Metazoa > Chordata > Amphibia > Anura > Pipidae > Xenopus > Xenopus tropicalis. Next base: position 61,747,562 of record NC_030680.2, on the reverse strand, counting down.
TATGATTTTCAGTATGTTTATGGTTGCCCACCCCTCCCAATTGATATTTTGTTCTATAGATATTGGTTGGTTCATAGAAAATTAATCTGTTCTGCTCATGCACAGTGTTTGCCAGTCTAGTTGGTACGGCTTGATGATGTCTGTAACTACAGAAACAACCCAATGTGATAAAATAGAAGCATATGGTGTTATTTTTTATTTCAAGCTGGGCATTACTTTGGGAATTGTGGGGGATAAAATAGGCCTCTTGGTCTTTGACATTCTCTACACCCCTTATGTAGTAAAGCAGCCTTATTACTAACTAATAAAGCCAAAAACCTTTACCTAACACACATCAAAAATGCTCCTGATATGAAAGAATAGCAAAAGATTATTAAGGGTGGCAAAAGTCACAACAACAGAAACACAGTTTTTTGTGTAAATATTATGGTAATAGTAATAAACAACTAACTTCATGTCCCTAGTCCAGCCATTAACTGGAATACCTGTATCTCTTATCCAATTCAACCAATTCTTCATGGACCTCATTTTGTTTTACATAGATGTAAAACAGGAAAGAGTCTCCAGTAAACTGCAACCGAAAGACAGGAAACATGGAATTGTCATTGTAATCAGGTGATCAGGGGGCCTGATCCACACCATTAAAGGAGAAGGAACGGTAAAAACTAAGTAAGCTTTATCAGAAAGGTCTATGTAAATACAGCCATAAGCACTCACAGAAACAATGTACTGAGTCCTCTATCAAAAGAAACACAGGATTTCTTGTCTCCTTTTTTGTAAACATTATGTTCCAGTGTCTGACTTCCTCTCTCAGAAACATCCCTAATTTCCCTAGCCAGTCTAGCTAGTCTGCACAGTTCTCTCCTCTCTGCCCTCTCCTGCTCCCCCCTCCCATAAGAATGCTAAGAACTCCCTCCCCCCTCCCTTAGGAATGTGTGATCTGAGCTATAATGGCTAGTTACAAACAGGAAGCAATTTAAAATGACAGCTGCTGTCTTAAGAAAATGGAGAAAGCTTCTAGGGCTCTTTACTCAGGTATGGTGATGCTTTCTGCTGAATAAATATATTGTTCTAGGGGGCACTAATGTGGTGAATCTAGTAAAACACCAAAATGACTTTCCTTCTCCTTTAACCCAGCCCCAAACTTTACAGTCAGTATTATGTATTCAATGAGTATATACTTCACATAACTGTGACCTTTTCTTGGCATTGTACATGGTGCTTGTCTGTTGCTACACACCCAAATAAATCCATTTTGATGTTGCTTCCGGAGACAGTTCAGGATGTCAGTGAGCATTCTAAAGGACAAACCATTTTAGAAGGACTTTATAGTTTGTTTGGGTACTTTTGGCCAATATAGAAGATGTTTCTTGACAGATCATGTGCCCCCCTGCATTTATATGTATGTTGCATGCAGCACCTAAAATGTGGCCCAGTTAGGGATCAGACACAGTTATAAAGTCAGCTCAGGATGCATACACCAGATGGGCCACATGTTTGATTTATAAATGCCATGTCTAGTATTCATTATTATTCCCTACTTAAAAATAAGAGTCTTCCCAACTAAAAACACATGTCCTTAGAAAGTGGCTGTATTCAACGGCACTGATCTCTGTGCCCATAATTATTCCTTGTTATGGATCTCAAAGAAAACACTGGTGCTTCAAACAGGAAAATTAAAGGGATATAAACTCCCTCTTTGACAAATACAAACTAAACTCTGAAAGAGAATACAGTTGAGGCAGCATACAAGTGAGTAATTTCACAAGGATGAAAAGCAGCACATAAAAACAAAATTCATTGTACAGCAAGCCACAAGCTCGTCTACTCACATTACTTATGAATCATCTTGGGAATGGAGGAATTTATAAAAGAACTTGGAATAAAAAAATTGTCTCTGCTTTGAAAAAGATTAACTAGTACTTTAATGGCTTGGACTTGACAGCAGAAAAACAGAGAGATACTGTAGATTCAGACAGCTATGATGTAAGAAGTAACATGGGTAAACAACATATCCATTGGCTCAGCCTGACTGATAGGTTCATTGATAACTGACAAGTAACAGCTCTTTGTCACTTATATTTCTGAGTGTGGCAAATAACATTCCTATGAGTTTAGAGAGGCAAGCATATTTCTGAGGATGTCACTGTTATGTGAATAGCTATACTGGATTTATTCATACATATAAAGTTCATTAAAAGATGTATTTTTTATATAATTAGAGTGCTCATCTACTATCCTGGCACATGGTTCACAAACACACTTAGCACTTGAGCCTATTGTGCTCTCCACCTTGAGTCAGTTGCAATTTTGTTGGCATGTCTGGCACAAGACTCAGAATACTGAGCTCTGGAGGGCAAGAGGGACAATATGTTAGGGGCTGCTGTAAGCATAGGACTCACTATTTGGTTTTTGTTACAGGAATGGTAACACTTTTACTGGGAAATGGGAGCCTTGTAAGAACCCCCATCCTTCTTTCTCTCGCACCCTTCCTACTGCCTGCACCCATGCTGTCCAATCCAAGCAGGTGCAACCATGTGTGAGAATGGCATAGGTGGCAGTTCACGGTAACATGTGGAGGGGTGCAGCTGGCCCTGGTCATTTAAAATTAGCCCCTGGTTCAAGATGTGCTTATTTGCTGGGTGCCTTGAACACATTTTAAAAGTACAATTACAACAAACATTGTGGTGAGTTTTGTTTCAGGATTAATTACTATATAACTTTTCAATTTCAAGAACAATGCAGCTGTTCTATGTTGGTAAATAATAGCTCCATCTTCTATTTACTATCAAACTATGGGCTTATGGTTATACAAGTGAATGTGAATTTTTTGCTAGATCCATGCAGACCTTGATACCATATTATAAGCAACAACAAAGGTGTGAATGTCAGGGGGTGGATATAGTGCTTTTATTCTTAATAATGTGATTACTACATCCAAGGACAGGAAAAATGGGCATGCCCTAGTCAGACCGACTTATGGAACCTCCCATAAATGCAATGCTGTGTTGGTTTTGTGCTACGTTTGAACACTCTTCCAACAAACTATAGGTTCAACAGTTCTTTGTTTTTTGTGTGGCTAATGAACTCCGTATCTAGCAAAAAAAAGCAGTATAACAGTGTATAACAGTAGGAATTGTGAACAAATGCAATTTATAGTTGGCACTTTAGGGTTAAGTTGAACTGAGGGTGTGAAGCTGCCTAGGGAGTCTGAAGTTCTGTGCATAAAGTTAAAAAAGAACATTTGACGCCTTTGGAGAGCAAATGAACATAAGGCCCCATCAGTAAATTTAGCAGGAGCGCCTCATCTAAATCACTCACAGAAAAGCCTTGTGCCTTTGAGGCTGGCTCTTGTGACCTTTGATATGCGTGACAGAAAGGAAGGTTTAATCCTTTTAGTAAACTTAATGGAAACTTTTGTAGGATGTAAGAAGCTCTTTTTGTGCAGCTGGAAAGCTATCAATATAATCCTTTACAGAGTATCCTGCTTTACAGTCATACGGACTGTGTTATTCGTAAGGGAGTTATCCAGTCAGAGCATTGGCTTTTTCAATAACCTTGGATATTTCTCCCTCTTTATACCACTATTATTCCATCACTTTTATTAGGGAACACATTATGAGTCCCACACAGCTATTTGCACAAGGCAAGACTAGCAAGAGTGTTTAAATGATTAGGCAAAGGGAAAGCCAAAATGTACAAGATTCACCTATCATCTGCCAAAACCGGAATAGTGTCCCTTTTAGTCTAGAGCGTGCAATTGTATTTGCATTTATACATATAATGGGAGCTGTCATATTGCTTCCATCAGCCAATTTATTCATAAGACTCCTATAGTTGGCAACATATATATATATATATATATATATATATATATATATATATATATATATATACAATCTGCATCACAATTTGCTTTTTAAAGATCAGTATTATTAATTTAAATTGCTTTAATATGGAAGCCCTTTGCATTGCATAAAGTGCAAAGAACCATCTTTATGGTGATACTGTTGTTATTGCAGATGACCTCATTTAAGACATTCAATCCTGCAGATTTACATATAAATACAATAGTAAATAAACAGAAAAGGAAAGTTCATTTGTGCCTACTAAGCTATGATATCATTTTAATGTAGGAATAAAATGCATGTATGAACAAAGGACACATAAACGAATGAAACAGCGAGTGTTAGGAAGGGCGGCAGAGAAATATGTGCTGACAGTTCCTGTTACTTCACACATGGTACAGGCAGGCTGTAGCTGGAACCAAGAATGCGCTCCCCTGGCTGTATCCCAAAGCTCAGCTGACAGAGGTGAGAGAATCACATACATTCCAAATCACAAATTAATTTGTGCAAATATCTTTGTATCTGAGATATCACTTAGAATTAATAGTAATGAGAACAGAGCAAAGCACAAAACAATTCTCTCTCCTGCCAACTTGCAGAGCCTACCACCAATTATCAGTTAATATTGGCCCCTTATGACATCCCCTTATTATTAAACATATTATAAATGAAAAGGAATCCCTCTGTTCCTGGAGATCCACGTGGCACTATTTACTAAATGCCAATAAAATGTCCCCACAGGTGATCTCTTCTAACATTACCCACACTTTCCACCATTTCAAACACGGAAATTGTAATTGTAGGGACCCTAGCTCTCTTAACCATGGCCATCAATGTTTAGGTCTTGGATTAAAAAAAGATCTCATGACTTACTGTTACCCCCCCCCAGGAAATTTCTGTCAATGTTTGTCTCTCATTAAGATGCATGTTAAAAAAAAGGCCAAACTATTCCTTATGAAAAAACAATATTTAATATATTAATTGTATGATATAATATATATATATATATATATCAAAATAAAACAGCCAGCTCCAAGGGTCTTTGTGTTTCAAAAAATCTCTTGTGTAACCGAAACGTCGGTTGTACATGCAATTATAATACACAAGAGATTTTTTGAAACACAAAGACCCTTGGTGCTGGCTGTTTTATTTTGATATTTATATGATATCTCGTGCACAGGGGCAGCTGCAGAGCAGCAGATTTTGGAGTGTGGTGCTGTCGTGTGGACTGTTTTATATATATATATATATATATATATATATATCAATTATATCCTTATAAACTATATATATATATATATATATTATTTTTTTTTTACATGTATCTTATTTACCAGTTCTGTAATGCCATTACATCAGGGTCATGGTATATCTACTGTATAGTATTAAACTATAGTATTTTCTTTCAAGACAAAAAAAAATAAAGAAAGTCCAGTTGATTTATTACCCACTTGTAATTAATTGTGGGTATATAGTGATATAGGTCCCCCGCCTAACACCCATAGCAAGATACAGTATATGCTTTCATTACCGTAACAGACCAGTAAAGGCGACTTCTTTTTTCCTTTTAAGAGACCAATAATTGATAATTACTCTATTACTATGGATTAGAAATTTGGTCTCATTAACTAGATTCTGCTGCATTTATAAATATTGGGGGTTGAGAAACCTGCAGCCCCTACAGCCATTGTAAATAGGGAACTATAAATAGATAAAGTGGATTCTCTGTAAGGATATTTGCTCTGCCATAACTGGATGTGATACGGTTGCCAGACCATATGAATACTTAGTGACTACTAGGAAATCCAGCTAGAAGGGCTGCTCTTATTGTGTTTCATTTAAATGCAGTCAGTGCAGCCCAGAAACTTGTATTTATTAGAACTGTACTGGATTTTACAAATAAACCAGTAACCTTAGTGTATGCTGTCCAATAGGTTTCAGATTGTACTTTCCTGAAGGACCAAAAAAAAAAAGAAAGAAAATAAAACATCTGTCTACCATTGAAGTGTAACTGTTTAGCATTACTGAATGTGTTTGACACTGAGATCTTTGTTATTTATATTTGCCAGATGTTAAATTCATTGTGATGATGGGTCTTTTATGAAAAAGTAGCTCTTATGAATTATTATTACATTTGCCATATAGGAAAAGGTTTACGTGTGCTATACATAGCAGTGGAATGTGTTGGAAACAAGACCCGACTCGAAAGAATCATTTCAAAACCAAAACGAATGTTCTTCAAATGTCTTATGTGACATGACATGTTATGTGTATTCATATGCAGATGTTGCTTTACAGAACATTGCTCCTACTGACTGTGAAATCCCCTTTGCCTTAAGAAAACTGGTGAGCTGCCACAAGGCTGTCATTTTCTGATAGGCACTGTGGCATCCTCCTTAGCGGTGAAGTGGTTGTGACCACAGAAGACGTATCATTACTTATTTCAGGGTCATAGCAGGATATGCCTTTTAAGAGACACATCTGCCTAAATGTAAGTGGGTTTCTACAACAGGGCAATTTAAAATGTATATCATGGTTGACTAGATTTTTTTTAAGTGAATGTTTGTTTTCTTTGCATGGTTTCTCCATCACTGGCATTCATTTGCAGTCACTGCTGTAAACTGACTGGCTGCTGATAAAAATATGTCAGTCAAAACCTCTAAGGCTGTGAACCCCAACCAGTAGCTTGGGGGCAACATGTTGCTCACCACCCCCTTTGATGTTGCTCCCAGTAACCTCATAGTAGATTCCATTTTTAATCTCCTGGTTTGGAGGCAAGTTGTGGAAGCACAGAGGCAGTGTTTTACTCCAAGCAGAGCCTCCTGCAGGCCAGCAGTCCACATGGGGCTACCAAATAGCCAATTACAGCCCTTATCTGGCATCCCTAAATAACTTTTTTTATGCTTGTGTGGCTCACCAACACTTTGTACATCAAGGGTCATGAGTAAAAAAAGGTTGGGGATACCTGATGTAAGGGAACAAGCTATTTAACATGGCCTTCTGTATATAAAAAGTCACACCGCCATATGTAAACAGTTGACAAGTAAATGCTTCCTGCTTATTGGTTGCTATAGGTCAGTGCTGTCCAATTTGTTACATGTAGTGGGCTGATTATTTCTCATATAGAAAGATAGAGGAACCAGACTAACTTAAAATGATGATGTCAAACATCTTCTATGGAGCCTTTAAGCAGACGGGGAACATAAAAATCCTTTGGAGGGCCACATCTAGCCCACAGGTCTCCAGTTGGACTGCTCTGCATAGGTGATAGGGCACACTGGATGATTTATGGGTGTGCTGGGACAGCAGTGACAGTAATTGCATCCAGTGAAAGTTAGGAGAATAGAACGACAAAGGTTGTGTCCTGCTTGTTGCTAGTGCAGTGTGCAAAGTTTTGTTTTTCCCAGATTAATTGTGACCACGAGGTGGTAATGTGCCTGACATTATTATTATTATTAACATTTATTTATAAAGCGCCAACATATTCCGCAGCGCTGTACAATAAGTGGGTTTCATACATTGGACATACAGAGTAACATATAAAGCAATCAATAACTGATACAAGAGGTGAAGAGGGCCCTGCCCAAAAGAGCTTACAATCTCTGTTTGCTTTAATCCCACTTTAAAAACTTGAGTTTAGATTGTATCCTGAACAGTGCATGTGTATCCTTTCACTTCTTATAGAAAATTATGGGTGTGGGTGTTATAAGAGAAATTGCTTGGTCTGACTAAAACAGGGATATTGTACCAAACAGTGCAGAAAGGTACAATTATTCTTCTGCTATTATATATTCAAATAGCCATTAAAACCATAGCCTGGGGTGCTGCCCTATGCATGTGATTTAGCCTTGACTTGTGGTGCGAGGCTGGGAAATCCAGTGGTACCCAGAAATGGGTGAAAATGAGGGAGGGAGCAAGTTTATCTGCATCCCCATCCCCATCACTTTATCTGAACCCCATCCCCTTTAAGGTCTGCAGTTTAAGACTGCCTCTTGTAGGTAGGAACTGGTCCCAATAGTAACATTTGCTGCATTTTAGAGCTGGGTTCCTGGGTTGGATGGAGTTTGTTCTCTGTACAGGCTTCCTTTCAGTACTCCAGTTTCCTCCCACACTGCAAAAACATACAGACAAGTTCACTGGCTCCTGATGAAATTGACCTGTGTGTATATGGATATCAGCATGTAAGCTCGACTGAGGCAGGGACACTTATGAATGATGAGCAGTCTCAGTAAAATCTTATGCAATATGGTAGCACTTTATAAATAAAGCATAATCATTTTCTTCATGTTTACATGTGTAGTGGTATATTTTGTGCTTAGCATTTTTGGGCAATAGTTGTTTCTGTATGGCTTAAGACACTGATCGACAATAAGAATGGTGTAGCCTTAATTTCCTAGTGAGTGGTAAAGATACATGAAGCAAACAAGAACACAGTAACTTATAGAAATAGAAAAGTTTATGAAATATATCATTCTTACAAAACCAAAAATAAAATGAAAAGGATTGCAGTGTATGCTGAATAAGAACCGGCGGCGGTTCCCTTTAACAGCTGCCCACTTTAGTAGCTCCGATGCCCCTTACTTTCCATATGCAAAATGATTTCCTGCAGGCTCAGGGTGAAGCTGAAAGATAGACACATGGTCTCCCTTGGGTCTTGTCAATCACACACAAAGGTGTTAGAAAAGATGGCAAAGGGTCAGAAATGTGCAAAAGAAGGCACAACAGTGTTTATTTTTTACATTTAAGCCATTTACAGCTAAAGTTTCAGACACTGCTCTGTGTGGCTTTTGACCCCCTGTATCCCGCAGGACTGCGAGACCACCAACCCATAACTCTGTTCCAGTCATACACCTCAGAATTACAATAATAGCAACACCATGACAACCATAGAAAAAGATAGAAAAACACCAACATTAACACAGTTGGGAAACGCCAGGATCTGTGTTACTGTTATTTTAATAATTATATCAGTACCTGCATGAAAAAAGAAAAATATGTCCTGAATATTGTTAATATATACAGTATATATATATATATATATATATTTTTTTTTTTTTTTTAATGCATAAATAGTGATACAGCTATAGTAATATCATGTGTTGATGCCAATTCCAATTCTATATTTGAACAACAGTGCTCAGCCAGAAGCCTTGTGCCTCCACATGGTCACAGTAAGGATTAAATAGACAGACAGGCTCTGCTTGAACTGAAAGTATGAGTTGTTTCATACAAGATTATATGCCAGTGTGTCCCCCTACCGTGAACATGTCAGTCTGGACCTTGATTTGTGTGGAAAAAATATTAGCATGTGTTTTTTTATGTAAAATTTAAGAGTATTCCCTGTATACAGGGGTGGAATCTGCTATACAGAGAGTTCTACAAATCAGCAATGCCATTTTCTATAGTCTTGTCTTAAATAAGAAATTCAAAAGTTTTGTCTGATTTTCGTTTTCTTTGTATTAAGACAATGCATTGTACTTGATCTAATTCAGCATAAATCCTTGCAAATGTCAAAATAGATGTATATATTTTAATGGTTTTACGTTTTATTAAAAGTTTATATTATAGAGATTGAAAGGGGTAGTTCACCTTTAATTTAACTTTTAATATATTATAGAATGGACAATTCTAAGAAACTTTTAAATTCGTCTTTATTTTTTTTATCTTTTATAGTTTTTTTAATTATTTGCCTCCTTTTTCTGACTCTTTCCAGCTTTCAAATGGGTTTCACTGACCCCAGCAGCAAAAAACTATTGCTTTGTGAGGCTTCAATTTTATTGTTACTATTACTTTTTATTACTTGTCTTCTATTCAGCCCCTCTACTATTCATATATCAGTCACTCTCTAAAGGTGGCCATACACTGTAAGATCTGCTTATTTGGTGAGGTCGCCAAGCTGCCAAATCGGTCTAAGGGGGCAATATCAGCTACTGAAATTGGCCCGAGTATGGCCACCTTAAAACCACTCCCCAGTTACTAAAGTAAATTGGACACTAGCAACCAGATAACTGCTGAAATTCCAAACTGGAGAAAAAAAGTAAAATAATTAAACAACTAACAGTAATAAAAAATGATGACCAATTGCAAATTGTCTCAGAATAGAGCACTCTCTAAATCTTACTAAAAGTTAACTCAAAGGTGAACAACCTTTAAGAGTCCTTTTTCAAAAGCCACAGGTCCCAAGCATTTCATAGACTAGATCCCATACCTGTGTTTGTATTCATTTATTGTCTGTTCTAATGTATCTGAGTCAGATGTGGGCATTAATAACTGTGAGTTCAGACACAGAGAACCCATGCCTATAATTACAGTGTCCAATTTTTTTTTTTTTTAAATAATAAAATATTCATATTTCATGTTATAATACATGTTTCTTTCTTCATTTGTAGTCCTTGACCAATGCATCATCAAGGCAACCGGCCATCATTTATCAAAAGCCAACAATCCAGTCTACCCACAACTGCATAACCCAAAACAAAACTCACTGCAGAGCCCAGGATGGATGTGACGGCCACAGCTTTATTTACACAATGACAACATTGAACAATAACATTTAAACAATGCAATACAAAATAGTAAAACATCCTGGGACTGATTTCCCACAGACTCCACAGAAGTGAACAGACTACCTGCTATGCCAGCCACCAGATGCTGTTGCACTCCGCTGGGCAAGTAAAAGCATGATAGTACTTGATCCGCACTCCTACCTTCTGGGACTAATACCCTAGAAGGTTCTGAACAGAACTGTACTAAGTAGAAAAAAACATCTCCTTCCCACTTGGCAAGCATTCCCCTTGTTTTAGCTGTGACAAGAAGCCAAAACTCAATTCCCCGTTTTCTTCCACTAAATGCAACAGGGAAGGAGGCAGGGGATGTTTCTCCCCATGATAAATGGAAAAAGAGGTAGCGACACCTGTAACCCCTTCTATATACACCCATACTAACCCCCTCTTTCCTTACCTATGTATGCATAGTTAATTACCTCTGTCCTCCCCTCCTTCCTAGACAGACAAAGCTGCCCTACCCTTAACTATTTGGAGCACCAATACAATATTATTATGGTCAGTGATCTCTTATGCAAGAAATATGATCACTTATTACTAGTGTTATACAGAATAAACAGAATAAAATAATGTACTTAATTAATAACCATAGTAACACATAAAAACATGAGCCTAACATTGCTTCAGTGGATTCATCAGTGGCCCTAGAGCCTATTAGGTAAGACTAAATCACACTCATATAAGGACATTCACAGACATTACTACATAATGAAATAGCACAAACATATACTTTTTTCTGCTTTTTTGCAAGCCTTTTTTAGCACAAGAAGCCAAGACTTTGTTTAAAGGTGTGGTTCATCTTTAGTTAACTTAGTATGTTACAGAATGGCCAGTTCAAAGCAACTTTTCAATTGATCTTCGTTATTTATTTTGTATAGCTTTTGAACTATATGCCTTCTTCTTCTGACTCTTTCCAACTTTGAAATGGGGGTCACTGACCCCAGCAGCTAAAAAACTATTGCTCTGTTAGGCTACAATTTTATTGTTATTGTTACTTTTTATTACTTATCTTTCTATTCAGACCCTCTCCTATTCATATTCCAGACTCATTGCAACTGTACCTTAAAGGAACAGTAACACCAAAAAATGAAAGTGTATAAAAGTAACTAAAATATAATGTGCTGCTGCCCTGCACTGGTAAAAGTTGTGTGTTTACTTCAGACAGTCTACTATAATTTATATAAATAAGCTGCTATGTAGCCATGGAGGCAGCCATTCAAAGAAGAAAAGGCACAGGCATATAGCAGATAACAGATAAAACACTATTGTATTCTACAGAGCTTATCTGTTATCTGCTATGTAACCTGTGCCTTTTCTCCTTTTTTCCAGCTTGAATGGCTGCCCCCATGGCTACACAGCAGCTTATTATATAAATTATAGTAGTGTTACTGTAGCAAACACACCAGTTTTACCAGTGCAGGGCAACAGTGCATTATATTTTTATTACTTTAAAGCTCTTTCATTTTTTGGTGTTACTGTTCCTTTAACAACTCCCTGGTTACTCAGGTAATTTGGACAACCAGACTTTAGCAACCAGATAGCTGCTGAAATTCCAAACTGGAGAGTTACTGAACAAAAAGTAAAATAATTAAAAAACCACAAATAATGAAAAAATGAAGACCAATTGCAAAATGTCTCAGAATATCACTCTCTACATCCTACTACAAGTTAACTCAAAGGTGAACAACCCATTTAAGACTCCATGGTAAGCTTTATGTATGTATATAGAAAACATGAGATTCCACAACATTTGCAATTTCTCTGGGGAAGTTACACCATTTATTGTGAAAAACCACACAAGATTTCAGAGAGGAGCTCCTCCATTTGCCAGGATAAGAATGGCTCTCCCCACCAAAAAACATTGAGTTTGTCATTCTCCACTGCACAATGAATGTGGTAACTTCACTGGAGCAAATGTTGTGCAGTCTGATGTTTGTTGTAGACATTTAAATGGGAGGCTGCCATATGTCAAGGGACCCTGCACCACTACCAATTTATGCTTAATGGGAAGTGTGGCTGTAAATCACTTTGGACCTAGGAGTACAGTTATAAGCTACAACACTATGCACTTTGAGAATTCTACACAGGGGCGGGCCAAGCCGACCGGGCGCCCTAGGCAACCAGGTCGGCCACCTCGCCCCTGCACCTTCCGCCCCCCCTCGCGTTTCAGCGCGCATGTGCAGTTCTGGGGGAGGGGGGACGGTGGCTACGCGATAGTTCATTGCCCCCACTGCGTATTGACAAGCGGCGGGGGCAATGAAAAAGGAGCTAGGGGTAGGCAGGAGAGGTTCCTGCCTGGCGCCCCCCAGTGTTTGCGCCCTAGGCAGCTGCCTCTTCTGCCTACCCCTAGTTCCGGCCCTGATTCTACATATCCCATTTGTAGAGGAAAAAGAGTGCTTAAATGAGAAAGTGCTTAGTTACCAGCAATGGCAGAAACATGCACCAGTGCAGTATTCCATAGCAACTGATTTACAGTGAATTGGTTGCTTATAATTATAATAAATGTATATGAATTGTAAAGAAAGAACATATTTTAATTGCAATCCATTACTGTACTTTTGCAAATGTGCAAAAGTCCTTCAACACTGCAACTGTCCATTTTGTTGCAAAATAAATGCCAAAGTTTTAAGCACATATTGAGTTTCCCATTTTTTACACACTTTCCATGCTCCACTGCTCCTTCCAACAGCAACACATTTGTAAATGCCCAACCACAACCAAGGTTTTGATAAATATAAAGTAAAACAGTCTAAATGATTTAGATTTAGTAAATGCTTGTCACTTGCCAGGCTACAGACACCCAGCTGGGGACACATGTCTGCCCCAACTTATGTCAATAGAGGAAGACATCCAATAGACGCCATTTAATTTTACGTCCCAAAAGCTATGAGAGATATAATGTTCCCTATACATTACCTTCCAACCTTAACTGTAAAAAGATCTTACTTGATTAGTCACGCATTTCTGACAACTTTGGGTATTCAGAAAGGTTAGAATTATCCTCAGAGACGCTATTGGGCCTCATTAACAGCTGAATGTTCATGCTACAAATGACTTGAATTCTTTGAGCTGTAATATCTAGAAATATGATGTTATATTGATATTGCCTTAACAGAAGTAGACTTACAGTAGGCTTTGACGGAAAAGAAATAGGAATCCTTTGGTTTTTATTGCCAACCAAAATAGAACAATGGCTTTATTGATCTTGCACAAATATAGAGTAATATGTGGACTTTTATGGATGTCTTTAGCTTCAAAACAAAAATATGACATAGCAAGTGAAAGTAGCATTTCAGACTTGGATATTTTAATAACTTTTGTTGCTCTCACAACCTCAGGAGACAATATAATTGAAGCTTGCCACAGGGTAAAAGGTAGCAGTAGAGCCTTGGTGAGAATAATCTGACAACTGCAGGTGCTTATGCTTTTAGGTGATTTTAATAGGGTCCAAGAGAAGTTCTTTTGAGGCACTTGGTCCTGTGTGTTTGGGCTATTAAAGGGGTTGCTCACCCTTAAGCTAACTTTCATTATGTTTTCATTTACTCTTTTTTATACCGTATATACTCGAGTATAAGCCGATCCGAATATAAGCTGAGGTACCTAATTTTACCTAAGAAAACTGGAAAAACTTATTGACTCGAGTATAAGCCTAGGGTGGGAAATGCAGCAGCTACTGCTAAGTTTCAATAATCAAACAAATAACAGATAAATAAATAGATAACTTTAGGGAAAGAAAAATGCTACAGGTGCAGACAAAAGCAAGTTTGGGAAGGCTTAGGAAGCTGCCATACTAATTATCAAGTACTTGGACCCCAGTGTACAAGTCCCACCACAGTACTACAATAGTAGTTACAAGGGCAAAATAATTCTTGATGCTGGACATAGTACAAATTTAATAACAAGTTATTGTACCAATTACTTAATTTGGCTAGTTCTGCAGATGGATGTGCAGATGTAACGCGCTCGTTGCACACACCCACCCTCCCTTCCTCCACTTGTGTCCGTGCATACATACCTCCCTCCCTCCACTTGTGTCAGTTCATACCTCCCTCCACCTGTGTCCGTTCATACCTCCCTCCACCTGTGTCCGTTCATACCTCCCTCCCTCCTCCTGTGTCCGTTCATACCTCCCTCCCTCCCTCACTCCCTCCACTTACATGCATACCTCCCTCCCTTCCTCCCTCAACATGTGTCCGTGCATAGCTGACGTTGTGCGCATTCTGGCTGACCCTGGCGCATTTAATGCGCTTGTGCATGCGCAGGTATGCACAGACACACATCCGTCCACCGGGGGGGGGGTTGCGCTCAACGAGCCAGAGTCAGCCAGAGTGCGCGCAACAGCAGGTATGCACGGGTTACTTTTTCAGCACATTTTTAGTGCTGAAAAACTCGGCTTATACTCGAGTATATATGATAGTTTCCCTTTTTAGATTAATTGCCCTTTTCTTCTGCCTCTTTCCAGCTTTAAAATGGGGGTCACTGACCACAGCAGCCAAAAGACTATTGTTCTGTCAGGCTACAATTTTATTTTTACTTTTACTTTTTATTACTTACCTTTCTATTCAGGCAATCACCTATTAATATTCCAGTCTTTCATTCAAATCAAAGCCTGGTTGCTAGGGTAATTTGGACCCTAGCAACCAGATAGCTGCTGAAATTCCAAACTGAAGAGCTGCTACATAAAAAGCTAAATAATTCAAAAACTACAAATGATAAAAAATGAAGACCACCTGCAAATTTTCTCAGAATAGCACTCTCTACATTATATTAAACATTAGGTTGAGGGTGAACAACTCCTTTAACAAACATAGTAGCCATTGACCTAAGGTGCTGAAGTATGAAAGTTAGTTAACTAGTGATCTATTTTCCAATGATGCCCGGTGGTTGTTTAGAGACTGTGACAAACAGGTCCACCGGGACCCCGGAAAAATTCCCGGTGGACCCTGATCCTGATGGGCCCCTTCTGCAATACTCCCTACCATTGTTGACACTCTACGATCTCTTCTGAATCCTCTGGGCCCGGTCAACTGCACACCAATCACCTGCTAATTGCCTGATATTCGCCGCCCATCCTGCCTTGTGGCCCAACCAACCTGCCTGCGAGACCCCCAGGTCTTACCGAGTGCTATGCCAGACGTAGATGTGAGATGAAGCAGAGAGAAGGGGAGGTGACATAAGAAGAGATGGTGAAAAAATGAAAGTCAGAGAGTAAATATGGAGAGCAGAAGGAAAGCATAGAGGTGTGAGAAGATGAAAGTGGGGGGATGGGGAAGAGGAGATGTATCCAAAAAAGAGCAAAGGGAGAATATGACAAAGGGGAAAGTGGAAGACAAAATAGAAGCAAGGAAAGCATAAAGAAAGAAGGAGAGAGAAGAAATAAATAGGTAAGAAGAGAGGAAAGTGTAGAAGGGCTTGCAGAGCAGCAAATGTGCTTATGTGATTGGTGGGCCCGTGTTGCGAGGTTTTCTGGTTGGCTCCAGGTACCCCAGTCTGACACTGATGACAAACTTAACTTAGGGGACACAGTTGTGTTTGACAATTTTTTTAATGGGTGTAAAAATGATCAGAGATCAAGCCTGATATGTCAATGTGACATCACTATGAGGGATGGCCGGGGTTGAAGGCTAATTATGTCTTATGTGCTTTATACGCAGGCAGCAGTAATTATATGAAATGTTAGCACTGTGCATTCCTAGGCTTATGTTAGAGAACATGCTGAGCTGAGGAAAATTTGGCCTGAGAAATGAATTTGCGGGCATAGGAAAGGCGGAAGCTTAGAAAAGAAAGAAACAGGCACAAAAACTGCCTTTCACCACGATATTTTTTCCAGACAACCGCAGCTGAAGTAAGATTTTGAAAGAACACCTCCCAGTAGTAACCTTTTCCTTGCTGGAGCCACCTAAATTAAGAAGGCAGAAACATATATACTATACATAGAGAAATAAACTGGTAATGAGAAAAAAAGGGCTTTGTACTTTAAGCCGCAAAAATAAAGCTCTAAATTGTTAGCTTAATAACATGCAGCTGAGAGCCTCCTGGAGAAGCCAAATGCTGAGAGTTTTAGTTCAGGTTGTATATCCAGAATATAAAAAAAAAAAATAATACATATATATATAGAAAAAGGCTGAGGCACACACTTATAGGGATAACAACCTGGGTGCAAATCAGATAAACAATGTAAATATGTAAAAAATGCTGATGCACACCAGGAAAATTGAATAAAAAAAAGATACTTATTTTATTTAGATCTAAATAAAATAAGTATCTTTTTATGATTACATTTTTTATAATTTGCTGTTTTATCCAGGACATTTTGTTGACAAGGGGCTATTTCATGTTGCAGGTTGTCTTTTCTTCCCTGTGTTAAAATGGGTAATTTAATTTTATTTCTGGCGGATATATTAATTATTGGTGAATATAATAAGATGCAAAAATGTAACATTATTTTGCTAACTGTAGCCAGCCCACTTTGTGTTACAGTTTTGTAACTGAATTCTTCTGTGGCTCTTAAGGGCAGATCATAGCTATAAATGAGCCAACTGTTTCATGGCACATGGTTCTGTTTGTTTTTCAATGGCAGCTTATAATTTTACACAAATGCCCTGTTTTTTTCAACGCAAACATTCCAGAACAGAGTAGTCTCCCCCAATCCTTTCTAGAAATGCAGCAGAACTGTAGATATTGGCTATGTGGGGTATCAAGAAAAATATTTGAGTCCTCTTGTAAATGTATATACTTTCAGAACTGGTTTATTTATCCTTCTTATTAGGAGAGGGAAGTCTTATTTGGAGAAGGGATTGGTGCTGAGAGTGAACAGCAGTGCAATGATTTATCCTCTGTGTCTTCTCTATACAATCTCCCAGAATGTTCCAGTGGCTGTGATATAGCATAACATTTCATGTGATCAGCTGCGGGCTCTTCTTCTTACACATATTCTGATGGCGCCAGTGCTCACTCTCCCCTTGCACAAGTGTGTCTGCTGCACTGTCTAATAGGTCACAATAGGTGCTCCTATTGTAGCTGCACATTATTTTTTTTTATTTTATAGGAAATATAAGCAAGAAATTGGTTCCATGCACAACAGTTAATGCTGCTTATTAATAAGGGAAAGCAAACAAATCTAGACTGCAATTGTATTTTTTTTCAAAATGTTAAAACTTACAGATATTCCCTTAATTATTAAAAAAAAATCAAATTAAAAAAAACACAATCCAATAAAACCATAACATAACAATACTTAGAATTTTTATTTTTGCCTCATTTTAATGGGTCATAAAGCTCAAAATAATTAGAAAAAATTGAATTGACTAAGTAGTTATAATTTTACAATTTTGCCTGGGACAGCTTCCATTGATTTCTCCATGACCTTGCAAGCTTTCAAATGCCAAAGTTTTTCACCTTTTTTGCTTAATAAATATAAAAAATTTGCATTTTTTTTTAAACCTTAATTCAAGTTCATGATTACTAAAGCAAAAAAAATTGAATCAGGAAAAAAATGCACATGTTGATAAATAACGCCACAGTCTGCATTATTTTACAAATGCTGTGCTACCTTATGAAGTGAAGCTATTTCTGGTATGAAGAACCTTGAAGCAATACTTGCTTGTACAGGTATCGGACCCCTTATCCGGAAACCCGTTATCCAGAAAGCTCCGAATTTTGGAAAGCCCCTCTCCCATAGACTCCATTTTAATCAAATAATTTCGAATTTTAAAACTGATTTCCTTTTTCTCTGTAGTAATAAACCAATACCTTGTAATTGATCCCAACTAAGATATAAATAATCCTTATTGGATGTAAAACAATCCTATTGCGTTTATTTAATGTTTTATTGATTTTTTAGTAGATGTAGGGGCTGATTTACTAATCCACGAATCCGAATGCCGAATGGGAAAAAATCGGATTGGAAACAAACATTTTACGACTTTTTCGTATTTTTTGCGATTTTTTTCGTCACCATCGCGACTTTTTCATAGCCATTACGACTTTCGCGAATTGTCGCGACTTTTTCGTATTGAGCGCTCTGAAAATTCGCAACAATTCTGGATAACGGGTCCTATACCTGTATTTATGGCTTACAGTCTATTAATTATATATTCTATTAGTGATTACATTTAGTTCTTGAATTATGTATGTATTAATTATATAAAACTTGCTTTAATAGACCTTTAAAAGAACATAGTTAGGGCATAGATGGACATTAGAGAAAGTAATTCTATAGCACCCACCCTTTATAAACTAGAAATATATATATATACATTTTGTTTTCTTTTTTGGTAATGTTCCCTTAAAAGTATGTTTTGAATGGATGAGTATTTTTAAGTTCCTCTGAAACCATTTTGCACTCATGTGATTGTATACCATACTTGTCCCTTCAGTATGCATGGCTGGACTGTGTTTCTCAGTACCTAACAAGTGTAGGCAGGTATTATGTCATCCTGGTCACTAACCAGCCAGGGAGTGGTCTTAGTTTTGGCAGCTCAACCTGTACTTGTGTACTTGTATAAGGAATGTAGGAACCTGAATGGATGATGGAATAACCTTGTCAACTAGCATAAAGTTTGAGTATGTCCAGTATGGTGGCTTAGCAGCTGGCTCTTCTTAAATGTCCCTGCTTGAAGCCCTCTTAGGATAGAGAAGAGTGTTCCCACTGTTGAGCTTGGCCTCGAAGGGACCTCATATGCACAACAGAGCAACACAAAAACTGGTGTAATATGCATTATAGCATGTATTATATATATATATCAATCAGTTTGTGTTATGCCAGTAGAAGTAAACTGGAGGGTGGACTATATGAACACTTGATTGGACTCACTGACTGAACTGTGCTGGTGAACTGTTATTATGGTATATCAGACTATGTTAGCCAGAAACTTGGCCTTTTTCATCCAGGTCGTATATGCTTCACAGTCAACAGCTAGGCATCACACATTTTAAACATCTAGAGACAAGTAAAGGTCTTTAAAGGAAGGGGAAGGTTCTCTGTTCATGCAGAGGCTACATATTTGCCAATTATCTAACAAACATGCTTTTGATGGTCTTGGAAAATATACAAATCCCACCGCCCTCCAAAGAAAAGCCAGTATTTGTGCTTGAGCAGTGCCAATAATGATCACACAGAAGCTAATTTTTCATATTTTAAATACTCCAGTAAACCTGACACCAGTAATTCCACCCCATGCTTGCCTCTGGCATGACTACTGAAATTACAAGAAGAATTACAGGTGACTGCAAAAATTACAGATATAATTACATATATTTATACCACAGCCACCAAACAAATATCCTTTCTTTTCATGAATAGTGCTGAGCTTTTCGAAATGCTTGTGATGTGCTCAGTGGGGATGCTAGAGGTAACTAGACCCTCTTAAGGCTCCCCTAAATTTCAGGGACAAGACTTTTTTTAAAGATATATTCAGGGCCGGATTTGTTTGCCTGGCGCCCCGAGGCCGCCCCCTCTCTGACACGCCCCCCTGCGCATGCGCGAACGGCGAACCTCCCCGCCCATGCGCGAACTCACGATTGCGCATGCGCGGGCCTTTTCAATCACATACGGAGCAGTGGGGGAGAGGTCCCCATTGCTCCGTATGCGCGAAAAACTTTAATATTTTGGTGCGGCGGGGCGGCATGCCGCCCCCCAATTTTTGCCTTTGTGGCCTTTCCACAAATCCGGGCCTGGATATATTAAACCTGTTTATCAGTCAATGACACTGGACTCCCAATACCAACAGGTCACCCATCACTCACTGGGTCGGCTTCATAGTTACACTCCTGGACATTGTCATTGACTTTTTCCTCACATAAAATATTATTAATGTGTTGTGCTTATTGATCTATAGAACACATTTTAGATTATTTAGTGGTACACTTTGATTTACAACAACTCATTTGCATGGGTAAGACTGTGCTACAAGAAAGTCATTGGAATTAGCTATTTCTAGCATTTCCCCAATACTTTACATTGTCTCCATTAAAATATATGTAACAAACTGCAATGAAGTCAAATCAGAATTAAGCTGTTACATGAGGTTTAATTCTACTGAACAGATTATGGTTTTGCTCTTTTGAAGTGAGGACACTTGACATACTGTATTGTCACTCCTTTTAAAGGAGAATGCAAGTCAAAATTTAAAAAGCATACTGCCCAATAGTCCTCCTATTGTTTAGTAAAAACGCCACACTTTTGGCTCAGCTAATCAAATATTTACTCAGTCACAATTACTTCACATTTTCTAGAACAGGCAGCCATCTCTAAAAAGGTATTCTCCCTTCCTTTCCCTCCTTGCTTCATACTGCACCAGTGGCGTAGCGAGGGGGGTGCCGAGGGGGCCATGGCCCCGACCGGCGTATCAGAAGGGGCGGCGGCGGCTCCTTCTCTCTTACAGGCAACAGGCGCTTTTATAAGGTTGCGCCCGTGCGTATGACGTCACACGTCAGTGACGAGGCGCAACCTTATAGAAGCACCTGTTGATTGTAAGAGAGAAGGAGCCGCCGCCGATGGTCTGTTGGGGGTATGTACTATGGGGGAAATTGGGGGCACTGTGTGGGGGCTACTGTCTATGGGGAAATTGGGGCACTTTCCATGGGGGGGGCCAGGTCTTTGTGGGGTATTGTGTATGGGGGCACTTCCTATTGGGGGCACTGTGTATGGGGCAATTGGGGCTCTGTGTATGAGGGCACTTTCTATTGGGGGGCAAGGTCTTTGGGGGTATTGTCTATGGGGACACTGTGTATGGGGCAATTGGGGCACTGTGTATGGGGGCACTTCCAATTGGGGGCACTTTGTATGGGGCAATTGGGGGCACTGTTTATGGGGGCACTGTGTATGGGGGCACTTTCTATTGGGGGAACTGTGTATGGGGCAATTGGGGCACTGTGTATGGGGGCACTTTCTGTGGGGGGGCAAGGTCTTTGGGGGGTACTGTCTATGGGGGAACTGTGTATGGAGAAATTGGGGCACTGTGTATGGGGGCACTTCCTATTGGGGGCACTGTCTAAGGGCAATTGGGGGCACTGTGTGGAGGGGGCTGTCTATGGGGACACTGTGTATGGGGCAATTGGAGGCACTGTCTATGGGGAAATTGGGGCACTTTCTATGGGCAATTGGAGGCAATGTGTGTGGGGGGCACTGTGTATGGGGCAATTGGGGGCACTGTGTATGGGGGTACTGTCTATGGGGCAGTTGTATGGGGGGACCGTGGCCAGAATAGCGTTAGGGGGCACTGTGGTAGGGTGACCCTAATACTTTTTATGTCTGTGTGTCCTGTACTGATGGGAGGGGCCCCGTGATTTCTGATGGCGGCCCTGCCACCATGGGCAGGCACGGACGCACAGCTGAATCCACTTTTGACAATTATGACATGCGCACCGCATTTCAAATTCAATCAAAAAAAAAAATAAAAATTTAATGCTGCTTTTTTTATTTTGTCTATTTTTTTTAAGAATAACTAAATAGAGGGGCGGCAAATTTCCGGTCGGCCCCAGGCGACGAAAGCCCACGCTACGCCACTGTACTGCACATGTGTTTCATTGATTGAAGCATTTGATAGCTGCTGGAAAAACATTTAAACTCAGTTGGGCAAAAGCTAATTGACAAACACAAGTAATTATGAGCACATTTTTTCGCCAGGCATGGATTCGCAGCTAAATTCCACATTTTGGCATCAGTGAATTTTTTTTGCAAAACTGAGGAAAAAAAAATGCTGTGAAAAAAAAAAAAGTTGGCAAGACAAAAATGTTGCGGAAACAAAAATGTCCAAGATAGAAAAAAGTCACAGTGACGAAAAAAAAACCCATTGGCTTAAATGCATTTGGAGTAAGCATTTTGAAAAAAAGTTGCAGTAAAAAATGTCGCCTGTGTAAAAATTTGTCGATTTACTTCAATGCATTTAGTGAATTTTTCAACAGTTTTGCAAATTTTTTGACAAAGCAAAATGGGGCAAATTCACTCATCACTAAACACAAGTGCTAACAGCATCAGCCCCGGACTAGCAATCTGTGGATTTTGGCAAATGCCAATGGGGCTACTGTATGTGATCAATATACAGTATATTTCTACATGCTTGTGCCCTGTGTTAAAACAAGGTTAATTGTATTTGATGCATAAGGTGCAAAATACAGGGCATACAAATGCAGGAGAGCCCTGAAATCAACTCCTCCCTTGAATGAATGTTACTTCCAGGCCTTCCTTTGCTTGTTGCCTCTACAAACTTGCAGCTAGTGGATTGCGCAATAAGATTATTTTTGGTACTATCATATTGCATTTGCATTCATAAATAAACTTTAAACTGCGGGTCCTAACACTTACCCCTAACCCAGCCAGAACATAACATTGAGGTATGTCAAGTTAGCAAGATGTGTGGTCCTAAGGAAGGCAATAGTGGGTGGGGACAAGTCAAATAAAATGCCACTAGACTAATGACTCCTGCTGTTGGCTAGGAGAAGTGGTTGAGGTCACTACTAAACACTGTGAAATGGGGTCAGGCCATTGCAATGCAATTCTGATGATTTTGCATGCCAAGCTATTTCTTCATTATCTACAATATGAAAAAAGCAGTTGAGTGCTTAGCTAGAGCAAACCTTGTATGTCACAACCTCCCAAAGCACATACTGCTGCAGATATAACACTGTGTGAGTCAGTGTGTTAACGTTAGATGCTTTTACATATTTGGCAGCGGCATGGCTCTCCCATGCTGAAGTTCATAATGCTAGAACTGCACTGCGAAGATCACAGAGATGGCAGCCATAGCTGTGAGAATATGAGAGCAGACTGCAAGAGTAGCAAAATGTCAAGCCCAAGGGACAGAAATCTGCAAGATGTGTGTATTCTGGATCAAAAACAAATCTCGTCAGTGAAACTTCAGTGAAATCCATGAGACTGCTGGCTGTAAAAAATAAAAAGACTGTCTCCAAACTGGTCTGACTCACAGGAAGTGCTGTAGAGATCAACCAGTTTGTTAGTGGCAGGCATAAATGAAAACTACCTCTGGGAAGCAAGACTTTCTCAAACATCTTAAGGTTCCCCAGGGAGTCAAAAATGTTCCCCCCTAGGCAAGTGGCAATGTACTCCCACCCCTTTCCCAGTTATAGTGATCATTTTTTTTAATCTCATCACCATTATAATTCCAGCATTGTGTAACACCACTATAAACATAAATAAAAATATTTAATAATGCCATACACACTGATATGAACACTGTTTACAGTGTACCCTTACTTGTGATCTCTCACAGGTGTTTCACCACTGTATTAAGCTTAGAATATACTCATTATGATTTTGAAATGCAGAATGTGAAGACCTGTCATACAGACATAAAAAGCTGTATAATAAAAGCCCTTTCAAATTAAACATGAAACCCAAATTCCTTTATTCATTAACACATCCATACCCATTTTAAATCTTTTTAAAAATCACAGCTGTCAATCATATATTGCCTGCCCCACCTTTATCCCTTAGGCATTGAGTTGGGGCAGACAATTACTTTCACTTTCCAGTCAGCACTTCCTAGATGTCACTGCACTCCTCACTTCCCCCCCCCCTCTCCTAACCATCTAATTGTGTAGCCAGTGCATGGGCATGGACACTAGGTCCTCCATTCTATCACATAATTATGATTTTGGCATGATGCAAAAAGCGTGCCTTAATAACAGTGTCCATTAAATTGCACCTGTCCAAGCCTGAAGGAAAGAAGATTTATATAGTGTAAGTAAAGTTTATTTTGCTTGACAAACACAATAGAAATACATTTGAGATTAATTCTTAGGGTGACAGGTCCTCATTAAGCTATTTGGTGGCTATGTAATATCAGTTGCAAAAGTTTGCATCAGACCTAGTCAATCAATAGTGTCCAATCAAATGGTTTCTATTTAACATTAGACCAGTGCTACCTTCTGATTGGTTGTTCTGGATTACTAGAACTGCAGAAAACCTGTTATTATGTTACCTCCCCTCATTGTTATATAATTGGCAAGACACAACTGTTGGAGCTCCCAAACTGAGCCTGTATGGCCAGCGAATGTATTTTGAAAATCCATAATGTGGCAAAGGCCACTGCTGGTATGTTTTATTTTTTTTTAGTCAGTAGTTGTTAGAATTTGACCTATATTTCACCCTTTTATTGGACTGAACATATTTTAATTCAAAAAATGACATGACTTCATATGTACACTTGTTCCAAGATGAATTCTTTGTTCCTTGCCACATTCCTTTGATCTTTTAGAGATAAAAAAAAATCATGCTCTGGGTGTATAAACGGAGCATTAAAAATTTGGCATTGGAAACACAGAAGAGCTCAGCAAAGCAATGAACTGCAAAGACTGAGGAAGAAGATCAGATTTGCATCTTAAGATAAAGAAAAAGGGCAAATAAGATCAACGATTTCAATCATAATTAAAGCTAAAACTTATAAAGCAGCAGATTACTCTCCCTGAATGTTGTTGGAATGACACTTCCTTCTTTGTAAAAGACAGAAGATAAAATTAAAAAAAAATCAAGAAATTTTATATGGTAAGACATAATATACTAGAGACCACCAACTGTTTTGTATTTATTACAAATTTAGAAAGCCCCAAGTTGTATAGCAGTGTACTAGAGCATCATAACAAACGTCCTGTGGTATAACACAGGGATCCCCAACCAGTGACTTGCTAGCAACCTATGCCCTTTTTGAATTTCTTATTTTGTTTGAAGGCATGAAGATCATGTACAGTATATTGGTCTGCCAGTCCACATGAGGCCACCAGATAACCAATCACAGCCCTTATTGGTCACCCTAGAAGCTTATGCTTGCATTGCTCCCCAGCTTTATATATATATATATATGTTGCTCACAGGTAAAAATGGTTGGGGACCAGGAAAGATGTTTCAGTTGTAAAAGGGACACCTGCTATTGACTTCTACATAATAAAGGTTTTAAATGACATATTTTTGCTTTTGGATTTGTTGCTGTTTTGTTGCATAAAAAATTGAGAAAAAATCATTGTTTTTCCTTCAACCAAATCATATTTTGGCATGGCATCTTAAGGTGGATAATGCTGAAGTGGAATGAGAGGTAGGTTGATTTGTACAATTCTTAGATTTACATTTGTAGTTTTTTTTAGGTCATATGACAAAGTTGTGCATTCATTTGTATTAATTACTTCCAAATGTGAGAAAAGGGCAGACTGAGTATAGTAAGGGATAATAATAGGTTAGAGCAGTGTCCAGCTTGCAGCCCATGGCCCCCCTCTGTGTGCCTGCTTGACAAAGGGGTAACGTTGCCCCGAAATGTTGCATTTCCGCAATAAAGGTTTCTAAAGGGCTAGTCCTGTTTGTAGCTCCTGAGTGCCAGTGCTTTTGTTTCTAATTGGAATTTTGGGAGGGTGCCGATCCCTTCAGCAGTGTGCACCGAGCGCTGAATTATTTTGGAGAGCTAAGGGTGTGCGAAAAAAGGTCTTCTGTTCGTTTACCCCCTCTGTGTGCCCCCCCTCCCATCTCTCTGGCTGCTGTGGCTGCTTACCTTTCTGTAAGCTTTAAATGGTATTAGTACTGAGATTAGCTGGTCCCCTGAATTGCTCACACCTCATATTCAGGCTGTGAACGCCTGTATTGTTTAAACATGTAATCCCCTATACTGTTCACACCTTTTAGTGTCTGCATTGTAAGCACCCACATTGTTCACCTGTTCAAACCTCAGACAGACTTTAGGAGCAGTGCCAGCATTGTGTCACTGTATGTACCTGTACCTGTACCTGCGTGTATGGCACACACCGGCAGCATAGGTCAGGCAGAGTATGGCACACACAGGCAGCATAGGACAGGCAAAGTAGGGCACACAGGCAGCATAGGGCAGGCAGAGTATGGCACTCACAGGCAGCATAGGACAGGCAGAGTATGGCACACAAAGGCACATACTCTGTCTACCCTATACTGTGCCTGACCTATGCTGCCTGTATGTGCCATACTCTGCCTGCCCTATGCTGCCTGTGTGTGCCATACTCTGCCTGCCCCCTATGCTGCCTGTGGGAGGTGAACCTTGGCAGGGGTTTGTTGTGGGAGTTTGTTAGCAGTTGGAAATAGTCATTATATGGTCCCTAAGGTGTGTAATTATACGCTGGGGGTTGCTGTGCTATCCACAAGTGAGAAGGAGGCAAATGGATTTAAGGGTATGTCTTAATATGACATAATATAATTCTTTCAGATATGAATGAAGAGTGATATCCCTACAGTAAGCACCAAACGTTCAGGTTTTGGCTGTGCTACCACCATTAATGTGGGTATGGTCTTAAAAGTTCTTGTAATAACATGGGTGTGGTTTGAGGTGGGTGCAGTTTTAAAAAAGGGGAGTGGTCAAAACTGGCTTCCATTATCGGCCCTCCACCATGTAGGCCAGAAAAATTCCAGCCCTCAGTACCACAGAAGTTGGACAGCACTGGGTTAGAGGATAAATTAAGAAGTTTCTCCCCTTGTGGAGCTTTATAACATAATTCACATCATCAATAGTGAGGGTCACAATTCATTGTACATAGTTGGTTTTTAAGAGGGCATCGAATGATATGGAGCATAGCTAAAACTAGGGAACAGTTCCTTGGCTAAGAAGGAGCACTGTGCAGTACATAGCAGTGCATCAGCAATACATAAATTAGCCTAGCAAGTAGTCTCCCTTCTCTCCCTTTTTCTCTCTCTATTTCCTTAGGTAAATCATTTTGACTGTTAAATTGATCTTTTGACTCTAACTCAGCTACTACCATAAAACAATATGTATCAAACTGAACATAGGATTTCAAGTCATTTTTCTAGTGTTCCTTTAGAGAAAGAAAAATGACATGCTAATGATTGTCAAACATTGTGTTTAAAGGATTTGCCTGTATATTTCACATTGACATATGCCTTCAGCATCTTTTGAACTACTGTCAGTTTGGTAAAATGATTAGGTGACATGAATAAGGTCAGAATACTAAGTTCTGGCTCTGTATAGATTCTAATGATGTCTCTCCAAAAATTAGTAACAGAGCCAGACTAAATTTACATCAGGCTGCTTATGTCAGTTTATTAAATATCATCCCATTCAAACTGTTAGAGGTTTCTCGAGGCTGCATTGTGTACTCTTTAGCAAATAGTTAACAGATGCTTGGAGGGTCCAAAACTGATTTTCTAATTGGCTTTTGTAACATAAAGTTCCAAGCTTCTCTATGGGGGCAGTGGTTTGCACAGTAGGTTCAGAGGGCAGAGCCAACAGCCACCCATTCTACTGTGTAAGTCAGATTTGTTGGTTACATTTAAAAGCACAACATAGGGGAAATGGAAATAAGGGTTGATTTTTGAGGCCATAGAGGTTGATTGGGGACACACAAAGCAGTGCAGAGCCACCTCTTTTAGTTTCACCTGTTTCCTCTTAATTAGAGGCAAGTCGTTCTCAAATCCCTTTAATTAAATGGCTAAAGTATGAGGAAAAAACTTTTTCTGTTTACATAGCATTCCATCTCGGCATGTATGCTTCTGCATATGAGCTGGTGCTGCCATATTGCTTGTTTCAGTTTGTAAAATAACAGATACACTGTTTATTCACCAAACATACAGTACATCTTCTTTATATTTTAAATTATATATAGGGTAGCACAATGACATAAGATTTGCTTTGCTGTCTTGCAGCACTGGGATCCAAGATTCCAGACAGAGTTTGTGTGTTCTCCACGTGCATGTGTGGGTTTCCTCTGGGTATTCCAATTTTCTATCACATCACAAAACCATACAGGCAGGTTAACTGGCTACTGATAAAATAGGCCACAGTGTGTGTGAATGTAATAAGGACTATAGATTGTAGGCTCCACTGGGACAGGGACTGATGGGAATGATGTATAATCTCTCTAAAGTGCTGCAGAATATATCAGCTCTATATAAATAAATAATACAAATTAGTGGTACTGGTAGCTGATTTTGCTTCAGTTGCATATACAGTAAACAGCCACATACAGTATTATAGGGGTCATTTGTCATTACTATGGGCTGAAGTGCTGTAGCATTTAGGAGCCCAAAATTGCTCCTTAGGTGCAAGAAGCACTTAAATCCAATATAATGGTCAGTGGAGGCAGTGCAGCTCTGTCTGTAACTACAAGGCTCCCTAGCACCTTGTAGCAACTGGTGTTCCTTATCTTGTGAGTCTGAATGACACAAATTCCAGGGGGTGCACTCCTACAGCCCCCCTTTTTTATGCAGTGCTACAAAGTAAGGCACAACTTTTGCATTTTAGGGCTACCACTGGGTTCAACCTATAGGGCAGAGGGCATTGCACCTGTTTTTGCAGTTTTTACCATGGCTGCTCTAATAAATAAGGTGGTGTATCTGTGACTAATTTATGCTGCTATTCTGTTGCATGGCTTAGCTTAGGGAAGCCAAAGAGCAGCCCTTTTTTAAATTGGCAGAACTGGGTTTCTCAGAGCGCATAATCCATGATGCCCTTTGACTATGTTGTCTATTGAAAAATAAATAGATGGGAAAAATTACAAAATATAGAATATTTTTCTTTTTTTAAAGTTTACTGTGCAGTAAAACACAGTTTGCACGAAATATTTTTAAATCAACATTTCTGAAAAGTTTCAAGCATCCTATTCAATATGGATATTGGTTTTACCTAAAGGAAAAGTAAACATGAAATATAGCAGCAGCTAGAGTGTGCTAAAATAAGCATCATAGGTACAGAATGGAGTGAGGTTTATGCAACAGAAGAGATTTTATTGGTTGATTGGTAAATTAAAACACATGGGTGGCTGGGTGAAGAGCCCCTTACAGTGGAAGACTCTGCTGACTGTGTTACTCCTCAATTTCATTGGCCAATCTTTAACAAGAACCAGCTGGTAATGAAGTGAGGAGTTCATGGGAACCCACCCTATGTTGAAAGCTTAAAGTTGGTGTCAATACTAAAAACACATGAGCACAAAGAAAACAGATGTAATTGGCTTGTGAGGTCAGGTTATGTAAAGACCTGGGGAACGGAGGTGAAACTAGGGCTGTGGCGAATCATGGAACAAAACAGCTTCTATTCTCTGGCTTGTGCGCCGCAAATGAAAAAGTATCTAAGTAACATGGGGAGTGATACGTGTGTTTATTCAGACAACAACATTTACGTCTCATCAGTCACTTTTTACTAACTTCACTGTTGGCCAGGGGGCCTGCCACACAAGCACTGCCACTCGAGCAAAGAATAGGTTAAGCTACAAAAGTGATGTAAATATGTATTTGGGAAGACAGGCTAAAGCCACACATGAGCGTGGTCATACATTTCATCACTCTCTGGGAAAAACTGAAGAAATGCACAGCCATTTTAGTGAGCATAAGGCAAAAGTGTACACTTTCTTCAAACTATTTTGTCTGTACAGTTTGAGACTAAACTCACCCAAACACTTAAGTCTGATATGTATCCAAGGATACATAATTTCCAAGTGCTTATATCTGTGCACTTTGCTTTGGGTTGGGGACAGGACACCAAATGGCACCAACTCAGTAGCAATATCGGCTCACTTGCTCATGCGTTCTTGTGAAGTACAAATCCAAGCAGTTGTTAACAGTCGAAGACCATTGGAGGGGTTTTTAGAAGTTTTCTGTTCTAGTATTTCTCAAGAACTGGAATACAGTAATCCCAGGTTCCAGATTCTCTAAAATAAGAGTGTTGCTGGAGTAGGAGAAAAGGCAGCTCCTATAGCTTCATTGAGGCAGGGGTGAGCTAGATAAGTCATGAAAGTCAGAATTTTGCAGTTGTTGATTGAGTATCCTATTGACAGGCTTTGGTCGTAGTGTAATTTTGAGATTTGCAGTTCAACAACAGTTGATGGGCGAAGATATTTTGGTAATATTTCTAACCTCAAGGGAGCCCCTTAGATGCTGATCGCCCAGAGTGAACATCCATTCTTCCCTACCTTAGAACTGGCTTTGAATAAAATTTATGTCCATGCATTGACCTGGGTGATTCATAGATACTTGTTATAGCATGGGTTATTATGTCTGCACACAGGAATTTCTCCACTAAAGCCTGTACTGTATATATCCCACTAAACTGTACAAAGATTTGGAAAGCCGCTTGTTGAAAAATCCCCAAGTGATTCATATACCCCAGCAGCTCTTAAAAGCCAGGAAACTAATAATAGTGATTAACGGACAAAATGTTTTTTTTTTCTTTCTGAGAACAATTTATCCTTTGTACATGTTGGTGTTTATTCATTATAAGTTTTTACGTATCCCTCAAAGTTATTTAGCTCTAAAAAATAAAAAGATAAATTTGTGAATCTAATAAATCTTCTTATTTTGTGATCAAAAAGAATTGGAGTAAAATTTGCAAAGGACTAACTAAAATATTACATTGCAGACTTATGGGCTTATACAGTATAATAAGAGGAACTAGGTTAGCCCAGGAGCAGTAACTTGTAGCAACCAGTTAGCAGGAAAAGATTATTGATCACCTGTTTAAAAGCAAAAATCTTATTGGTTGCTATAGGTTATTACTCCTGGGCAAACATAGCACTTTTACTATATATGGGGGTTAGACTTAAAGGAGTGGGTCACCTTTAAGTTAGCTTTAAGCATGTTATAGAATGGCTAATTCTAACCCACTTCTTAATTGGCCTTGATTTTTTTTTTTATAGTTTTTGAATTATTTGCCTTCTACTAGTGATGAGCGAATCTGTACCGTTTGGCTTCGTCATAAAATTTGCGAAATGGCAAAAAATTTGCAAAACTGCAAAAAATTTGCGAAACGCATTTGTCGCACAATTTTTCTGTCGCCCGCAGCTATTTTTTTGCCACCCGCATCTATTTTTTGTTGCCGCGGCAATTTTTTGCCACCTCAGCAATTTTTTTGTCGCCCCCGTTTTTTTGACGTGACCACGGGTGATAAAAAAAATTCAGTGCAACAAATTTTTCTGTGCTGAATTTTCACAGACGTTTCACAAAACAATTCGCCAATGGCGAAATGCGGAAATTCGCTGTGAATCCATGCCTGCCGAAAAAATTTGCTGATAACTACCTGACTCTTTTCAACTACAATGTAATTGTAAATTTTATTTGTTATTGCAAATGTCATTTCCTATCTTTCTATTCAGATCATCTCTTATTCATATCCCAGGCTCTCATTTAAATCAAAGCCTGGTTGCTGGGGTAAATTTTACCCTAGCTAGGTGCTGAAATTCCAAACTGAAGAGCTGCTGAATAAAAAGCTTAATAACTCTAAAATAATGAAAAATGAAGACCAATTGCATATTGTCATAATATCATTCTCTACATCATACTAAAAGTTAGTTTAAAAGTGAACAACCCCTTTAACACTTAAATCACCTGACAAGTTCCTAGTGATAGCTGCATTGAAAAGTGCCAAGACAGGCCTTTGTCGGGTGATTTTACTGTTATTATATGGGTATGGTTTTAAACATTTTGGTACCATTTTTTAAAATACTTTTCAAAGTGCCCCTAACAACCCCTGGGCATTGCTATTAATGGCTCTTGTAGATTAGTACAGGACATGGATGAATATGAAGTTGAAGACTTACAAATGAAGCTGCTTTGCAACGTTACACTGGAAAGTAAGCCTCGAACAATGCTCTTTTCTTCTACTGTTTGTGCTGAGTCTCTGCCCAGTGGTTTAATACATCCTGCAGGAACTCACACACTTTTACTTGGTCCTGTGAAACCTGATGATTTGCTTGCTGTGCTCTTCTTGCAAAATTGCTTTTTTTCGAGAGAAATAATCCAGCATGAAATTGAGCATAACGTGGGAGGAATTGGGTCTCTATACCAGTTGACATGACACTGTATTTATCTTTTACTCTTTCGTGGGCTTTTCTGTCGACTATCAGACTAAAGAATAGTGCTTGTGTATTTTTTTAACTTGACCTTAAAGCAAAAACTGAGAATCCGAAAGATAATTAGAATTCAGGTTTGGTTACTTCACATGTCAAACAGATTAGAAGAGTGAAAGAAAGAGACAGGAAAGAGACGGTTATATTTTATAAAATATTTTTAGTATTCTGACTTGCTATAACTGGGAAACTTGGCATCATGACAGTATCAAATAGTAAGAGTATTATCCAGCCTGCCATAATTTAATTCTAGACTGAGATTTAGAATGATAGATTATTCCATTGAAATGATTGGTTATATGGGCTGCATATGCCAAATGTATCAGTGAAGTCTGACCTATTTGTATTATATAAACAAAGACAAGGGGGCTAATTTATCATTTACTGCTTTTCTTTGTAGGCATGATTCATTCCAGTGTCCAAACCTTTAACCTTACCTTGCATTTGGCATCAAGGATTATTTATTAGCAGGTATGTTAGCGCTCAGTGCTGCTGACCGCTAGCACCTCATTGTCAGAATGGTGTTCAGCAGAATCAGACTGGTCTGACAGAGTACTGGTGGATATTTCAGTGAGCCCAGGCCTAATGGGCATCAGCCAAGGACAACTGTCATCAGCCCTTTTCTCAATATCCATCTTAGGTCTATATGACACCTAGTATATTTAGTGCTGTCTACACCTAATTGTTGTAGGAGTGGGCCCTTGATGTCACAATCTCTATAAAGTCTTAACTAGTTCAATCTGACACTGAAGTTTGACTGCTTCAATGCATTCTATATTTGCTAATTTGTGAAACATTTTCTTGGAAAAAACAAATAATCAAGGTATTGATATGATATGATAAAGGCATTGTCAGGACTTCTCCAGCACAAATCAACTGCCCGCTGCCACTCTTCACTTCTACCAACCCCAATAAACACACCAGACACTGACTAGTGGGACTGACTAGTACGCAGAACATTTAGTATAAGAAGTAAGGTTTTACTGTAAAACATGATATAAACAACCAATGGCTAAAACATAGCTCAATATAATAAGAATGTTTGTATAACAAACGATTAACTCTTGAACAACCATGTACCATAAAAAAACCTATAACTGCACAATGCAGCTAGCACTGTCAGCTACCACATTAGCCAGGAACCCACCTCTTCTCCATCTGAATTTACTTCCTGGGGCGCTAACCCCAGTGTTGCCAGGCCTGCCAGCCATCCATTAATCATGCACCTCCCCTCATAACATACTATCTAAAACTCAGCACTCAGACTGAAATTGTAGGATAATGCTAGACAAATCGGAGGATGTTCTGAACATGAAATAGTTGGCAGACACAAATCATACATAAATATATTGTAGGTCCCCCGAGGATATCGTCAGCTACGCAATACATGCACAGATTTTATCATTATCCAGCCAGAATTTTCTAACTGGTCCGATAGTACGCAAATTATTGAGGTGATAATCCTGAGCCCAAACGTTTGTTATACAAACATTCCTGTTATATTGTGCTATGTTTATGATGTACCATTGGTTGTTTATGTCACGTTTTACACTAAAACCTTACTTCTTATAATAAATGTTCTGTGGGCTTTTCATCCCACTAGTTGGTGTCTGATGTGTTTATTGGGGTTGGGATGAAATGTAGTTTCGTACAATCATATCTGTGCGTGTATGGCCATCCTAAGATGGAATAAAAGGTGGGGCTTTAGCAACCTCCATCTACTTCCCTAATCTTTGCTGTGGGTCATCGGGTTAATGGAATGCTGCAAGTGATTATTCCAAATCATATTTGCATGTTTTTTTATTGTTAAAACCCACTGATAGTGATGTCTATTACCTAAATTATGTCAGATTAAAATAATTAGCATGTGAATTGCTAGTGTTTGCAATAAAGCTCCGCCTGACCAGGGGATTAAAAATGGCTTAGTGATACAGAGCAGATTTCTTCCCAACATGGTACTGTTGCTCAGAGTAGGGCCAAAAACTGAATACAGGTATGGGATCTTTGTTTTTCAGAATATTCCTAAAACACTAATTGCAATTCCTCTGCTGTAAATGAACAATTCCTCATTTTTGTCTGATTTGTAATTCCTTTAATAATAAGACTATTTTGTGCAATTGATGCCAAATACCAGCATCAATATATGTCGCTAGCTAAATATACCTGTATATTTAATTACTTTAAAAAACAAAATGTGTTTATACAATATAAGCATTTTGCAGGATACCTAAATTTATAAATATTATAGGTCCTGCCAAATTGCTTTCTTTACTGAGGTTGATTGAAATATCACCCACAGCCCGCAGTCAAACAGTGGTCACAGTATAATTTAATGGTAGAACATCTGCTTGCTTAAATGAGCAATAATTTTTAAACCAAAATCTCTCAACATCCTTTTGATTTTAAAATATGTAACTGGTCAGTTTAATGTCCTTTTAATGCTAAAGGACATTTTTATATATTATTTGGGGAGATCTAATAGAATTACAGCTGCAGAGAATTATGGGTCATCAGTCAGTAATCAGTGCCGGAGTGCAACACATGGATCTCAGCGTGCCGCTACATGAGAGTAACTGACATGGACCACCAGGCCAGAAGCATGTGTAGTGCATTGTGGAGCTTGGTGGGGGTGGGGTAGTTGTGCAGGTGTTAAAGGCTGTGGTAATGACAGGAGAGTGGACTGTATATTAAAAGTTTGTGTCCCTGACACAATGCATGCCTTTATGTACCACACATATGTGCATAAGGAGCCATGAATAGGTAAGGAAGGGATAATTATTGTGTTTGATGCTACAACCGACCCATTCATTTGTATTTTGATTTATTGCATCGTCCAGATTGCAAATACTTTGGGCTAGTTAGTTGTTAATTGCAAGATCTCCAGGTCTGAATTAGTGCACATTACATTCTCTGTGTTATAATTTCCTTGTGGTTTGCAAGTTATGTTTTTATTTTTTCTTATTGAACATTGCAGCCTCTGTGGGGAGCATGCAAGCCCTGAGGTTCAGATTTTCACTTCTGGCCCCACTGGACAATTACTGCCCTTTCCAGAATATTATTTGAATTTCGAAAAATGATTCCTTCTACAGATTTGATGCCACGTCTACCTAATGCCTTTATTGGGATTTTATCAACAGGTAAATTATTAGCTAGATTTTAAACAAAGAATGTGGTTGATATAAGTATGGAAATTTGCAAATAGCAAAATAGTATTTTTTTACAAATAGCATGGCATATATAAAATGCCACAGCCCTTTTTATCTGTTATATATCAGTGCTGAGTGATGTAATTACTGTTACATGACTCACTGAAATTATTATAATAAATAATGCACCATATCCCCTATTGTAACATAAAAGGATATTATAAGTCACATCAAAGCTCCAAGACCAGTATAAAAGCACAAAGCCACTTTTTTATATCCATATACCTGTATTTTACAATTGTGCTTACAATCTTTACTATATATTATTTAATACAACAAATGTATCTTTTGTTGTAAAAACCTGTAATATATATATATATATATATATATATAGTTAAATAAACACTTTTTTATTGAAATTAGTAGCTTGTTCCTAGAATCTGGATTCCGGATTCAGAATTCTGATATGATATAATGGTATAATGCTAAACTGGGGCTCTAAAATTATTTTTCGCTTTAAACTTTTAGATTACTTCTGCCATTATGTACAACTTTAAATCCATCTATTAGACCACTACTTAAAAATGACTAACACAGACCCAAAGAGAGGTCACTAAGAAGCCAAGAAGACAAATGATCCAATTAAAAAGCAGTGTGCATTCAATGAGCACAAATATAGAGATAGATTTCATGTTGGGAAAGTTAAAAATGCTTTACAAATGTACATTTTATGCAAATACCTGATATTGTTTAATACACAGGTATAGGATCCATATAAGGCCTCTCCCATAGACTCCATTATAATTCAGATTTTTAATTTTTCTTTTTAATAATAAAACAGAACCTTGTACTTGATCCCAACTAAGGTATAATTAATCAAAACAATCCTATTGCGTTTATTTAATACTTAAATGATTTTTTGGTTGACTTATAGAATGGAGACCCATATTACAGAAAGATCCCTTATCGGGAAAACCCCAGGTCCCAAGCATTCTGGATAACAGGTCCCATACCTGTACTTTAAGTAAATAAAGGATAATACTAATAATAATAACAATACTACTTCTACTACTAATAATAATATGAGAGTTATACATTTCTAAATGGAAAGCAAATAACAGGAAAAATAATTACTGGTATATTTTATATCTATACCATGAATAATATTATATATTTTCTCAATTTCTATTTTCCTATTGTACTACCACTTACTCTTTCTTACCAAATTGTGCCTACCAAAGGTCTCTACCTGCCTCTACTTAAAAAAGATTCCAATCCACTTATTAGAAAGAGTCTCAATAAACTAGCACTGAGACAGAAGCATCTTCTGTAGAGTGGCCTCTTCATATTTTCTTGCTTTTTGTCATATTTATATACTATAACCTGAACTGTTTAGGATTTGGGATTTTCCACATAGTGTCTTTGTGTATGATGTGGAGCACTATGCCTTATGGCTAATCAAAAATATTTTAACCTTAATAAACTTAATAAACCATAGGCATGGATTTATTCTATCTTAGCTATCATCTGCCTTCAAGGTCCTGTCTCAATATTGCAGAGAAAAAGCAAATTAGCTGAAAATGAAGAACTGTTTGTTTAACAGGAATCTGTGGGTCATGGTATTGCTGTAGGTCACAGTTTTTAAGATAATGGATTTTCCAGTTATAGATCCCATGCCTTATATATATATATATATATATATATATATATATATATATATATATATAGCTTTTATATAAAGATGAAAGGTTTTTAAGTTTAAGACATTTGGTTCAACCAAATGCAATGCCTTAGAATGGAGTGCAAAGACCTGCATTTTGCAGCATTGTATTCATTAAAAAAGGGCTGGAGGTACATCCCCTATCCTGTCCCCTAAACAGTGCGTCATTCAGATGCATGGGAGCAAGGTACATCAAAAAAGTGCAAGCCTTCTGACCAGTAACAGAAGCACCATTAAATAGTGGCAGAATTTCTCCAAAAAAATGAATGCTGGTTTCTAAATAAATTTTTGAGATCATGGGCTAATTTATAATTATTTAGGTGCAATCAGATCAAAATTAATGAAGCCCAAGAACTTCATTAGACCCGTCTCTATTTTCCAATAAAATGGGGACATTAGGTTATACTGCTTTTAGAATCATTATTGGCTCTTTTCCCCTTAAACACAGGTGCTACGCACAATTATGGCATCGCTTATCCTGAAACTCATTATCCAGAAAGGTTCATATTACGGGGAGGCCATCTCCCAAACAGCCCCCTTTTCTCTGTAATAATAAAACAACAGATTATGCTTGATGGTAACTAAGCTGCATGAATCCATATTGGTTCCAAACAACCCTATTGGGTTTATTTAATGTTTAAATGTTTTTTATTAGAGTTAAGGTATGGAGACCCAAATTACTGAAAAAGCCTTTTCCAGAAAACCCCACAGGTCCCAAACATTCCAGATTATACATCCTATACCTGTATTATTATTATTATTATTATTATTATTATTATTATTAACACATATGTAAAGTGCCCAGCATCAGACTGGGCCAGCCAGATCCGATTCCCATCAGATCCACCGGTCTCCCTCCCCCAATGCGCAGCAGGTAAGTTTAATTTAGAAACGTTGGGGGAGGGGGCCTCTGCGGGGGATGTGAAAGCGACGGGGGCCATAAGGGGATGC
The DNA here is from genome assembly GCF_000004195.4 of Xenopus tropicalis. NCBI lineage: Eukaryota > Metazoa > Chordata > Amphibia > Anura > Pipidae > Xenopus > Xenopus tropicalis. The sequence goes on along the minus strand of NC_030680.2, from coordinate 61,709,512 downwards.
AGGGGCCCCCTGGTGGTCCCTGCACCCCTTGAGTCCAACCGTGAAAGTGCCAAACAGGGGTGATTCTAGTCACTGAGCTGCCCTGAGGCAGCTCTAGCAATGCCGCCCCAACACCCTCCATTGCTTACTTTTCCTGTGCCGTAGGGGGCAGTGCAGAGAGTGCAATTGTGCTATCTGCCATAAAAGAGTCAAAATTTGCCTCTTAAAGTTACCAGGAGTAGCTTTTTGCAACTTGTTGGGCACTGCCATCTGAGGCAAGGTTTTCATTGTACTGCCAACATATACAATGAACATACACAGATTACATATAAAAAATACAACTCTGCTCAGTAGAAAATGCTTTTAAAGATGAGTTCACAAGTGGCATATCCATAAGCCGCTATTCTTTTTGGGCAACCAAATCACTGAACCTGGCATATGTGCCTTAAAGGGTTCCAAAAACTCCTGAGCCCCCTTGAAAGTGTAAGCTGTGTTGCTACTATTTTCCCCACCTTTACAGTCATATTGCTAAGTAGTTCCAATAGGGAATAGTGATGAGCGAATCTGTTAGCTTTGCTGAAAATTTCGCAAAACTTTGTAAAAATTTGTGAAACTGCGAAAAATTTGCAAACCAGACCTTTTTACGTGCACGACTTTTTGGACGGAGCCACGTCTTGTTTTGATGCGACCAAGTCCTGTTTTTTTTACACGACTGCAAATTTTTTGACACAACCGAAATTATCTGTGCAAAATTTTCCACCTGTTTCACTTGGCAAAAAAAAATTGCTCATCGCTAATAGGGAACACATTTTTTGTATATATCTTCATCGAACATAAAAACAGCACATTTCTGTACACTTTGCTATCCTGCAAAACAGGATCTTGTCAGAGAAGTTATGGAGATATTTATCAGTGACAGAAAAAAATTGAATTACAACTTTAAACCTTTAGGTACTGTAGCCGACAATGAACCGTTTGCTTCAAATGAATCAACAAACACCCAGCACTTAAGCTGTAATTGTAGAATGACACATGTAGAGGTTCATTTGATTAACACAAGCCTCTGTTTTGAAGAAAAAGCAGACATTGCTAACAAGCTCTTCTCTTTTGCACTCTCTTAGGTGTTAATGAGGTGACCCCGGAGTTTTAAGAAAGACTTCTAATTTGAATTGAAATTGCAGCTAATTAGACCTACAGACCAGTAACTTTGGGATTTCCTAGATAATGTATTCCAGACACTAATGCTGATTAATGCTTGTGGTTTTCCACCCTCTTCACTAGCTGAAAGTCTCCAGAAAAGGCAAGCAGTCTACACAGCTCTGACTAAAGCTTTACCTCCTCCCTATTCAGTTCTGTCATGTTGCACTTTGCACACTGAGCTGTAAGTAAATGACCCCTGATGTCACATACTTGTAGTGTGTTTGAGTGCAAAGTTTCTAAATGCTTATATCATTTTAATTTATTAATGGTGCTTTTTTTTATCTCTCCCTTTCTGAAAGGGAAAGTACTACCCAAACAACAAGCAACCATTATACTAACATATTCATAGATTTGTCTGGTACAAGGCCCCATTGCATTACAGGAGTTCATTACATGTAGTGAGCTAAGCATTTTTTGGAAGAATTTTTTGTCTGCTGTCAGAAAATTTGACAGAGGATAAATGTTACAACGTGTTCTTTGAAAAAAAAAAAAAGAAGGTGGAAATCGGAACCTTTCAAAAAATACTCTTTGCTACCCAAAACAAATTCCAACCTACTATAATCAAAGATCTTCTTGTACCATTTTACATTGTACTTCTCCTCCCAGTCACGAACCATGATGAAAGAGTGGCGTGCAGGAAAAAAACATTTCTTTTCTGCGAAAATCCACCCAGGCAATGTCAAATATACTCAGCTTCTTCTAGCCATGACGTTTTTTACAGCTAGATATGCGAACATAACAACGGGGTCTTTCACGCAGCAGATGCATTTTTTTAAGCATTACTGTTTCTTGAAATGTGCTTGGGTCCGGAATAAGGAGACCAGAGGTTTCCAAACTAAAATGCTCAAAAGCTGTCCAGCAGGAAGTAATAAGTTTTTAAGATAACTACTTGGCAGGGGCCAGGGCCCAAAAGTATGGAGAAATATGAATCTGAACTGCTTTAAACACCTGCTGATTCCAATGTTCATTGGGGCCTATTCTTCTCATACACTGGCTCTATTGTCCCATCAATCAAAAAGGCTAGATGCATTTTTCCTCTGACCCTATGTTTCACCAATCAGCATATTTGATGCAAGTGTATACAGCCATCCATAGAAATAATGTTCATGTGGATCATACTCTGGTCTCAAGTCTCCCTGTTCAGCTATCATTTCTGTAGCCTGACTGTTGCCCTGACCAACGCATTGGTATAATGTACTCCACAATGTTTGTAGGTGTTTTAGAACATGATGAAAACATGTATTTTTAATGGCATAAGAACTATATTAAAAGGGTGTTTGTAGATGCAACTACGTCATGGATGCCTGGAATCCCTGGTGCAGAATAAATACCATGAAAGACTTATTGATGTGGCACAAATGGGAGAACAGTTAGCTGAAGCGTCCATTTTCTTTACCTAAGAAGTATCACTATATTAACTAATTTATAATCACTTCTCCGGAGCAACAACATCCAAGCTATTTAACTTTAAATGTATCTTTCACTGCAGTGAGGTATTTTTCATAAGGTTCACAACAAACTCAAACTATGCCAGTTCATGTATGCACAGTTTATATTTTGCTATCTGTTTCGTACCTCTTAACATTAAGGCACCTAATCAGGACCTTGTTGAGCTTGTGTGTTTATTTTCCCTCAGGGATGTGTATTTCCTTTCTACATAGTACATCATGTTTTTTCTGCTTTAGTTCAATATTTTTATGAAGTTTGTGTAAGTAACATGAGCAATATTTGCACTTATCCAGTAACCTGTAGAACCCAATCAGCAGTTAGAGAAGGGAAAACATTAATTGGGTTCCTGAACAGTGGTAAAGCTTGCACTTGGTGCCACATGATCCCTTTGTGTTTTTGTGTACTTCTTGCAACACTGTGGAATATGGCAAATTCATTCAAAAAATGCAAGAGAGCTTTAAAGCATGCCTGTAAATGTCTGTGTACAGTATCAATAGTGGCTATCCGTGATATTTCTTTTCCAAATAATACATCTTAAATATGTGCCAAAATAGCACACTAAGAGCAATGGTGTAAATAAGAACCTGTGGACGTCTGTCAGTAAGCAAATGTTTTCTCCAGTACAAGATGTGTTTATTATATAAAGACAGATATTGTTTGCAGTCATGTCATTTAACATATACTCAAAAAAAAAAAGTATGACACACAACCTGACCAGTCTCAAGGGATCTCTGCTTGCTTATTATGACATACAGATAGAGCAGACTTTTTATCTAGAGAATACAACACATATTGATTTTAATGGGTCAATTATTGACTGGTTGATTGATCTGAAGAATGGATTGCTATGTGTTTCCAGATTATGAGCAAAATTAACTCTGTTATCAGGGGTACCCAAGTTATGGCCCTTTAGTAATGAACTACAATTGTAGTAAAGCTGCATTTAAGACACCCTTTAAATTACATAGTCTTTTTCCTGAAATGGGGCCTATACTGTATGGTAGGCCCTAATCATTCATATGAAAGCAATACAGGTATTGGATCCATTATCCAGAATGCTCGGGACCAAGTGTATTCTGGATAAGGGGTCTTTCCGTAATTTGGATCTCCGTACCTTAATTCTACTAAAAAATCAATAAACCATTAATCAAACCCAATAGGCTTGTTTTGCCTCCAATAAGGATTAATTATATCTTAGTTGGGATCAAGTACAATGTACTGTTTTACTATTACAGAGAAAAAGGAAATCAATTTTAAAAATCTGAATTATTTGATTAAAATGGAGTCTATGGGAGACAGGCTTTTCGTAATATGGAGCTTTCTGGATAATGGGTTTTCAGATAAGGGATCCCATACCTGTATTACTGTCTTCTAGGAAACTCTCAGGGGAAGAGGTATTTACAGCCCACAGGGAGAATCTTGTGGGTACTGCATAAATAGAAAATCAGTCAACAAAATCATTCTATGGTAAAAAACATAAAGGGTTATTCTTGACCCCGAGGGTGTAAGTGCAAGAGTACTTAGGGGCACAAGAGTGTGCCACTTAGTGCTCTTTCTGGGAACACCTGTGCTTCCCTGTGCACCCTGCTCTGAGTGCTGGATGAATGCTACATAACCCACCTCTCTCGGATCCTGTGCACTGCGCAGTGGATCATATCTCTGTGGCGCATCAGAGGCCTACGGCCATTTGCAGACTGCCAAATGCAGCATGCAAAGTGCAAAATAATGCTGATTGTGGGCTTTTTTTGCATTTTGCAACTTGCATTAGGCTTTGATGATGAGGCCTATAATTATTTTTAAACATGGGTAACCCTCAGGTTGCAGGGCAAGTGCAAATTCTGCAGCAACATAAATATAGCTAAACCCTTAATACAGTGTTAGTTAGTGGTCATGCATAGGTAAATGTACAGCAAACTTTGCATCATTTATAAAAAGAAGTTCTTTGTTTAGTTAAATGTTAAGAATTTATATTAACATATTATTATATGTTAAAAATTCCATTGATTGCTATACTTCACCTAAATATCCAAATGACCACAAAAAATGGCAAATTGCACATGCCTGAATATAATGAATGGTGAACTGCAACTTTAAATATGAAGCAAATAATAAGGGCACCATAAGGGATTCTGATACGTGATGTGTGTTCTCTCTACTCTGAATGATGTCTCTTCAATTTCTGTTCTGTACGATATGAAAATATTTTGGCATGTCCTTTGCAAACCATGAAATTTCCCTTTTTAACCTCGAACGGTAGAGTTTAACTTTTACATCCTGTCCATGGAAAACAAGCGTCAGAGTTAGAAACTTGCTTTTCAAGGGGGAATGATGTTTCACGTCTATCGTTTGCCTGATGGAACCCCAACCTTTCCTTTCTGCAGGGCAGGTCTCATTTGTTTTGATTTTATTGGGCTTACAAATGGATCTGCTTTCAAAAGTGGCTAAATATTTTACATTTACAAAAAATCATTAACCTTTTGTCATTAGTGGTAGCAGTTTCTTGAAGCGCTCGGCAACTTGAATAAGTGCACCTGCCAAAATAAGCAGCTAGAACTGTTAGCCACTCAGGGACACCTCTGTTCCATAAATCACTGTTTTCCAGTGACAGCTAAATGTGTTTTATATCATAAAGAGAGCCTGTGTTTATGAATGTGAGATAAAAAGGGTTTAGGCAGTGCAAACACAGGGACTACTGTAAGAAGTCTGGCACACTCTCCTGTGTGATTTTCAGCTCCTTGAAATGCCTTTGTACTATTGCACCTCCTTATGCCGCTGAGAGTGCACAGATCTTAATTAATTACTAGAAACTGACATTTTGAAGAGAGATTTTAACCACTGAAGAATTTTGGAGGGTATTTGTCATGGTCTTGCAGTGAGCTTCTTTGTGGCAGTTCTGTTGCTGCTGAAGAACCATTGCAAAATGATCATTTTTTTAATGAGGCTGCCAGTCCCCATAGGGGCAACAAACAGCCCTTATTTGTCACCCCCCAGGAACTATTTATATGCTTTTCTTTCTCCCCAAATCTTTTTACAATTGACTGTGGTGCATTGGTTAAAAGGTTGGGGACCCCTGCCCCTGTAGCTCAGTTAGGTTGCGGGCGGGGAGGGAGGCAGGCAGAAGGGCTCGACCCACCCACTACCTAAGTGAGCCCCACTTCCAGGTCTAGCAGTGTCTATTTATAGGTGTCGGGTGCGGGTCAACAAATAATTGACCCATATATCACTACCCCATACACCAGGTCAGGACTGGGATACAAAATAGGCCCTCTACAGATTTCAAGTATGGGTCTGCTTTACATGGGCAGATCAGCTGTCAAATCTGCCTGAAGGGGCCTGTCTGTGTATGCACCTTTATACCGCTTGCTGGGCTTTGTAACGATTCAGACACCTGCAGGCACTTACCTTATGCTGTGGATCCCTGAGTAGGATGTTTCGCTTCGCCATAAAATTAAAAAACGGCAAGAAAATTTGTCGCCGGCGTCTTTTTTGTTGCCAGCGTCTATTTTTGGCTGCCCGTGGCGGCGCGACTGCACCCATTTTTTGCAAAAAAAAAATTCCACGAGACAAATTTTTCCACAGGGAATTTTCAAGGAAGTTTCACGAAACAATTCGCCAATGGCGAAATGCAGAAATTCGCTGCGAATCCATGCCTGGCAAAAAAATTCGCTCATTACTACCATAGATGCAACAATATATAATAAATTATGCATAAAATTAGTATAAATAGATACCAAATTGACTGTTTTATTAAAACCTACTTGAACATAATCAAAATTTATGCCATCCATCACATTACAAATGCTCTTTAATTTTTTTTTACTATTAATTTTTTTTACTATTCTGGCTCACATTGGTGACCAATGGATTACGGCTTAAAATGTATCCTTTTGTACATCTGCTGCAGCTAAATAAAAAAATTTGAAAATGAAAAATATGGTTTAAATAAAAAGCAGCAACAAATTCTGCCACCTTATAAAACAAACTATTCTGCATTCTTTTTTATCCAGGGAGCGCATATAATAAAATGAGTAATATTTGGCTAGTATTAGTAAGCTGGTGATTAAATAACATTAGCTGCAACATTTTTAGATTTTATAGAATACCGAAAACAAAATGTTGGAATATTTATTGTTTGCAATTTGTTCTCAACTGAAGACATTTTTTTTAAAGAGAAAAGTTAGGTTCATCAGCAGGATCAAACAGATCTTAGATCTCATATTTCCACAAGCCATGACCTTCACTGGGTCATAAATATATTCTCATGGTATGCTGCTGAGTTCTCACAAGAAGCTCCATAAAAGGATACAGGGAAGACATGGATAAAAGAGGAGAAAGTCCCATTAACCTGCTCCACACAGATAAAGAGAATAATGACTTTATGTTCACTTGATTGGGGAAATCCATTTACTGTAACCTGATCCACACAGATTTGTTCTTCTACACTATCATATCATAGGTGAAAGTACTTGGGTTGTGTGTTTATAGAAGAACATTTCTGTCAAATATACAACAAATATCAATAAAATCAGTCTTTCTGAAGATGATGCACAGAAGGTGGAGAAGGTGCACAAAGCCCTGCTAGCGAAATGTGTCCGTTGTGGTGCAAATATGGTTAGAAAAGGAGATTCCAAATGTGATCTACTGTGGGAATTAATGCTAAATGCATATAGGCCTATATGTTCAATTCACATAAGAACAAATTTACTTAAACTCCTAAGGCTAGGGCAAAGTTTTCTTACTCTAGCTGCTACACAACTAAAGCTCCCAGTATACTCCGTATTACCACTAAATATTCACTCTTCTCACCACTTAATTTTGTATGGAGAATTCAAGAGACCAAACTTGACAAGGGGACTCCTCAATTGACCCTTCGCCTTGAGGCACCCCACTGAACCCCCTTGTTACATATCTTAATGAAACACCAGGAGACAGAGGTGGAGAAAATGGCCACAGCATTTATTCACATTTTATCAAATAAATAGGACCTTGCCAGCCTAACCCAAGGCAATATTCTAAAGCCATCATTCCATAAGAGGTCGCTACTATGCTCTGCCATTCCTCGCTGAAGACTTGAATGAGTATTAGACTGCCTCTACCTACAGACAGGATGGCCCCAAACTCTGCTACCAGCAGGAGCTGCATTACCAACCATGAGAGAAGTTCAGCAGCCCTGCTACCGGTCCTGGATCTGCAGTGTCTCGATGAAAGGAAATCCAAGCAGGCTGTCACCTAGCACAAGCAGTAGTATCTATCAATCCACCGTGCAGTCACAGGAGAGAACCTCCATTCCCCCTCTGCTAAAATGACCTGTGCAGTACTCTGGCAAGGTCCTACCAATGCTGTGACAAATAAAACTTAAAATATATTATCATATATCCACTATTTTGATCCAGAGGAAGGCAAAAAACCCAACCTGAAGCTAGTGCCAATTATGCCTCAAGAGGGAAAAAATTCCTTCCTGACCCCCTGGGCGATCGGAAACATTCCCTGGATCAAGAAATCGTTGTTAACATGAATTAAACACAAAGCTGACTCTCAAGTTTATACCGTATAAAGATACAGAAAGCACAATATAACAATGCATTCAGGTAAAATTCCACATTCAGTTATTAATAGATAATATGAAAACCGAAAGAAGAGAAACTCCTGACATTTCGCAAAATATGCAAAAAGAGGGAGGGTGGGATGTTTCTACCTGCTCAGAAGATAAGGAAGTGAGTGCTTCTGACATCACATCCCTCTCTTTCTCCGCCCCTCCCCAGGCCAGCCTTCTCCTGCCTTAACTCTCTCCTTCTCACCTAATCACAGTTGCACCTGGTTCTGCCAATCTATAAACATAAACCAGTGTAATCTGGCTGCTGGTTATTCGGATCCCTTGTCATGCAGCCCCTGCGCTTATATCTCCAGGGCTTTCCTTTCCTTTCGCCTAGTCGGCATACATATACAGGTATGAGACCTGTTATCCAGAATGCTTATGAACATATTTTTAAGTCTACTGAAAATCATTTAAACAATAAATAAACCCAAAAGGGTTGTACTGCCTGCAGTAAGGACTAATGATGCCTCATTTGGGATTAAGTACTAGGTACTGTTTTATTATTACAGAGAAAAGGGAAATTTTGGGTACATATTGAACAGGCATAATAGTCAAGTTTATTGGGATACTAACATCTACTGTAGATTTACATCTACATCAATTAGTATTGATGTTAGTATATATCGTTTATGCACAGTATGTGAGTGTATAGATAGGTCAGGATAGGTATATGTGTGTGCTGGGGTTCACTTGAACTTGGTGGACTTTTTTCAACCCAGCTTAACTATGTAACAATGTAACTATGTATAGATTCCATGTTTTTCCCATTTGTCCCTATTTGTCTATTTCCCTGCACCTGCCTTCTATCAATGCTCATTATATGAACCATTTCTCTTACCCCTTAAATTATTTTCCCACTTCATCTTCCTTTAGTATATTTCCCTACCTTTCCTTCTAATTAACTACATATATACATATATATATATATCAATATCATCTTTTTTGTCTTCAGTATAGTGTTTTTGTCCATTATTGAATCCCTCCCCACATATTTCCACAGAGTATATATTCAAACAACTCCTTCAGTGTACTGAATTTATTTTACGATTGCCATTATCTGAATTCATATAACCCAGAAATACTGTATCAGAGTATTTACAAATAAAATAATATTGTTATAATGTGCTCTTTTTTTTAGCTCATATTTCGTACTAAAAAACAATATTAACATGTATTAAAATCAAACTATTCACTTTTAGATCAGTCAGCATACTACAACATTTGTATTAACCAAACTGTAATGAAGCACCAATTACCTATACAGCCTCCTACAAAACCAGACATAAATATATAATTAGACTGTGGTTTTCAGACCAATTCCAGTGAAGTCCTTCTTTGAGGTCCAACAATTACCATTAGTTCACAAACAATATATGAGGCATGAAATAGTTTTTCACCCAAACTCTTGCTGTAATTGACCTTTAGGATAGATTTCTATAAGAATCCAGGCCACAATTAGGTAACTAATACTAAATATGTCCTTAAATCACTTTCAGACTAGGGGCCCCCATCAGGACTCTGGGAACCCCTAAAGGTGGCTAGTCCACAGTTTGTGAACGACTGCTCTGGGTACTTTCTTGTATAACAGCATCTTCTGTGAGATTTATTATCTACAACTCAGTGAACTTTCAAGGACATATTTTCCAACATGCTTATCAAAAATGTATCATCAGTAAAATGGACCTGCTGTTTGGTTTTGTAAGTAAACAGTTTCAGTTCAGATGACTTCTTGGACTTTGTTACAAGAAGAAGCATTTTTATGTTGTAGTGCCAGTAAAGTCTTTCAGTCTGCAATTTCTATTCTGCTCTGGTGAAGTTACAGTGTAAGCAGTGCTGACTTCTTGGCTTTGGCCCAGCATTCAATCCAGACACATTAGGAATAAGATATGTATGTAGACCTGTTTCTCTGAAAATACAGAGCTTCTTGGAAATGCAAGGTCCCACAGACATATTTCTAAATCAGCATAGCTCAAATGTGGTTGGAGGCCACATTACGATAATTGCAGGCTATTGCAGAAACTGACTGTCACTGAAATGTTTGTGCAATTTTGTGCCTTTCAGCCATCTCTCTGTATGAGCCACTTAGGTACTGAATAATTTGAAATGAGTATAAAGGGAGTTACTGTGGTCAGCAAAAGATTATCTGCTCACCCTGGAGCTTGTGGGAAATTGTGGGTAGAATAGTTTCTATACGATTGGAAATGGCTATTCAATCTCTACAAAATGCAGAATGCTGTTTGAAGTAACTCCTTAGGATGTATACAAATGACTCATTATGTAGTGTATGGATGTATGCAGACTGAAATTGGAACCTCACCCCAGCTGAACTGATTAAAGCTGGCCTTAGATAACATCTGTCCATGTCCATGAACATGCTGGAGCCACATTGACTTCCCCTACTAAGAACACCTCAAGTAAATGAAAAATAATGAAGTTGTTTTCACTCAACTGTCCACATGAACATATAAATAAGAAGGGTGTGCAATAACATTTTATATATATATAAAATGCATTGATGGCCCTTTAATGTAGGTTATAGATACCTTTGCTAAAAACATTTTGAAAATCTGCTTTCAAGTACACTACAATGCTAAAACCTGTATCAAAAACTTAAAGTGAGCCAAATTCTAAAGCTCGAGTCGTCTGATTAAAAAGTAACAAAGATAGCATGTCTGTGCTTACAGGAACCATGTCCCCAGCCTCCTTTGAGTCACAGAGTCATGCAACCCATCCCTCACTCCCTTTTTCCTTTTTCACCTTTGTGAAGTGATGGATTCCCTGAATTCCGTAGCGTAGTGGATGGTACACAGGTTCACTGGAAATAAATTTAGATTCTCCACAACGCTTCAAACCTTCTCCTACTCACTCATAACAACACAAGAGTATCTGCTACAGAAGACGAGGTCCCCAGTATTCTAGTGAAGTGGAAAACATCCAAAATGTCGAGAATGAGGAGTTTTTAGAATATGGTGGAGAGAAGGGAAAATTTAGATTATGTTCAGGCTCATGGTACTCTATGGTTTGGTCCTCCATAGGGTGCAGAGAAGCTGGGGAAAGCAGAGCCAGACCCTTGCCTCTCCCTGGGTAAACTGTTGTATGTAAATTATATGTTAATGTGATGCATGTTTTGTTTTCGTATTAAAGTGGACTTTAATAATTGCTTAATACAGCTGTGCCTGAGTGTTCTGGTCTTTTCAATTTTCCCCCAAGTTATGGGGTAATACTTGCCATTAGGCATGCCTTCACAGGCTCAGGGCTGGTGTGAATAAAAGCAGAAAGCACACATTAAGATCAAAACATATGAATAAAGTGTCAATTATTATTATGTATAATAATTAATCAATTATTATTTGCTGATTTTGCCTCGGGCTTCTTTTTGCTTATTTGCAAACAGCACATTTATCTTAAGGAGAACAAAATAACTTGTGGCCAGATTTCCAGTTCTACTTTAGTTGTTTAGAGCAGGCTTCAGGCAAAACAGAATTCCTGGGAAATAAAACACCTTTGCTCTAAGGAAACCATGTAGGGAGCATGAAATCTAGGTAGGTGATATGCTCATCTGATCACTCCTAAATACATGTAGAACACATACAGTATATAAACACATATCTATAAAAAACATAGTTCATAAAATAACTCAATTTGTTAAGGTTTTATAGGGGCAAAACCTTAATGTTGGGAGCAACAATAGATCCAGTTCTTATCAATCAACAGGCCATGTTATTTGTATGAAAAAGACTTAGTAAGCAAAATTCTATCATTCTAAGCATAACGGCAGTGTGAATGTAAAAAGTTCATTTTATCATTAATGTTGTTTATATTTAAATATTACAGTCTAACTCTGCTGGCAATCAATTACAAAACATTGTTTTCCTTGGCTCTGAATGTATTGCAATGCGGTGCGATCAGAGGAGGACATCAAATACACAGAAACATGATGTTGGCAGATTAAGCTTCCTTATCTGCATTTATATAAATTTCATGTTTGCATAATCTTTTGAAAATTGCTCTATTTACTATCAGTACAAACACATCACCTGTTTATTTAGGGTTATACATCTGCAGGCTTCTGCTTCTGGCGTTATCAATGAGGAAGCACTAAGTGGGTGTGCAACCATGTCAAATGAACTACAATGCTAAAACAACAATGGCAAGGGAGGGATTCAAAAGCCAACATAATAGTGGGGCCAGCTATTTATTAACCCTGTCACGAAAGTCATATCTATTTTGACCAGCAGCTAAGGGGTGAAGCTCTGTTATCTGCATTGCTTGGTTACATTCCCATTTCTGCAGTTCTCTACAATGGTGAACATTGGGTCAATAGATCAACGTAAGGGCACAACCATCGGTCACTTACTGCCTGCAGTCTTTGTCTGTAACGCGTCCCATTTGGATAGGAAACTAGTTGTTTTTGGATTGCTTTTATGGCATGCATCACTGTGATTAACATAGGAACATTGCTGGATAGAATTTCGCCCAAGAGGGCAAGAATATTTAAACACATAGTTATTAAGTATTTCTAAGCCTGCATTTTTATGAAGCCCTGCTGTGTGAACCCTGCTTTATTTAAAAAGTGGTGGCATGGGCAAGCTACTTCAATTCTAACAATCCCATGTGTTGTTTCTGAGACTTTCATACAAAGGTTACATATACTCCAACAAGTGTGCTTTAACTAGAATTCTCAGCAAAGCTCCTCAGGCCCAAATACTTTGGAAATATATATGTTTTACATATATAGATATAGAATATGTGCCTCTGGACATTCTGGTGGGCTGGGACCCTAGAAGCAGTTGGGTCTCCCCCGGGTGTGCTTGGAATAGAGGCAGGGCAGGCTGTTTGCTTTACACCCATTTGCTTTACACCCATTTGCTTTACACCTAAAAGCCCAGGTTGAAGGTCAGTTGGGGTGAGAATTGGAAGAATTGCCATTTGCTTTACACCTGAAAGCCCGATTTGGCATGAATATATATTTTCTGACCTGGATATTTTTGAAATTAAAACTGAAAGACTGGTGCACTAATATTTTCCTATATCTTTACTCTTTTCATGAGTTAAGGGGAGCCCTGACCAAAGGTTGGACCTTCACGTGAGGCTTGACCTGAAAATGTTTGACAACCACCACTACAATCACCACTTCTGCACTCTAGATGCGGAAGGTTATTGGTTTAAATTAAACTTTTCTGGAATTTTCCCAGTTGACTTTATCCTACTGGTTTTAAGAAAAGCATGTCATATGGAATAGTTAAAGCAAAAGCATTAAAACAACTAACGCCTCTTTTGACATTCAGATTTATTTTTTTACTATTCTGTGCAGTTTACTGACCTTTTTGTGCTAACCATTACTACGTAATCTTTACTTATTATATGCATTGATATTACATTACTAGTAGCAAATGTACTTCTGTGTGCAAGAAGAGAGTATAGATGGACTGCATGGATTATGGTGTTTTGTGGCAAAGAAAATCATGGCGATTCCACTGCCAACACCCAGTAACATCATTGGGTCATAAGTAGGCAATAAGTTTGAACTTGGCTCAGTCACCCAGTGCTGTTTATGCCCTGAAGTTTAATCAAATTTGAGAACCAAACTTCCAGTGTTAAATTATATAAAAGCATTTCGATCCATTTTATCTGCTAGAACTCTCAAGTGAAGCACCAACTTCATCTGATTTTTTTAAATTTGACTTTCTATTGAAACAATAATCCTAAGTGTTTTTTTTTCATATGAACTTGTCACCATTAGTGGATACTTTTTTGCAGTGTCCTATATAGAAGGTTCTGCTTGTTTGTTTTCCACCAATGAACATGAGATAAGGAGATTTCTGGATTCCCTTAAGCTCCCTGGCATCGGGGAATCAGTCGGCCAGTCAAGTGTGTCATCTGTAGTTTATCCACTACAACATATACTTCACATTTTTAGCAAAATGGAGTATTGGGCCTTTTTCGATACAGCACAGCGATTAGGTGGTAACATGGAGTCAGGGAAGAAGAAAATGGAAATTTGCAGGTCCCATTTAATCAAGTTATTCCCTATCACACATGGATATGATGGGGCCCACTGACTCCATCTTTGCTTTGGGCCCTCATATTATTATTATTATTAACATTTACTTATAAAGCGACAACATATTCTGCAGCGCTGTACAATAAGTGGGTATATAACTTAAAGTAGCTCCTTATCAAGGGCACTGGGGAAATTGGCAGTGGGGAGTTGCCAGGGCATTCCCTCTTGCCACAATGCGATGGGAATAGAATGTGCATTTTTTTATTATCAGATGCTTCATTTATTAAGACACGTTCATTTGAACGCTCCGATCGTATTTTTGCTGATTTTTTCACGCTTCCGTGACTTTTTCGCACGCCCGTGTAACTTTTTCGTACACTTACGCGAAAAATACGGAAAGGTTTTGCCACTGTTTACAATCGTTTCGCGACTTTCGGATTGCCAATACAATATTTGCAATCTTCAGAAACTTGCGTATCCAATCCGAATTTTTCCCATTCGGAATTCGAAGTTGTGTTTTAATGAATCGGCCCCATAATGTAGTAAACCTCTTGTTTTCAACCACAACAAAAAGTCTCTTTTTAATATCAGTATTCCTTTAAAGGGTTTGTATGCAATAAAGATTCACATGCATTAGTACTTGATGCCCTTACAGTACCTAGTACCTTACAACATGAAATCATTAAGGATTCACATCCTTTCTAAAATCAAGAACATAAAAAGTATTCCAAAGTGTACAGTCAACATAATTTGCACAATCTTTCCAAGGAACCGCTAGACTGAAAAACAGGCAAAATTAAAAGTCATACCTTCATTGTACCTTACTCTTACTGATGTATCTTTCCTCTTTCAACTGAAACTCAAACTTATAAAAGGCAATCCAAGCCAAGAAACAGCTGGTCCATAAAACATGCTTAAATCCACAGGTATTTATTAAAGACTTATCTGTTTCCCTGTGAGAGAGACCTGTAAACTGAAGCAGCTGATTTACTCAATCCCTTTCTCAGCAGGGATTCACGGAGTGTCAAATGATAATGGAGCAGTAGCTAAGGTTTTTTAAGTAAGATAACCTGAAGTAATGGGGCATCAGTCAGACACTTCGCAGCTGTTGTTGTGTGGTGCATTCTTAGAGTAAATCAATGACATGGTCCTATGGCTCATGGCTCTTGGTATCTTCCATTGGGAACGCTGATACTTTCACTGGCGAAAGGCATCTCATCAGTGATCGCATTTGTAGACTTTGTGGAACCCAACCATACTGTATATGAGATATGGCACTCAGCTACAGCAGCTTCTGTATTACAGCTGGGCCATTTCAAAAAATATTTATTTTGAAGTATTATTTCAGTGTGGTTCTTTAAGAAATATAATCACCAGGTACTGGGAATGCTTGCAATGATTGTGTGACTTTATACTCACGCATCGTGTATTTTTAAAACAATGTATGTTTTCTTGCTAAGAAAACAAAGGTCCTCCTATTGATTAAGACATGCAGTTATTGCTTGTTAAATTCAAAAAGGTCTTTAGAAGAGAATTCATTACAGCAATAATGGCTTCTCTCACTGATGAAGCCAAATAGGAAGATAAATAAGACATGCTATGCAAAACAACATCTGCCCATATACCTTACATAACCTTTAGAGAAAAAGTAGTTACAGTTTTTAACAAGGTATATTTTACTTTTAGTCCCCATTTTCTCTCTCTAGAAAACCTTATAGAAAGTAACTTAC
Source organism: Xenopus tropicalis (assembly GCF_000004195.4). NCBI lineage: Eukaryota > Metazoa > Chordata > Amphibia > Anura > Pipidae > Xenopus > Xenopus tropicalis. The sequence goes on along the minus strand of NC_030680.2, from coordinate 61,693,554 downwards.
TTAATTATAAATAAGGCAATTTATTTGCTGCCCAGCATGCTCAATTTCCAGCAATGTGATATTTTCCTAAATGATGCTTTGAGCACTAAACAATTAGTAGAAATACCATAATGGTAACTGGGGAATAGTAAGGCGGCTAAAAGCACAAAATCATTTCCTTAGTGGAAAGAATTATGTTAGAGAAGTCTGGGGCCAGTAAAAATGCGTGCCAAAGAAAGAGGGTTTAATCAGAATATGAGGCACAAGCCCACCTGTGATACACAGTATAATGTCAGGGGTCAGGTTTATATGTTTTCCTGCATGTAATTCACTTGACCCAGCCAAGAATGTGACTGTTAAGACTAGTCTGATGTATAAATGTGACTCTAATAAGAAGTGGTTGTACTAAAATAAAAAATAACTGCAGACCGACAAGAGCCGAGACTTCCCCCCCCCCCCCCCCCCATCACTATAGGGCACATATATGTTTGCAAAGTGCAATTTCAAGTGCAATCGCAATGTTTTTTTCCACAAAACAGCATTTTGCCCAGAATTTCAGCAACAGTGTGATCCCAAAGAGGTCATGTGCTTGGTGCAATTGTGCTGCTTCTACTGCAATTGCACCTAATATATCAAAATTACCGCAATTGTGGGTGCATTTCTTTGTAAAAAAAGATGCAATGGTGCAGAAACACAGAAAGAAATTGCCAGCACTTGGTCTAATGCACACTGTGACATTGATGAGTTGCCAGAAGCACCTTTGTGCCAGCTCTCTAACCCACATTCTGGAATTGACCAGCTGCTAGAAAAGATAAAAATCCATTATTTTTACACAAAAAGGAGGAGAAAATTTGCCAACCAATGGTTAGCCTTTAGAAATATATATTTGTTAGTACCACATTAACATGTAAGCTCACGTGCCACGTCAGGCAGCCCCTCATTATATGTAAGCCCTACACTGCCTATTGGTCTTTAGAGCATTTAAAATCATTAGTCCCCCAGCAAAACAGTGTGACTCAGTAGTAAGACCAAGTTGCTCTGCCTGGCATCATTTCCAGTGTGCGGTGTGTAAGTGGTGTCTGCACCCAATTCTTAAGGCACCAACTATACATGGCAGATTTCATTTGTACATATAGGGTGCCCAAAGCTCTGAGTTACTGCATTTGGATAAATAATGTGAAACTACAGAAAGCAATCTGCATTTTGCCATTTGTTAAGGATTCCCGACACATGTATGTGCTTCAGGATCATTATGCTTATCATTACTAACACCTAGTCCCCCAATTGGCGCAAAGCAGAGCTTAACAGCAGGCAATTTACCATTTGTCACAGAAGTGTACAACTGCTTAATTGTGCCTTATCATAGGTCAGAAGGTCACACAGATACAAATCTGAACCTCCAAATAAGTAGCTAATTAGAATAATTAGCTAACACGATTTTTTTTCAATTCTTTAATTCTTTTGCCTTGTTAAAATTCATAGTTACAGAGATATCACTACATATACTGTAAAACTTGCATACTTTCCAGCTTTCATTGGTATTTTTTATGCATCAGTTTATAATAACATTTTCTGCATTAGCTGTTATACAGCTGCAGTCTCCCAAACCATCAGCAACCAGAAAAATAACTACTGAATATATAGTATAACTTAAAAAATAGCATTCTGGAAAATAAAATACAGAATACAGAATTTTAATCTGCACCTAGGAAATGTGAATAGTTGTTTTGTTTAAAAATGATTCCATGGATTCCATCATGGCCTTATGTAGAGCAAGATGGTTGGGATATTTGGTCTCTGCATTGGGCTCTCAGAAAAGCAATTATCAGTTTTTAGGTGATGCAATGGGGCTATGGTCAGGCACAGTCAGCATCTGTGGGTGTTCATCTGTTGGGTTACCACTTTCATGAGATTTGAATCAGGAACACTGCGTCTGAAAAAAAACATTGCATTTATTGATGGTCAGTCTATACATACTGACTAGGGATGACTGAACTTTTTCTCCTGGCAGTTTCACTGTGAAATTTGTGTGTTCACCCATGGTGAACTTTTTCTGGCAATCTGCATTAGAATTTTTCCATTTGATCTGTTTTGCTGGAAAAAACATTCCCAGCAGATATCATTTCTGCCCTTTGCTTTACACCTGCTGCCTCTTTGCTGCATTCACAGTGTATAATAAATTAAAAATTAAAAGGGGCTATAGAGGAAGCAGACCCCTCTAGCAGGGTGGGAACAGGGGATCCCATAAGATGGAGGTCATGGAGTGGCCCACTATTTTGCATGCAACCTGTGAAGCACGCAAGGTTATGGGTGATCTACGTGCAATTCTGACCGTGTTACAGGTCACATGCGATTTTGTGTGGCAGGGGGAAACCTTTTTGCCCCCAAAGTTACGCCACTGAAAAGGGAGTTTTGGTCAAACTGAATTGGACAATTTTTGCCTGAACAACTGGGAGAAAGAAAATCTAGATTACTTTTTTTATGAAAAACGGTATTTGCAGCATAGTGAAAAGCCCATTAACTGCATTAAGGTCATTTTGCCTTCCCGTTGACTTCAGTGCATGTTGGTGACATTTTGTGGTTCTTCACAAAGCAAAACATCCAGAGTTCACTCATCTCAATACTGACCCAGCCAAGACTGGTTTGATGTATGGTTTTATAGAATGATAACAATCAGCTGCACATTTTCACCCATGGTTATAACAGAAAACAAGGCTTTTAAAACTGACAGAACACAAATTCAAGTGCTATGGCTGCAAAGGTATGCACAGGACCTAGGGTTCTCTGGATAAGGGATCTTTCCGTAATTCGGATCTTCATACCTTAAGTCTACTACAAAATCATTTAAACATTAAATAAATAAAAGGAAATCATTTAAAATAAATTGAAATGTTTCAGTAAAATTGAGTCTATGGGAGATGGCCTTTCCGTAATTCTAAGCTTTATGGATAATGGGTTTCCGGATAATGGATTCCATACCTGTATATCTATAGAATGCTGACCAAGCATGAAGTATTATACAGCTATTTATAAATAAAATATCAATAAAGCTCGGGTCACATGGGCTGTAGATTAAATGTTCCACTAGAAGTAGCTGAATTGATATACTTGTTCCGCTCTGGCCCTGTCACCTGGACCAGCTCCCATTGCATACACCTGAAATTAAAATTGGTGCAATACCTTTTACTATCCCTGTGCTGACATCCCTCTGTCATACTAAGTTAGAGTTCAGTATAAGTAAGGTATTTATTATCAATTAAACCCTAGAAAGCACAGAAATCCATCATTTCTATTTACTGTAGTCCTATTTAAACAAGCAATTCTTCATTTTAAAACAGTGCAATGCCTTATACCTGATACTAAGATTCCTACTGATTGCAAGACAAGCCTGTGTTTTTTTAAAGTTTAAATGCTTTGTTAGTAGGTAGGTACTGAAAAATATGGAAAAATCCATCCAATACCTGTAGATTCAATACCTGCATATCTCAGCTTATTGCAGAGTTTGTTGTTTGGGCACAATATAATGATAGCGCAAAGGAGCATGTCAAATATATTTACCCACCCGCTGGCTCTTTTGGCTCCAGTATGACACATTAAAGTGAGAACTAGTCATTTTCCTTGGAACTGAAACAATACCCTTTATTTATAACTCTAATCACTAAAGTCAAGTTGGCGAGATGCTTATATATGTAGAGCTACACTGCTTGAGCATGCTCCTCCGGACTCAGCCTGCAATTTTCTCAGGGCTTTCCAAGTGGGAAAACATTCCTGGTGCAGTCGGAGGTAGTCAAGTGAAGGAACGCTTGCTTGTTAACATAATACTTTTCAGTGAGCGAAATAACAAATACAAGCATCCCTCCCAGCCAACTGGATCTGGCTGGGAAACCACAGACTGTGCCAGGCCAGCACGTCCTTCTTTTTTTCCCCTTCTTAATACTGTATCCTAGTTTCTTCCCCGTTATCTCTGTTAGCGCAAATTCCAGCAAAATAAATTTACTGCTGCCAATGCTGGGTCATCACAGTCAGAGAAAGAGATGAATGTTCTGTTTTTAACAGGAGTTGATTTCTCAGGGTTCAGTCTGATGTCATGGCAAGCTGAGAACTCCTACTCATTCTGAAACCTGATCTTACACCTTGCCTTTTATGAAGATGAAACTCTTGGCAGGTGATTATTTTGCTTTCTCACATCACAGCAGACATTCTGAAGTGTTAGGCTTCTTGTTAAGGGCCAGCTGCTTGCACAATAAAGGACTGTCAGAAATTCCATGCTGGCTGAGGCAGCCTTATGTCTGCTCTGGCATAGAAGAACTGACTGTTTAGGCGGAGGTAAGTCTGTGTGAAAGGTTTGTCCCAAAAATAATAGCAATTTTGATTCAAATAAAATACTTCGGCCAAACCAATCCCCAATGCAATATGTGGTTAGTGATTATTGTGTATAGAAGTCAGTCAGTGTCCACGGGTTTCTTTGCCTGTTTAAGACCAAACACTACAACAGTAATTAAAATCCAGCCTTTGCTAAGCATACCACAAGTTGTTCTGCTCATCCAGGCCACAATGTGTCTAATAGACTGGAATCCTTCAGTCTTACTCAGTGCTTCCACTGTGACCCTGAAATTCTCTGTTGTAACTTTAATCATAAACAAATGAATTTTCAAGGAAAGAAAGAAAGTTTTTTTTTTTTGTTTTTTTTTTTAATCCAGTCAAAGCCAATCACAAATTACAATCTACTGACACTTTGCCTATGTCAAGGAAATGATCAGCCGCTGCACACTGGTGTGCTACCTGTGATTACATTTGTTATATTATAGCAAGAGTCTTCCATTGGCATTAAGTTCTTTATAAAAATCATGCCATTGAGATAATAACAAAGAGTGTGGGAGAAAACCAGTGTTCCTGGAGAAAACCCAAGCAGGCCCAGGGGAGAACATACAAACCCCTTGCAGATAACACCCTGACTGGGAAGTGCTACCCACTGAGCCAATGTGCTGGACCTGGCCAAATGCCAAGACTTAACTTTTCCTATTATTATATGCTCTCTTCACCATCATTGCAGCAGTGCCATCATTGTTTTAGCAGCTTAGAAAAAATGTTAAACCCGAAGACCCAAGTGAGTGTGTAAGGATATAGTAATTTTGTTGTTTATGTGTTCATCAGGGGAACAATAAAGTTGCTTGTGTAAGGGTATATATTGGGCAGGAAGTGGCTATTCTGGCAGTGTGAGAAATGGGGAGAGAAATGCTGTGTTGAGGGAGAGCCAAGGTGTGGAGACTAGGCCAGATCAGTGGCTGGCAGCTCTACCATGAAGTCCCCTTTGTATAAGTGTTGAGCAGTAAAGAATCGGAGTTTGGTTAAGTGAATGCACCTTCCATATATCCTTTTCAGTTTTACAAGTAGCAATGGCAATCCTTCATTTATAAATGAGGTTTTTTTCATGTATCCAGGTACTAAGCACAGCAAGTGGTAAAAACATCATATAGATTTCACAAACCACCTTAATTGGAGTGCAAACACTATCTTACAGAAAAGGCTATATGTGATTAGAGATTACACTGGTGCTCCAAGACTTGAGGTGGTGCATTGACAAACGAATTAGATCCTTTGCCCAGAAAAAAAGCAATGGTTTTCAATAGGGGATCCTACATGGAGAGACTGAGTGATGCGGCTTGGTAGAGGCAGTGAGCATTGGCAGTTAGTTGTGCAATATTGTACCTTCGTACATAGGAAAATTGCCTTAAATTGCTGGTTTATTGTAAATACTACTGATACCATTGTTCTTTTTCTCATCCAGTCCTTTAAAAGAAGAAAAAGTTACTTTTACAATAATTTTATTTATAATGTACTAAAGTATTTTGCAGCTTAACAGTTTAGGTGAAATAATAGCTATATTAGCTGAGGCTTTAACAAAAATACTGTTTTCATAACTCCCCTTTTCTGCCTTCTGTTATTTTTACATAAAAAAAATAAAATGTAGCTTGGCCAAAACTGAATCATTAAGGAAAAGGTTTAAGATAAGTCAATAATCTTTTGAAAGTTTATCCAGGCTTCTGCTGAAGTGGAGAACCAGACTAAGAAGCAACTGCAGCTTAGAGAGTAATTTATGATCAATCTACGTCAACATTGGCCTGATGCACAACAGCACTTTCCAAACCCAAAGTGATTAAGAAGCAAAACAAGAATCATCTCATAAGATGAGAAGCCTTCACTGCATTTCCACATAATAATTTATGGGGCCACAGGGAAGTTAGAAAAGGTTCATAAACTAGGAATGGACTGCAGTATTTCCTGGTACGTGTTCACTTGCCTTGTGTGGCATTTGAATCCAGTACGATCTCAGACCCTGAACTCTAAATTACTCTGCAGTATATTTGCAAAGAAAGCCAAAAAAAATCTAATTTGAAACACAGGACACAGCTAAATGCAATACGGTACAAGAGTTTTACCCCTTTCGCACTGTTTTACGATTCAGTTCATGGTGTTAGGGGCCTGTCTGGCAAAATATATTTGTCTCTAGTGGAAAAATACCATTTAAACTTAATGTTGGATTATTCAGTTCAATTTTTTAAAATGTCTGCTCCCACATACACTAGCTCTGATTGACAAGTTAAAATGATTCATTGCAAGATGATCTTTAAATAAAGGGTTATGTTCATGCCTTGTTTAACTTTCCTCTGAAATCCTGAGCCAGGTAAAGCTAAAAATGTCTTGTTTCCCCAGCGACCCCTTCCCTCATATAATAAAAGGGTTAGGTGCAAATGAAATGGATTAGGACATGGGCCATTCTACTTCTACTTCTCCTACAGGAGTATGAATAAATCTATGTGATACGTAGGGACTGAAAGTAACCTTGTCTTAGCATTGGGCAATTAACAATGTTATTGGCTTGATGCATTTTTGACAGCAATCTAGGAAATCAGTTATGCTGAAGGAAAAAAGATTGACATTGTGTTGTGTATACTCGTACGTTGACTTTTTCCTTTTCCTAGTAGGAAACAGACCACCCAGAAAACATCTATTTTTATTTGATGGCTTTTGCACATTGAAATATTAATGTGACACAGGCTGCAAAAGGCATACATAGAATCATCTTTAGGAACAGCCTGGGTAGGAGCCCAAGAACTAATATATGTACCCAGAATATGTCACAGCAGATTTTAAATGTGTTTCTTATCTTCCTATCAAGCAAAATGCAGAAATGAAGGAAATAGTTAAGTATCTATGTATAAGCAATATGGCTGGTAATTCAGTCTTTCATATGCCTGTATACCTACTTTCCGACTTTTATACATGTTATTTTCTAGGGATCTCAATCCTTGCTGTCTAGACTGATTATTACGTTTTGACATAAGCATTTGTGTCTAGTTTTCAAACACAGTTCTCCTCATATTATTAACTTAAGCAGAGTTACAATTTAGTATATCTAGGGACTGATCTATAAACATGTTTGCTAAATTGAACCAGTAAAACCAATACGCAATTTGTTTTGATCTCTTTAATTTTTACTAGGTCATGTACACCTTGACCTTTCAAAAAACTGTGTATGGAGAATTGTGTTCATGACATACAATATTTTCTGTGCTTTTTATGATTTTTGTGTCCATTGGTGTCACAACTTAATGCACTTTATGCACATAACATTATGGGAACACTTACTTCTTACTATACCCTGCAAACACTATGTATTATATGATTAAAAAAGGACTAAAACCTCAAAAGGAATCCAGCTAGATACAGCTAGAAATTCCATAGTTTATAAACTGGGCTTACTGCACCAGGAAATGACATGAACATGCCACACCTCCTCTGATGAAGCACCCAATGGTGCGAAATGCGTTAGGAGAGTGGGTACCATGAGGCACTGGGATGCACCTATCCATTGTTTGGTATAGTATCTTTACTGCTTATTTTTGAATTGTTTGTTTAATTTTGAGCCAATAAATGGTTTGTTTATTCCACTGAAATAGTTTTTTGCTTGAGTCTAAAGGTTTAGCATTTCTATAATAGTTGTGCACAGGAGCTTCTTATCTTGGATTTTGATAGGAGGTGGGCAGGTATGTACATATATTTTTTATGTACAATATATTGTGAGTGGGTCCCTAAGCTCAATACCTGATGGCAGCACAGAGCATGTGCAGGGAATCAGCAGAAAAGAAGATGGGGAGCTACTGGGACATCTTTAGAGGCACAGATCTTTACTGTTAGGGATGTAAGTGCCATGGGCTGGTATAAAACCCCAAAACATAACGTGTATCATTTCTACCCTACTTCTTTGTTAAGCTTTCTACCCTACTTCTTTGTTAAGTCCTCCTTTACATTTTCTTTACTAAAAAGTTAATTGAAAAGCAAAGTGTGAACAACTTGGCCAAATGTGGGAGGTCAGCTGAGAAAGTTTATGGAATCCACTTACTTTGTTCTGAGGATTGGTAATAATAAAATTGGGATCTTGAACTTTAGTGATTAGAGACTAGTAATTCATCATAATAATCATTCATTCTTTTTATTCCAAATGTGTTATATGTCAGAACAATTTGGCATCTGTATTGCTGACTTTAACATAAGAAGTCCTAGGCATCTGCAGAGTTTCACTGGAAGAATATGCTTTTCGTAAGGGTGAGTCATCAAACACCATTAAGGATTAATTGTACTGTTTTAGTAGTAACTCCCATAAAGGTTAATTGGGGTGATAACCAAAATGGCTATGGTTGATGTCACTTACAGATCTGACAGAAAAATGGCTTTAAACCATCCCAACTAGTATGCATGCAGAAAGATAGTTTTTTTTTTTTAATTATGAAGAAATTCTTAAATCAGTGGAGAATCATGATAATGTTCAATACCATGCAATATTGTTCCTTGCTTTTTATTTTGATTACATTGACCCAGTTTGTAACCACATTCAAGTCTTAATATTCTGACCTCAAAATAACCATGTAGTTGACTTTTATCACACATCTCGGCTTTCGCTCCCACACTCAATTTTTATTTGTTTTTATACCTTCTTTTATGAGATTTAGTTACCCCTCATTCCCAGTGGCAGGGTCAGTTTTAGACCAAAGCAGGAAGGGTTTTTGCTAGAAATACCCTAAGGGTTTCAAAATAAGGGTAACTGCCCAAGGCTATGCAGATGGGCATGGGTAGGTGGGAAGAATAAGGTATAGTAGGTATAGTAGAGAAAGATGACAACTACAAGCCCCAGAAAATAGTCAACGGCTGGCCTCCAGCTAGTTAAATTCAACACCAGCCTCCCTGGTCTATACATGTATCGGACCTGTTATCCAGAGTGCTTGGGACCAGGGGTTTTCATTATTTTGGTCTCCATACTATAAGTCTACTAAAAATAAACCTGATAAGATTGTTTTGCCTCCAATATGGATTAACTATATCTTAGCTTGGATTAAGTACCTGGTTCTGTTTTATTATTACAGAGAAAAAGGATGTTAAAGATTACAAAATCGGAATTATTTGATTATAATTGAGTCTATAGGAGATGGCCTTCCCATAATTCGGAGCTTTCTGCATAATTGGTTTCTGGATAGCAAATCCTATTTTTGTCCTCCTCTAACTCCAAACCTGCTCAGTGGCAGCATCCCATACTACGTCGCTCAATTCTCACTCCTATCGCCACTAATGCAAAGTTTATATTGGCATTTGTTGTTTCTGTAATAAATTATACATGACTGAAGCAAAATCATTATTGCTGCTATAGCCCTTCACATGTGTGTATGTTCTAGGGACTGATGTGAATGATAAACAATCTCTGTAAAATCACTGCATAGTATGTCAGCACCAACTAAATAAATAATGGATAATAAAAATAATATGTATGTGTAAGTAAAATAAGCTGAATTCATATGTAGATGTGTAGTATATTTATATATGTGTCCCCCAAAGCCTCCAAAAGGGACACCAACTTATACTTTCGCACATAAACCTCATATGGCTATACCAGTTTAGAAATCCAATAAACTTCTGAATAACCTTTTTCAATTTAGTAATGAGTGTAATATCCAACATATTTTTTAATCTTTACTTGTTAAAAAGAATGCCCAGGCTGTGCCACCCCCCCCCCCCCCCCCCCCAGCAGCTGCTGCAATAATTTTAGATGCCAGTAGGCATTACTGGCAATGTCTACTGAAGGCAGCTATTTTCAGTCCTTCCAGCAGTGCTCACCTTGTGAGTTATCAGCCATGGATCAGCAAATGCATCTATGTTCCCCTGGGTCTTAGACTTGAACAGCACCCACATATTGAATTCTTATCCCAAGAAGCAGTTGATTAAGCTACAATTATCTTGTTAACAAAAGTGAGACAAAAAAAGATTAATATAAACCTTGTCTTCTGCTAAGTTATCGTTAATTTTCTGGTTTGCTAACTGGAAACCTTTTCCAGCAATTTTGATCAAGCTATTCCTGGTCTCAATCTTAGTACATCTGACCTTAATTAAGATATCCAGCAGTACAACTCTAAAGTGCATTGCACTAGCAAGTTAGCAACACATTTTCAATGGACCACCAAAAACGCTTCTGGAATTCCTCTACCTGCGCCAGTTTTATTTTTACCATCTAATTACTGTGAAAATAAAACCCATGTGGCTAAAAACAGTCTATAAACATTACCTTTTTCCATCAGAACCTTTCAAGGCAGCCTAGCACCTATTAAGGGTTAACCAGCTACACAGCTGAACAAATTGCTGTTGACTTTACTGCCAGCTTTGGAGTTAATGTTTCATATTAAAATACATGAAAATATGTTTTTCATTTATTGTTTATAGCATAAAGTTACTGATCAAATTCTCTCCGTCTGTTTCTTGATTTAGTTCCATCTAGTTCTGTTTACATCTGTTCTATCGAACAAGGAAACATTAGATATAACTGCTATTTTTGGGGCAAAACCTGACAGTATTTCCTGGTATATTTGTCTAATGAAAATAAGAGGAGGTCAGTACATCATTCTTTCTTTTATGCATTGTTTTTATTTCATACAATTGTTATTCTGATGACAATATCAGGCTGTCTTTCCAGAAAATGCTGTTGGGTGGCATCATAAAAAATATGTCAGTTTATTTAAAGGGCACCTATCTAACAACAATATCTGTACTTGTATGGTCACCTTAAAGGCAACATATCACCCCCATATTGTTTCCCCCACCAGACTCGGGACCTGGGCTTTTCCAGGTTTGGGATCTTTCTGTAATTTGGATCTCCATAACTTAAGTCTGCTAAAAATCATTTAAATATTGAATAAACCCAATAGGCTTGTTTTGCCTCCAATAAGGATTAATTATATCTTAGTTGGGATCAAGTACAAGCTACTGTTTTATTATTACAGAGAAAAAATAAATATTTTTTAAAAATTTGAATTATATGCTTATAATGAAGTCTATGGGAGATGGCCTTTCCATAATTCAGAACATTCTGGATAATGGGTTTCCGAATAAGGGATCCCATACCTGTACAAAACTAATTATTTGTCTGTTTGACACCATATACAGGCCTATGTAGATATTTTTTTTTTGTTTGTCTTTTTAACCTTGGTTCATGTGTTGGCGGGGTCATAGGCCCAAACTTATGACTAGCAATGCATGCACTTTGGCATCCATGGGTGTGGCAAAGATTTTACTAATGACTAATTGTTTTATTGCCTAATATGCTGTGCTACAAATTTGTAATGTAAAGGTGGCCATTTCAGCTGCTGATTTGGGTCCTTCAGACTGATTCAGCAGCTTATCTGCCCATGTATGGGCACTCCCGACTGGCCTACCTAAAATTGGGCAGATCTCATTTGGACAGGTTTGAGTTTCCCACCGAATTGGGACCGCTTGGCTTGTTGATGCAGTCATCGGTCCAATGGCACCTATACCTGCCATTTTAATTCAATTGTGTGGCCCTAGGGCCAAATGATCAGATTAGCCCAAATTGCCCACCATTTGTTTTGTAACTAATACAGAGAGGCAGAAAAAAACAGATTGTGGTTCAGGCCTTGTGCCACAGTTACTGAATGATACACATTTTCCAAAAAAGTAAGTTATGCTCCCAAAGCCTATAAAACTTTTTGGAGAATGCTTTTCATCTTTCTTTAACTAGCCCCCTAGATGCACAAACGAGTAGTGCCCAATAAAGAAAGAACTGAAAATCAGCAGAACATAAAAGTGCATCTTCCACTTGGAATGGTTTCTCGTAAGAGAATTTCTCCCTCGTATGCAAGTTTGTATTTATATTGGTTTGTAATGCTTTTCTCAGCTCTGTTTTTAAGAAAAGCCTATATGAATCACAGGAAAACCCCAAGTCAAGAATTGTTTACTATTTGGTTTTCACGTTAGCACTTTAGGTTTTGTTTTGTTTAAAATGTATTTCATTCTGTTATTTTGGTAAGCCAGTCATAGTGGGCAAAATGCATTCTGTGCACAGTCACTGTCAGAAAATGAGTAGTTTTGTCGTTTAGCTTCCTTTGACCAAAGCTGCCATTCTTCCTGTGACTCTGAGATGGGGATTGGCTAAAGTCCCATGATGTGCACTTTGACCTTTGACACATACAGCACAAGATAACAAGCTGACTTTGGTCCCAGTGGGACTGTGCTAAGGTCTGCTGTGGATTAAACATTCTGAAGCAGGATTCTTCTCATGGAAAAAAACAGCTAAAAAAAGGAATACCGTTGGCATAGTGTTCATAGCAACTGAAATGGGCAGGGGATCTAGTATATCAAACACATGGAAAACTAAATGTTTTTATTTTTGTTTTACCGACTGACCTTTTTAAGAAAACAAATAGTTAATAAATGAGCCATTCTAACAGACAAAACAACTTATACAAAACTGTATGATTTTGTTTGTTAGAAAAATTAGCACAAAATGTTCACTGTACTTACGTCCTTTAAAATTTGAATTATGATATGGCTGTCCATCACATGAACTGAATGAATGCATGACATATATGATGGTACTGAAACCCCCCTAAAATGCTATGTTGATAAGATTTAAAGCTGTAATATTTGAGTGTGAAAAAATAACTTCTTAAACTAGCTTTAGCACATATGGATGTAGGATGGGTTTCATATGGCTCATTTACTTCTGGCCCAGTCACAAGTCCAGGGGCAGTTCTGTACTTTGCACCTTGCATCTGATTCAATATTAATTAAGAAGCTGAAGTTAGGGGGCAGAGGGACACCTATGAGCCTCTCTTCCACCCACCCCTCAATAATACAGAACTGTCAATTAATAAGCAGACAGCCAGAAAATATGCTCTACAAAGTGAAGGGAAGGGTGCACATTGTATGCATTCTGCACCCTGCTCTACACATGAGGCTTCATGTTTTCTCTTTTTATTGGTTCTTGGTTCTTGAATCAGTTCAACAACATACTGTAGATAGGTAGATGAGATAACAACTAGTTTAACATTTGTTTTACTATAATTCTGCTTTTTTTAACAGAAAGCAGAGTGAGCGCAATGCATGCACTAATGAAATTGGGGTCAACAGGGTAGACCTCAGTGGAGAGATTCTTGACCCACATGAAAGTTTGCATGTGATTGCTAAAATGAAGCAAAATTAGAAATAGCTCTGTCTGTGCGCCTGTGGGTCCCAGAGGCTCCCTTACTAATCTAGTACAGCTGCAAGGATGCATTTATGTATTTAGGGGCACAGACAATTGCTCAAGTAGCAGACACGCACAAGCCTTTATATAGAACACCCACTTGGGCTCTCTTACTAAGCATGTGCAGCCTGCTTATTTCTTAGTGAACTGCATATGCCTGTACATGTAAACTATCATATATGAGATGTGGCTGCACTTAAATGTACAAAAGGGCCTTATATGTTTTGGTAATCTAATGGCAAGCACAGACATTTTACACAATGTGCCTGGCACACCCATATTCCCATGTAGAATGTGCTTAGGGTAAAGATTTTCCCGTTTTTCTCTTGTAATACGGGTCCGCTTCCTCTATTCTGGTAGCAACCCCCTTCCTTCCACCTGGTAGCAACACGAAAATGGGTGCTACAGCAGTACAATTCTTAAGGTGGCCATACATGTGTATCTTTCATCAATATGCTCAACTTGGGGATCATAATAGGTAGAAGACAGCATTGATTAGTCAATGTTGTATTTTTTAACCTGCCTCATTTTTGGTTAGGCCAACTAAAAGGGCCAGTACATGGACACATACAGTAAGCTGCCAGCTCAGTCTAAAGGGGCAAAATTGGTTGCTTAAATCTGTCTGTGTGAGGCCAGCTTTAGAAAAGTTTTAGCAACAAAATGCTGACAACTCTGCCGGTGTGACAATAACTTTGGGTGGCCAAATTGGGCATAAATCTGATTAACTGGTTGTCTTAGGCTGATGCCACACGTGACGTTTTTCCGCAGCGTATTTTCTAATTCTCTCGGCGGCTGAAAAACGCCCGATATCATCATCCATAGAAATAGCTTGAAAAGACTCGAAGCAAACCACACAATGCGGAAATACGCTAGAAAACACCTCAGCACGGATTTTTCAAGCGTAGGCCGAAATACGGCAGTATTTGCACAGCAAGCTATTCCTATGTATACGCAAAGGCAGCTGCCAGACCTTGCGGAAATACGCAGCGTTTTTTGCTATTTCGTACTATTAGCACCATGGAAACGGGATTTGCTTACGTCACCAGTACTAGGCTGAAAAACGCCATAGTCTTGGGCTGTGTGGCTTGTGCGGCGTTTTTAGGCTGAGAAAATACGCAGCGGAAAAACGCCACGTGTGGCATCAGCCTTACATATGGTTTCCTGCTAGCAAATCACTATGTGGAAAGGCAATTTGGGGAGAGTAGTCACCTACGGTAGCTGAGATTTAACTACTAATCTTCTCATCACTTTTAAATTACAACAGTTAGCTGAATACTTAACTTCTACTACTACTTAACTTCTATTGTACAAAAGCGACAGTATTACAAATTTGTATTCCCATATTCAGCTTTATTAAGTTTGAAAAATGCCCTAATATATTTGTTGGGAAAACTAACTAGTGCTTGCTGGTTAAGGAGACAATAAGGAACTCAGACAGTGGTCAAAAAATTAAAAAAAAAGTTAGCAGGTCAATGACAAATTAAAGGTTAGTGTAGAATGGCAAAATCCAACATTAATAAGGAAATAATTTACAGGAAATCATTAATAAGGAAATAACAGGAAAGAATTAATAAGGAAAGAATTTGAAGGAAAAAAAATAGAAATGTAAAAGGTAGTGATCTTTTTTGCTTTATATGGGGGAAAAACAGAACTGGCATTTAGGATTAAAGAATCTTATAAAGCAAGCACTGCACTGTGTCTCCCTCCTGAACTATGAGAAAAACTTATTTAAGCCTTTCAAATCTAAATTTATTCTGATCTGTCTATTCCATAATGTATGGCAATTTTTGTACTGATTATAAAAAATCCTATTGCTCCAAATGTGGTCACTTTTATACATGTATTTCCAAATTACTCCTGACCATCATCACTAGCTATTTATGTCAAAAGATCTTTCCATTGCAATGTTCCTGTAGGAAGCCCAAGATCAGAGTCAGTGTTTTTAATTAGCTAAAATTCAGCTGGGAGTGTTATTACATCGTCAAGAGAAAGTGTGCAATCAAAGAACACTGATTTGAGGCTTGGAAGGGTAATCCCTGTTTTATCTTTTAACTATATTGCCTAGAAATTGTACTTCTGGTTAGCATCACACCAACAGCCTCTGAAATGTTGGAATGTTCTTCTGCTAGGAATTTTCTTCTGCCGGGATGCAATTCACTACTGTATAAATATGTAGAATGTCTATGAAGGAACTATGAAGAGTATGTACACGATAATGCAATGTTTCTAAAGATTAATGTCACAGATAAGCTATGACTATAGGTTTTTTTCAGTTGCCTGTTTGCACAAAAGGTGAGTTATGCTTAATATTTGGTGCAATGGCGTAAGAGTAAATGTAACCAATCAAATGTCATCCAAGTTCAATGGAAGTTAGTTGATGTAATTTGCTCTTTAAGAGTCCTCTCATGACATTTTACGTCACCAGTTCTTGCTACTGCACCTAAATCAGAGATGTGACATTCATATTTTAAAATATGGTTCCCAAAATTATAAGAAGGAAATGTAAAGGTAAAGTTCTTGCTGGCACTTCAGCTACCATACCTCTTGCACTCTATTTAGAATATCTACCCTAGGGTCATTTATGAACAAATCTGTTGTCATGCTAACATAGTGATTCTAATAAAGCTTCTTGCATTCAAACATAATCCTTGCACTTCTGTGTTTCTTGCACTATTGCACTCATTTTGCCCCTTCTGTACAAGTGCACCTATTGAAGGGGAACACTGGAGCTACTGCGACCCGTAAAGTGGAGTATAATGTCAAATGGCAATGTCAAAAGGCACCCAAATTGTACCAAGAGAACCACAAGCAAACAACATTTTAATGCCACACGTACTCTGAAAATCTTACCTGTAACTTGCACCTGATTTTCAATAATAACATGCAATTAATTCTGTTTTGATGTTTCAAGAACAACTTCCCATGCAGCTACATAAAAACATGGCAATCTGTGTGCATTTTGCATAGTGCATGGCACTGACTGCGGAAAAGATGTCAGGATTATGAGGCAATTTGCGCATGGTATGTATGTAAATATAAGCATGTGTGCATGTTCTACATTTTGAATTGCAATTTCATCCTCGCCCTCACATTTATTTAACGTTACTAAAATATAGCCCTTTGTTAGAATAAACAGGGTGGCTGGATCTGTGTCTAGTTGTGCTTACTAGTGTCTGGAAAGGTCCCGGCTTAGCTATTAGAGAGGAATTCAATAAAAAATGAGAAGAAGATGTTTCTTACATCATCATAGATACCTCAGGATTTCCAAAGCTTCCCAAAAGTCTAATTAAAGCACTCACATTTCCTATGAATGTATCTCTCCACAGAGGAAAATAACATGCTCCCACCATGGAACTGAGCCCGGGACTGCTATCAGGCAGCTATCATGCCTGTTCCAAGAGCAGAAGAGAACCTGTGAGGGCTTGGCTTTTCAACACTTCATATTATGTAAGGGGCTTGCAAATTGAGGAAAATCTTGCACTCTCTACATTTTTTCACACAAAAAAGTGCAGAAGCCTAATGACATGGTTGAGCTATATATTCCCAAATGATATTATTAAATAGACATGTATTTATAAAGCACTAGCATATTCTATAGGGCTGTACAATGCATTATACAGATTACATACACAAATACAGACTGTAACCAATACAAGAGGTAAAAGAGGGCCCTGCTCAGAGCTTACATATGTTTTTGTGTGTGTTAACATCCCAGCCAAAAAATAATTTCTCATGCTATTAATAAAAATATAACTATAATATAAATATATCAACTCCCTAACTCATTAGAGGTTATTTATTATAGGTGCAACCAATCAGGCCTTTCCTTTCATTTTCTAACATGTAGTAGACTATTTTAAATTAATTACTGAGAAAAAAGCCCATGTGCAAAAAAAGCCCATGTTACTGGCCAATTAACACTTATAGTCATATTGCCCCTACGTGGCCAACGTAACAATACATTTCTGGTGAATTATTGACTGTTCTATTTTCAAAGAAAGCCTTTTTGCCCCATACATAATGTATATAGCTTCCAATGTATAGAAAATCCTTTATACAAAGTGCCAATATGACCTGCTCTCGGAGTGAGACTTTGATTCTAATATTGCTGATGACTGTAACCAAAGTCTGCACATTTAATAAGAAACAGCAGGGCAGAAATCACTCAGTATTCTTTTCTGTTACTTCTTTATCTTGTGCAACATAATTTGTGTAATCTTTCTACTTTCATAGTTGCCAGTTGTTCCTAGTTTTAGACTATTTTTCAGAAGACAATTTAAGCACTGAAGATCAACTGCAGAGAAATAGTTTTATTAGGGTAAGGGGGGCGCACAAGCAGGAGGGCCAGTTGCATGCATATTTAACAGCATATTTAACAGCATATCCACAAAAAAACTACAAATAGGGGGTTAATTAAAACAATGCAAATCTTAAAATTAACCCCTTATTTGTGGTTTTAATGCCAGGACATGTGTTGCAAAACAGGGAGATCAAATTGTCATGTCCCAGGATTCAATGCACATTATTAGTGTCTGATCTGATTGTGTAAGATGTAGTACCTGAAATTGCTTAAATGCTACAGAATTCTAAGCACTGCCTGATGGTTTGTACCATATGGAATAGTATAGCATAGCATAACCCCATTCAGAGTGAGTGCTGCATTATTCACCCACCCAACAATAAAGTGTCTGTGACCATGGCAACTATAGTCTGTTCCTCTTCATTCATGTTAAATATAAATACTGTACATCAGTGCCATCTATTGAAAATAATTGCTAGCTTAGCTAGAGCATGCAGAATCAATAATATGCAAACATTACTTTATATGTTACTATGATAGTCCATCTAATTTTAAAATGAGTTTTAGCATTAACCCTTCATTGGGGGTTAGATGTGTTTCAGGTTGTATCAGCAGTAGAAGAACGTTTCTGCATTTCTGCAGTAACAGATATACCTTAATTGTGGAATTATGTCTTAATGCATGTAACTGCAAATTCCAAAATGCATTTAAGTCAATGGGAAGGTGAAATTACATCTCAGAGTTTTTAGCTCTGCAATAGCATATACATTGTCCTACCTTGTTAGGGAAGCTCCTTTTCTCTATGCTACAACTCCTTTTTATATAGTATATATTCCAAACATAACATCCAAAAAGTACTTTTTTCCATGTAAGAGGTCACTTTTTTTGGTGAAACAGACTACATGGTGAAATTCTAGCACTGATTCAAAAAAATCTTTGCTTCTAGAGAAACCACTAATTAAGCAGATTGACAGCAGAATCATTGTTGTTTGGATGCTAGATTTTGTTCTGTAAGTTGCTTACAATGGAAATATTCAATATCACTGTTACTATTACTCAGGACAAGGCTTAGGGTATATGGCAAAATGGAGTATGGTTAAAAAACAGACTGTGGTAAGATTTGTGCTCCTGTACCTTTCCCGCAATAAGTTGCATGTCCAACCCTATTCATTAAAGGTACTTGTGTCAAAAGGTGCTCCTTGCATTTCCTTATAGTTGCGCTTGGTACAGCTCAGTCCTTTCTGCCTTCCGTTCCGAACTAAGCACTGCTATACTTATTGACACAAAGGAATCCTGGAGCTACTGCCACGTCCTGACCAGGCAGCAGCTCCAGGGTTTTCTTTGTACCCAGCCTCAATAGGCACACGGCACTTGCACCTAAAAAATTTGCAAAGAAAAGTATTAGTGGTTGCATTCATTTTGTCAAACCAGACACAATTGGGTCAATGGCAATTCCCCTTGCAATTCTGGAAAAAAAATGCTGCATTGTTGTAAAAAAAAACATGGCAATTGCACTAGAAATTTTACTTTGTTTGATGCACTTTCAGGTGTAAATGAGCCCTAATTACTTTACTTTTCTTTACCTGTACTGGGTACACAAGTGTTTTGGCACCCTTTACCGCTGAAGCCTCCAGTCTCACTCTCAAGGTCCATCATGATAGAACACACCCTGTCCCTGGTAATTATTTGTAAGTTACTTTTCTAACTTTATCAATATTGGGTTTTTTTTCAATGTAACACCACCCAATTAATAACCATTCTGCTGCTTATTATAATCCCATATAAACTTCTATAGTTGTCTATTATTTTATTTTGTGTTTAATTGAATGCTTAAATAGGCAACTCCTCCTAGTTTACCCAGCTCTTTGGTAAAGCTGGCCATACATGCACCGATACTATCGTACGAAACCACGTGTATGGCATGTTGGCGAGTCGACCGATATCGCAGGAAGCTGCTGATATCGGACGACTCGCCAATCGGCCAGGTTAGAAAATTTTGATCGGGCGCCATAGAAGGCGCCTGACCAAAATCTGCCGTCAGGGCTGAATCGGCAGAAGGAGGTAGAAATCCTATTGTTTCTACCTCCTTATCTGCTGTTTCAGCCCTGACTGTGTGTGGCGGATCTGACGATGTTTCGTGCAACCGATGGTCGCACGAAACATCGTTAGATCGCCACATGTATGGCCAGCTTTAGTCAGCTGGTTATCCTTGCTGTTTCCTCTGTGCCCCTGCTTCCAGCAGTATACCGTATGTTCCCCATTGGCAAGGCAAACCCATTAACTGAAAACTCAAGTTAGTATTATAAGTTAGTGTCAAACTTGACAGAGCCTTTATAAAACTATATATATCAACATAAAAATCTCTTAAGATATTTGACGTTAAATAACCTATATGCAGCTTACCACTTCTAGTTCTTTCAGTTTAAGCATTCCTTCCATTATTATAAGGTGAAATCACAAATAGATCTGCTAGGTTGTGCCACTATTTAACATTATACATTTGGCAGCAGGCAATGGAGAGGTCAGTCAGTCTGGGGACAGGATGCCTCTACTGTTTTCCTGTCAGGGCAAAGATTTTTGGGAAGCTATTTCTATTATCCATGACACACAATAGCATTTTGAAATTCTCTTACTATACTCAGCAAAAAATAACCAGGTAGGAATGATAAATGATCTATGTATGTTGGATTCCAGTAAATCAGGAAGATAATAAAATGATGTTTTCTCTGCTTAACCTTCTCTGCACAGTTTTTTGTAATATGTTTAAGCTGTTTGAAGGGGTTGTATACCTTTGAGTTAATTTTAGTATGATGTATAGAGTGCTATTCTGAGACAATTTGCAATTTGTCTTCATTTTTTTATGTTTGTAATTCTTTAATTACTTTAATTTTTGTTAAGCAACTCTCCAGTTTGAAGTTTCAGCAGCTATCTGGTTGCTAGGATCCAAACTACCTTAGCAACCAGGGAGTGGTTTGAATGAGAGACTAGAATATGAATAGAAGAGGCCTGAATAGAAAAATAAGTTTTAAAAAGTAACAATTAAAATAAAATTGTAGCTTCACAGAGCAATAGTTGTTTGGCTGTTGGAGTCAGTTACCCTCATTTGAAATGGCAATTAGTTATAAGAAATGGGCTAATAATTAAAAAAAAACTATAAAAATAAATAATGAAGATAATATAGAGATGATATATAGATAGATGATAGATATTCTGTTTCATCTATCAATCCTCCTTATTTATCTGCAAACCATGCTGGAAGTGCTACATTGCTTGTCTTGTACAAGTGAAATAACATAATGTAATATCAGCGATTATTTTCCCCCTAAGACTGCTGGGCTATTCTATTTATTTCCCAGGACTAATGACCATATAGCTCCTTTCCTTTGAAGTTCAGTGTTTTTCAGCTTTTTAACGTCACTGCTGAGGCAATGTCAATATTTTGAATTCCGCTCAGATATGACCCTTACAGACCAGGAGCCCTTCCTACCAACAGAAGAGAGTGAAAGTCGAAATATTGAAGGAGATTAGGAATTTTGGATGGTCGCTCTAATTCTTAAAGATCACCGCGCCCAGGAATCGCACATGGGAAAAATGTATTATGCAAAATGTGGGAAAAAAGAAATGGAATTGAATAAAGAAAGCATATTTTTTAACCTGTTTGGGGAATTAGTTTTAAATAATTACACAAAGGTAACAGCAGAGAGCACTGTTCATTGTCATTTCAGCTTCACAATCTGCTGAATTCCACTCTCTTAACCCTTTGAACAACTGCGAGCCCCGGCATCCCATTACAGATCACCTCCTTGGTTGATAAAAAAGCAATCAGTATCATTACAGTCTTCATTAGGTGTAAGCTGTAGCTTGGCATATGAGATTTAAAGCAGAATTGATACTGTTAGGCACACTGATACTGTTAGTTTTATTAGTACAAAAACTGGCTCCTGTAGATGTCGCTGAGCTACAAGGCACTTGACACTTGACTGTAAATTGGAGGATGCTGGGAATTGTGGACCCTCCATCTGAGCATAACTCACATATTGTAAACTCGAATTCTATATTATATTGTGTCATTTAAGTACAAATGTCAAATCTAACACTAACAATATTCCCAATATGTCAAGTCCCATATCTGCATTGCCAGCACCTGGAAAATCTCTTTCCTAATGAAAGTGCTGCATCTAGCAGATTTTAACAACTTACATAAATTAAGTGAGGGAGACTAAGGCATTATTGAGTTATAGAGGTGCAAAGCACAAGAATGGCAATTACTCTTTATTATAGATATCCAACCTTTTATAATACAGCTGTTGTAGAACTGCAACTCCTACATGCCACTGACAGCCAAATACTAATGGGAAAATCTAACTGAAGTAATTAGCAAAACAAAAGGTCCCAGAGTGAATAGGCCTATTTCCCAATGTAATATGATTTAGAAGACAATAATTATTATTATTATACTGCAAATTGTAATCGCACAAAACCATTTGAAAGGCCTGCTGAGTGTTAACTTGGATATTATTCACATGTTTACAGTAAAACATCTAATTACATACACTGTGCAAAGACACAAACTAAAACAATGTGCAACCTATAGTTCTGCTTTTGTGGGGGGGGGCTAGATACTTTAGCACTTTTGCAAAACTTCTATTATATAAGTGGTTTACTCACAATGAAAATTGCTGATGGTGCAAAAGTTTTTTCTCCTGTTGAGATTTATTATCATATCCCTACATAAATAATTGTTGCAGAATGTATTAATATGTAATTTCATGGCTAACTCTTAGGTGTGGGAGCCTGAGTAGATAATGCACTAATGTAAAATATATGTTTGTGAATATTTATTTACATAAGTATGGGATCTTTTATCCAGAAACCCATTATCCAAAATGTAATTTTCTACATTTAAACAAATAATTCTTATTTAGGACACATTTCCTTTTCCTCTGTAATAAAATAGATGATAATAATAATAATTCTATTGATAGTAGTAGTAAAACATATTTATGAAATGCCAACATATTATGCAGTGTTGTACAATTAATGGATAAATGGGTGTATGCATTTAACATCCAAGAAAACAAACATACAAAAACAATCAATAACCAATACAAGAGGTAAAGAAGGCCTTGCCCAGAGGAGCTTAATCCTTGTAATTGATGGTAACTAAGCTGCCAGATCCATATTGGTGGTAAAACAATCGTATTGAATTTTTATAATATTTAAATTTTTTTAGACTTAAGGAATGGTAATGCCATTATGGAAAGATTCCTTATCCAGAAAACCCCACGTTTCATGCATTCTAGAAAATAGATTTCATACCTATATATATATATGTGTGTATGGGTGTGTGTGTATATGTGTGTGTTTGTTTATTTGTGAGCGTAAGTTTATCCTACGGATTTACATCTGCTGATGTTCATGTTTGTATAAATGCGCATGTGTTGGATATGTTTGCATATCTTCATGTATGTCAGTTTGTATATGAGCGTGTTTATGTTTGCATATGTGTGTGTATGTCATAGCACGAGCGAGCGCACAAATACACATACACATCAATTATTTCCAGCAGATACCTCTACCCAACCATTTGTTCTTTTGTTCCCCCTCCGGACTGGGATTTGTGCTGCCCATCCCTCTACTTGTGAGGTCTGCATCACTCTGCCATGTCCTAGTTACACTGTAACATTTTACAACTTACTCCAACACAGTGTTAATGGGCAAACATATTGTTTTTAGCTTAGGCTTGCTCTTTGATTGATTAAACTGGATGCTTTTGTGTCTCTCGAGAGACCGTTCAGAAGAGAACTTGTCTGCAGTATTAGAGGCCCACGATCACAAGAATGAAATATTTTTATTTGTGGCTTCCTGTACTGATACAGGGACAGTACTATAAATTCATGTTTTTATCTAGAATCATTTGATTTAGTGATGGTGTGTATAAGGGAATCATGCTGGGAAAAAGAACAATTTTCTTTAGTTCTAAAAAGAGTTATACGATTCCTTTGATGCTATCAATGGGAAAAGAAAGATTGACCCCTTGCGCCTTATAGAGCATGAATGACAAAAGGCACAAATATTGTAAAGCTGGCCACACATGCACCAATATTATCGTATTTAACGAGGTTTCGTACAATATTCAGTGCATGTGTGGTGGATTGATGAGGCGACCAATATCGCAAAAGTCTCGTCGATCGGGCAGGACATAAAATTTTGATCGAGCAAAGGCAAGCATTTAGGGCTGAATCATCAGATAAGGGTAGAATTCCTATTGTTTCTAGCTCCATAGCTGACTATTCAGCCCTGAACGTTAGTGGAGGGTATTAGCTGCCTCTCCTATGACCAATGGTTGCAGGAAAGATCATAATTGTAACCTTAAAGCTGGCCATACAAGCACTGATAATATTGTACAAAAACTCGTTTTGTACGATATTCATTGCGTGTATGGCAAGTCGACTCGTCAATCGGGCAGGTTCGAAGATTTTGATCGGGTGCCATTGAAGGTGCCCGAGCAAAATCTATGTTAAGGGCTGAATCGACAGAAGGAGGTAGAAGTCCTATTGTTTCTATCTCCAAATCTGACGATTCAGTCCTGAACGTCAGTGGAGGGTTGGAACGATCGGTCGCACGAAAGATCAAAAAATTGCCACATGTGTGGCCAGCTTAAGTCACTGTAAGAATGAATGGGAATGATTTGGGACTCAGACAATCCAGCTAAGGCTAAGCACACAGAAAGCTTCCCAGAAAATGACATACTCTTTTTAAAGGTAATTACTTGTCAAGCAAGCAGTTAGTCATTTTTCTTGACAACCAGTCCACCAGAGGGCAGTGCTTCATTAGAGTCTTTTGAGGTTTCCTTATTAAAGCAATCATGGCCACTCCCATTCATAAATAAACACAGATATGCAGATTAAATGAGATCACCCTGTAGAATGACCTAGTTCCATGGAAGGTTAGTTTGACAAAAAAGACATATGTCCATCAAGTTCAACCTCTTTCAGTGACACTTGACAGGAAGGCAAACAAGCTGCCAGTTTAGCATTGCAAGGGAGTGGGGGAATATAGGTTTTAGTCAACATATGGAGAAAGAAAAAATAAATGCAAAGGCTAGTACCCTAATACTTTTTTATACATCTACATACTTTTATTTCTGTTGTCACATTTCTATAATACATTTACAGAACAATACAGACAAGACAGCAATAAACATACATTTAATAATTTCAGGATATACTTTTTGTCATAAATTCCAGTGATTTATTGGTTATTGTTCCTAAGTGCTTATACCTACATGCAGGGCAAGGCAGAAAATAATTACTGATTTATTGTAGGAAAGGTCATTTAAACTAAAAATCCCATTTTTATTGTCTGGTTAAGAATCAGCATTCCTGTATAATTTTGTCATGCGCCTAGGAGTTATGGCTGGTTGTTTAAAAAATCTCTTACATAGAAATACCTTAGACTGTAAGCTGCACTGGGGCAGGGACTGATTTGAAGGATGTAAATGATCTCTGTATATTGCATTCCAAGTACTGTATGTCAGCAATATTATAATAACAATAAAAGTTTGCCTTCTGCAATAAACTGAATTGAATGATTGTTGAAACTCTTCATGTAAATCTCTACTATAGTAGAGAACTGTGTTCATTTTAATAAAGGTGAAAGTTAAAATCCTGCCTGCTGCACATAAATGTTAACAGCTATAAGGGCATTGATATGGTCAATCGCATTCTGCAAATTAACATTAATCTTTATCTAGTGCCAAAATATTCTGCAGCATTTTATGGAGATTATACATCAAACCCTGCCCCAGCTGAGCTTACAATAAAGGGTCCCTCTCACATTCACACATTATTATTATTAGGTTTATCAAGAGCCAATAAACCTGGCTGTATGATTTTGGAGTGTGGAAGAAGGATGGAGTACACACAGGAAATCCACATATGTGGGGAGAACATACAAACTACTAGCCAGTGGTGTAACTATAGAGGAAGCAGACTATAGAGGAAACAGGCCCTGCAGTTGCAGAGAGCTGGGGGACAGGTGGGACTGGGCTTCTTGCACATAGTGCTGTGCCCTGAATGGAATTGATCCTAGGACTTCAACATACATTTCAGAGAGATTTTGCACATTTTTTGGCTTATCTTAATTGAATGTGTCATGGCTGATGTGGAATAAAATACTAATGGAGGGTTACAACCCCATTCTACAGGCACTAAGAGAGGAAGTCTGTGTGTTGTCAAAAACTCCAGATTTGGATTGCTGGGCTGTCCAGTGATAACTGATAGACATCCTGCTAGGTCTTGTCTTATCTACAGGGCTAATGTCTTAAGACAGTATAGAGATAATAGCTGGTGGCAGTATGCTAATATGATGGCTTATCTTATCTTACACTTTGGGATCATCCTTGGAGTGAAAGGGGTGTTGGTGGCTGTGTTGTGTTTAATGAATCCAATCGATTGGGGCAAAATGTGCAACTCTGCTTATTCAAATTATTTGAAAAAAAACAACATTTTCTTCAGTTTGTAAGAAAAGCCAGAGCAAAGTTTGGAAGAAATGCTGAAAAGGACAAATAGTTACACTTACTTTTAGACATAACTAATGAGAGGCATGTATTGCCAGGTCTGCAGCTTCCTGTGAAGAAGATAGACAGGTTTGTGATTGGTTAGCCCATATTCCTGCCTAATAGTGTATAGTCTCTTATAGTGGTTTTTGGTTTCATAAGAGTGTTGCCTAAAGTCATTAAACTGCATGGTAATAGATAGTTGTAGGGATGATAGTCATTTGGTCTAACTATAATTAAGGTTGGGATGTCTAGTTTAGAGAACTTGGGAGTATGTTTTAAAGAAGGTTTACATCACGTTTAAAAAATTAAATAGGAATCAATATTCTCTGTTGGTTCCAAATTAAAGTTACTTGGTTATGCTCTATTATAAGATGATTAGGACTTTCTATAAAGGGGGAATAATATTATGCCAATGGGTTTCTCTCTCCGTAGAAAAGAAAGACAACTGCTTAGACTTGTAGCCAAGCTGCAGTAAAAGTATTATTCCCAAGGGCAGAATAGGTATATAGATCAGAGATTAAATCAATTTAGAATAAATAAATCTCTTGCTGTTTGCTGCACGTCTTGAAAACCAATGGAATGCAAATGGCAGCCATCAAGGTATTCTTAAATCTACACAGATAATTAATCCATCTGTTCCTTCTGAAATGTATATCAATGTCTTGCTAATTCAAGATAAACGTAAGTTGCAGTCAGTTTAAAGTACAGGCATCACCTCACTGCTAATGCTTATTCATTATAATGCTCAAGGCACATGGTAGCTTTTAAGCACCAGAGAAACTGTTTTACCTTTAAATAAAGGGGAATAATTTGCCAACAGGGAAAAAAACTACATCAGTGTTACTTAGTTTCCTTTTTCTCTTTTCAGCTTTACTTCTCATCCTTTTTTAAAATGTTCCCATGATTGAAGTTACTCAGCTTACCAGTGACACATCAGTTATTTATTTAGCATATTGGAATTACTGTGGAATTTTTCCCTGCCAATAGCATGTAATAATTTATAAGGGTTATGGTGAAAGCCTTGTTCTTTTCATTTTGCACCCAGTCCTACTGTCAGAGACTGTGGGCACAGGTCTAGAGCATAAGGACCTGCACTTTTATTGACTAGGTGCTGGTGAGTAGGGTTGGCACCAGTGGCCATAAATCCAGGCGGGTGGGGATGTTACTTCACTGGTCAGGGATGTGACATAACGGGCTGTTGGTGATGTCGCAGGAGCTAAGAGGTTGAAATCAGTGATTGGCTGATCTCCTCATCAATTTTGGAGTGTCCTGTCCGGTTTTCCAAATTTCCAGGTTTGTCCAGGTCAAAACCTGCCAGGTGGAAACCCTACCAATGAGGGAAGGCATGCAGGCATCCCCCCTGCCACCCTCCTCTGCTGTGCAGAGTGCACCTAGATGAAATCCACTAGCACCAAAAATCCACTAGCTGGAATGTATAATTTAATATGTGCAATAAATTGTTTTAGCAAGTGTTGATGCTTTGTATTGTATCTGTATCCATTGTATGTTACCTTTTTTCATTCAGTGCTCAGGATCTACAGAAATAGGAAACACGGTAGACAATGGATTACCTTTAGGAAATAATAAAACATAGATACATAGATACAATGAATATTCATTTGCTAGCATAGCCCAAATGTTATACTGAAGGTAAAGCAAAATGAGATAATTTGGCTATGTCTTTTCAGGTTTATTGGTGATATCAGTTTCCAATATGGGTCATTAAATTGGCTCAAGTGTCTGAGCAATAGATTTAAGCCAAGACTTAGCACTTGACAAGATATGTGACAAGTATATGAATGTGGTTATGTGCTGATACGCACTCCACACTAGATCTGTCTCCAACAATGTGTAACAGGAGATGTTTTCCATTTTCCATTTTTATTCACAAAATAATGGAATGTAATATTTCATACTCAGATGTATAATACAAACCAAAATGTCCAAATGACAGAATTCTTTAGCTATTAGTCAAGAGAATGTAGATGTGCACATTCTGCAGATTCTCCCATTCAGACAGTATAAAACTCCTTAATTTGTGCCGCAGTCTCGATTTAAGTGTTTGCTTAAGTGTTTTGTTTACATTGGTTCCATGGGTATAACTAGATATCATTCTGTCTCAAAAACCAACATGACTCCTTTACATGTTCCAACTATAAAGGAAGCCATCTTTGCAACTGCTAGGGGCTTACAAGATATAGATGGCCCAATGGGGCACTGACCCCACAAAATAAGTAAACATCTCTATTCAACAAATACCACAAACTACAAAGCCTAATCTATGAAAGAACTAATACAGAAGGTTTTCAGTTTCAATGACAGTCCAACCGTTTTCTGCTTTATAGAACAGAACTTGTCCTAAGATGCATCTGTAAATGGCAAATAGATGTATTATGTATTGCATAATGTAAAAATTTTAAAGAAATTGATTAACACTGGAAATCACATACTAAGCTAAACACCCTAGATCTATCTTACTCTCAGAACCCTTTAGTTATGAAAATAAAC
The DNA here is from genome assembly GCF_000004195.4 of Xenopus tropicalis. Lineage (NCBI taxonomy): Eukaryota > Metazoa > Chordata > Amphibia > Anura > Pipidae > Xenopus > Xenopus tropicalis. The sequence continues at coordinate 61,664,619 of NC_030680.2, read as the reverse complement.
TATTAGTACCTATTATATTCTGAGTATGGTCATGTATTTTATGCATCTCTCAGAGGATGCTGGAAGTTTCTGTTAAAGAAATAATGGAGGGTTGCGGGTATTTCTAATATAAAGAGGAGACTGAAATGTTTAATAAATAAGTCTAAAATCTTAAAATGTTTGTGTGATCTAACTGCATTGTAGATTGCATTCGTTTGGAAAAATTAATTGCACGGTTTCATAGTGGAGGAGATAAAGTTGAAGTACAGTATTTAGCTATCCCTTTACCAGTTATTGCTTGAGTGATTGCAGTGATAGAACACCGGTGTTGCTCAAGAATTTGCCAAGCTTGTGGGTGTTGATAATAAAACTAATTAGGCATGCACTCAATTTATTAAAAGGTATAAATATTCCTTTCTATGTGGAATGAGTGTAATTCTCTGGATGACTAGACTTTTCATAAAATGGAGCAATATATTAGCCAGGGGAGGTTACAGTGCAGAGAAAAGTGCAGTATCTCAGCCACCCGTAACCTGTAGCCATCTATCGACATTCCTTTAGGCTGGCTGCTGTGTGGAACACTCCTTGTGCATAGAACAGTGCAGAAGTTCACCAGAATGTGTTCTTTTTATAAAAGGTGCTTATTTTATAATATAATGTCTAATTATTTACAAATGTATGCCAGAGTCTCCACAGCTGCTCCAAAACTTTAACCTACAGACTCTCAGGGGTCCATTTACTAATGGTTGAATTTTTATTTTTTTTTCCAATTCATTATTTCAAAGGCTATCACTAGTCTGTTTAAAGGAACAGTAACTCCAAAAAATGAAAGAGCTTTAAATTAATATAAATATAATGCACTGTTGCCCTGCACTGGTACAGCTGGGCTGTTTGCTACAGTAACACTACTATAATTTATATAATAAGCTGCTGTGTAGCCATGGGGGCAGCCATTCAAGCTGGAAAAAAGGCACAGGTTACATTGCAGATAACAGATAAGTTCTGTAGAGAACAATAGTGTTTTATCTGTTATCTGCTATGTGCCTGTGCCTTTTCTCCTTTGAATGGTTGCCCCCATCGCTACATAGCAGCTTATTTATATAAATTATAGTAGACTTTCTGAAGTAAACACACAACTTTTACCAGTGCAGGGCAGCAGCACATTATATTTTAGTTACTTTTATACATTTTTTGGTGTTACTGTATCTTTACAGCATATTTTACACCATTTTTACACCAGTAAAGATGTAAAGGTCTATAGTCCTAATTGGAAATGTTTAGGGGTACTATAGAAAGCACCATTGTACATAACACATCTTTAGATTTCACCCATTGTTTAACTAGATATAGAGACAGGCAGCCTGGGACTCTTTAAATGGGACCTCACACTGATACAATGAAGTGGATACATATGCTTTAGGTTCATTGAATACAGAGGCAGTTATGTGGGATGGGGAGATACAATCTGTTGCTCATTGTCTGCTAATAGCTTGATTATCACAGGGGAACTCAGAGTGATTGTGCCTGGTGAACCGTGAAATTGCCATGGCCCTGAAGAGCAATTTATTACTAGCACTTTGGGTGCATAAGGGGAGGTAAAATGAGGGAGTTAGACTGCCAGGTTTTATGCACAGCCTGCTCTGTGGAATGCATTCAGAACATTCTCAAGTCTTCATCTTGTCTGTGTGTCTGAAATGCCCATCTATTGTTTCTTGACTGCTGAATTTGGTTGAAAAAAAAGGGAAAAAAGGCTCACTGGATATGTTTCAGATGTCTCTATTTATTTTGTTTGCTTTGTTAATGTGTTTGCAGCAATTTGCTGGATTTAGGGCAAGATCCTTTAATTTTATGTTAACAATATCATCTACAAGTAATCTACGAGTAACAATTTTCATTGTAGCCGATGTTAACGGGGCCTGCACTTAAAAGATCAGTAAAGCCTAGGGGAATGTTTAACCTCCATACAAAAATGGTTCTATTACTTTGACTTTCTGTAAATAAAAACTATAACATTTATGGAAATACAACATTTTTTTCCATATTAGCTGTTATGCATATTAGTTGTGGCAGTGATTGTATTTTGTTTGTTTGACAGCCACCATTTCATCTATAAATAAAAAAGGGGATTGTATAATTGTATATCTAATTATAATGAATATAATATAATTATGACACTTAGGGGTAGATCTACTCTAACATTTTTCATTTTTTTCTTTTTAAAAATTCGAATAAATTCATTTCCACAAATGTCTGACATTTACTAAAAAATCTGAACTAAAAAGTTAATTCATGAAATAGTTGCAAAAAAAGTTGTTTCACACCAAAACTTCTACTTTTTCAAAATGTCGCTCAAAAAAACAACATCAAAAATACAAAAACCTCTAAAGTTTTGTAGCAAAGAAAAGGGAAGGGACATCTGCCATTGACTCCTACATGATTACAGCAAGTTTTAGCTGACGAATTGTCGGATTTGGATTTTTAGCTGTTTTGTTACATAGTAAATCTTGAAATATGTGCAACTTTTTTTTCTCCAACTTTTCAGATTGAAAAAAAAATCCAAGAATAAGTAAATGGCCCCCTTAGGGACACATTTACTAACCCACGAACGGGCCGAATGCGTCCGATTGCGTTTTTTTCGTAATGATCGGTAATTTTGCGATTTTTTTGGCGTCTTTACGATTTTTGCGTAAAAACGCGAGTTTTTCGGCATCTTTACGATTTTTGCGTAAAAACGCGAGTTTTTCGGTGTCTTTACGATTTTTGCGTAAAAACGCGAGTTTTTCGTAGCCATTACGAAAGTTGCGCAAAGTCGCGATTTTTTCGTACCGTTAAAACTTGCGCGAAACGTTGCGCCTTTTAAGTTTTAACGCTACGAAAAAGGCGCGACTTTGCGCGCAAGTGTTAACGCTATGAAAAAATCGCGACTTTGCGCAACTTTCGTAATGGCTACGGAAAACTTGCGTTTTTACGCAAAAATCGTAAAGACGCCGAAAAACTTGCGTTTTTACGCAAAAATCGTAAAGACGCCGAAAAACACGCGTTTTTACGCACAAATCGTAAAGACGCCGAAAAAATCGCAAAAAATACGAAAAAGTCGCAAAATGTTCGTTTCCAATCGGAATTTTTCCAATTCGGATTCGAAATCGTGTCTTAGTAAATCAGCCCCTTAGTGATATTTCTGCAAGGCTCCAGTGCATGTGAAGCTTTCAGTGGTCAAAATACCTTGCCTAGATTGGCAATCTGTAGATACTGGCAAATGCCAGATGGGCTACTGTAGGATGCCACAGTTACTATTCATTGGGCCAGTAAGGGGAATGTTTGGGCCTTTGCTTACTCAAGAGTAATCTCTGTTTATGACAGACATTAGCATTCTGAGGCAGGGATTTTCCTCAAAATATCACATGGCTTCTGACCATCTAATGCGAAGGGAGTAGGAATACTGTGTTGCACATACAAAGAAGAGTATAGGTCCCTGTTGTAATCTCCACAAGATAAATGTGCTGGTTGCAAGTTAAAGCTATTTTTCTGGACATTTGCATGAATGAATTAGATAAAAATTGAATCATCTGCACCTCAATGTAATTTATAATGTATGATTGTCATTTTTAATATAAAAGAACAAGACATGTTGTTCTAGTCTTGCTTTTTGCTTGCTTTAAGATCCCTCACTGGATTCCTCTTTGCTGATCTGAAACACTATGCTACAGTGATGAGAAGAAGTCTGAGTGAAACTGATCAGTAGTCGTGTTCTGATCCCCAATTTCCCCTATGCCCCAATATTTTGGACATTTTCTATCTACCATGTTTGATGGCAAGGCTCTATACTGTGGCTCTTATGCCATCTTTTGCATATGAATGCTGCCTCATGTTTTTTTAATAAAATGTTGCAGTAAAAACAAAAAGGCTGTTGGTGACAATGAAATAGGAAAACTATTGGCAAATATTGTGTGTGGAAAATGGAGACTGATACTAGCAAAATTCTTATTTCAAACAGATCTAATCTAAGCTGTTTCCCCTGCTTAAACAAATCTTAGGTATTGAACAGTTATGTAATGCTTGCATGCCAAACAGAAAATTAGCAAGGAGTACAGTCATCCGACCTATTACACTCTTCACTATAACATCTGGAAATAAGAAAGGCTCTTTCTGTGCATTATCATGTGTACTAGACACCAAGTCCACACAGAAATGGTTACTTAAAACGACTAAAAGTTTCCATACCTGAAATGAGCTTTCAATGACATAAACTGGTTATTTTCCATTTAGTGAAATTGTCCATCTGTGGAGGCCATTGCAAGTGTACTTTTCAGCCCCATAGTTGCACCTGAATTAATATCAGGTGTGTAGTGCTATGGGCAAAAGAAGTGCAATCTTAAGTGAAGAAATGGTGGTTGTAGAGGTCAGGACTTTGCTCATAGCACAACCTGATACATAACTCTATTGGGGAGATTTATCAATCCAGGAATGGCCTGATCGTTCGTTTGATTGGACCGTTCATGTTTTCTGCAACTTTTTCTTACCTTGCATATTTTCGCCATTTTTTTTGTTGTTTAACGCGACTTTTTCATACTGTGCGTAAAAAAAAACACGACAAAATCGTATTGTCGCAACGAGTACGAAAGTTTCGGTTTCATTGAAGCTTCGGTATTGTGACTTTCCTTGTTGGAGCTGCAGAGTGCCATTGATTCCTATGGGAGGCTTCCAAAATCATGCACAGAAGGATCAAAGTCGGAAAGGTTTTCCTGCATTTTACGATTGTTCGGATACGAAAATTTCGTGACTTTTGGATGGACAATACGATATTATCGTGACTAATACGATTTTTTCGTAAGCATATTTGTGATATTTGCGATCTTCAGAAATTATCGTGTCCAATCCGAATTTTTCCCATTCGGGATTCAAACTCACATTTTGATAAATCTGCCCCTATCACTTTTTTCTAACTTAGATGCAAATGCATCTGTGAAATTGTTCATTGACTTCATGAGGCTTAGTTGTGATGGAATAGAGAAAAACCTAATGAGGACCTTAAGTAACTAATCCTAGCTTTTAAATTCCTTATGCTGAACACTATCCCCTGGTGTGCTGCACATACATTTGTTTCCTTTATTTATATATAGCACCAACATGTTTATGCAGCGCTTAACAGAGCTTGTTTATCATTTACATCAGTCTCTGCCCCAATGAAGCCTATAGTCTAATTTCCCTATTACATTGACACACACTAGTGCCAATTCCATGAGGTGCTAATTAGCCTATCAGTATGTTTTAGAGAATGGGTGAAAACCGGAGTACACATAGGAGACCCAGGAGTTTCCAGGTCAGAGCTGAACTCAGGACTAACTGCTGTGCCCCCTCTAAATGAGAAGGTTTTGAAGAAGGAAGGAGTCTTTAACAGAATTTATTAAAAACACCCCCATGAACTTTTATGACAGTTGGATATGTTTATGAAAACCACTTCTATTTAGAATACATACATAAGAAATAGAATTACAAAAGCATAAGCACTAACGTCTTGCAATGCTGTTTTAATAAATGGGCAAAAGGGGCATTTTCCCAGGGCCTACCAGGATAAGTTGGCAGAAACATCTTGCGGAGATGGCAGATGGCATTTAAATCAACTGGAAGTGCCACAGTATGTTTAATTTCATTGTCTTTTTTCTTGTGGCATTAACATTTTGTTATTTTTCTGCTACCAGGGCTGTTGGTCCATGGCAGCACCCCTGGGCATTGTGTTTACTTCAGTAAATGTAGACCATTTCTTCACTGCTACCTTTACTATATTGAACTTAATTTGCTTAAGGGTTAATATATCACAAGCTTAAGGGGTAGTGAGGGCCCACCAATTAAATTTTGCTCAGGACCCACTGGTACCTGGTAAAGTGTCCCTGTTAGGGGGCTATGAGAAGTCAATAATAATTAGTTACTAAATGTCTTTTCCAACTTAAAACAAGCTGCCCTAGCTATGCTATGTTAACAGTAACAGAGGCAGCAGTGAAAAGCTGATTTCATCTACATGCAATACTGGAACATTCTTTTTCTCTACACCAAAGTGCAGGATTTCCTTACACAGGATCCAGTCTGACAGCTCCTAACTGCAGTTCTGGTGTTGTCTAAGGTGCAATTATACTGCTTCTTTTCAGAATTATTTACTTGAGTATCTCAGTAAGTCATCTAGAAAATCTTTAGATTTCCTCCTTGGTCTCTTTCACTTACAAAAAACCTCCAGGTTTATTTTCCTCAGTTGACAAGAGTTATGTATGTGAAAAATTACATATAGATTAAAATAGCCCCCATTCAATCTTTTCTATATTATGCTCTTAAACCTGTGGCATGGGAAGCTCTGTATTTAACCTATTTTGCTCATATCCTGAATGGTGAGATAATACTCTGATTCTATTTGGAACATATGTCAGACTGGCTGGAATGCTCCATCCACCCAACAAGCCATTAAGAGTCAAACCAGCATGGGGAACTACTGTAAGCTCCTCTCCACAAAGTAATCATGGGGCAGAGGAGCTAAATTACAGACCCTGGAGTTATTGTCTCTCACCCAGATGTTTACATTATAAAAAAACTGTTATTGCAAGATCCTAATTTGGCAATTTTCAGCTGGCAACAGTTACAGATTTAATTGAAGCATGTATTTCAAAATGTGGGACTTTCCCGTCTGGGTTTTGCTATGATCAGGAATTGGTTTGTCCTGGGCAAGCTTTCCCACGGCACTGACTCATTTAAAATGTGGCTTGGCTACTATATATTCAGCAAAGTGATATTAGTGGCTGCAAGATGATACATATATTCTAAATAATACTCATAGGATATGCTTTTTGTGCCTTTTCACCTTTCAGTTGTTCAACCAAAGTTTACTCTAATTGTGTTAAACTATAAATGTCAGCATATTCCAATATATTATCATAAGTATGCTGGGAGTAGTCCAGTAACATCAATGTATTTTTAAAGCAACACTTGTGATGGCCCATGGAGATATTAGTCGTCCAAGGTTAAATCTCAGCTACCGCTGGTGACTAACGAAGCAGCACACATGCCTTTCCGCTGGCGATTCACTTTACTGCTGCTGGAAAGGCATCTTGGGGAAATTAGTAACCCGCGGTAGTCGACATCACCCGCAGACGACTAGTCTCCCAGTGGGCCATCACCCTAAAACGTTTGGAGAGCTAGATGCCAAGTGCTTGACTACAGGATAATATGGGCAAGATAACATTTCATGTTAGTTTTTCTTTCAGAAAACGTAAAGACATGATATTACCAACACAAGGCTACAAAATGGATGCAAAATTGTATGTACTCGGATTCCATTTGCAAAAGTACTCCTTACAACTTATGCTTGGCTCCAGTTCAGCCATTCAGCCGATTGTGAGCATGTTAGAGTGCAATGTAAAGTACAGGTAGCAATGGATGCAAACTGAAGCCTGGAATTAGCAACTATGTAAATCATACACAAGCTGCATGAAGAATTCCCCTATTATTCTGGAGTTCTGGGGAAAACACAACATTGTGTGTTTGGCAATTTGCATCTATTTTATCACATAAATAAGCCTGTAGTTCACAACCACCAACCAGCCACCAACATGAGCTTGGAGTTAATCTGAAGAGCTTTATGGAAGGCTTAAAGGGAACCTATCACCCCCATATTGTTTCCCCCACCAGAGGTAAAGCCTAATAGAGCCCCACTGGAGCTAGGGAAAACAATAGTTTTTCTTGAAAAAACAAGCCCCTGCCAGCGCTAGGCTACTGGGAGGGAGCTCCTGGTGTAGGCAACCATGTTGTGACACATTCATGCGCATAATGAGCCACAACTCATTCCTAATGCACATGCCTGTGATGTAGGAGGGTGAGTCACATCCACTGCTCCTACATCAGGCAAATGTGCATAATGAGTGAGCGGGGAGATCCACTCATTAAGTGCATGTGCACCAAACAGCATGGCCGCCCACACTGGGAGCTCACTCCAGGTGCAGACAGCCTAGTGCTGGCAAGAGCTATTTTTTTCAAATTGTTTTCCCCTACCTGAGTGTGGACTCTATTAGCCCGCACCTCTGATGGGAGAAACAATAGCAGTGAACAACCCCTTTAAATAAAATTTCTTCTTTTTTTTCTTAAAATAGACTTCATAGGAGATGCCCTTCCTGTATTTTGGAATAGTAATGGATTTCTAGATAAGAGATGCCGTACCAGACAAAAAGACTGATGCTTGGTGGTGTAAGTATACCTGCAGGTAATCAGTGGAGTTATTATCTGATATTGGGTATTTAAAGACCAGATTAGATGAAGGAAGCAAGTTTCATCCCTTAACCCCAAGTTTTATTGTTTAATGTCATTATAACACCAGATAAAAATAGTGCCAAAATTCCATGTTTGTATGATTTACTTTAAGATGTCTGAGGCATTTTGCCAGTTGGCCCCTGTAGCAAGCATAAGCCTGCAGGGCCTGAGCTGTAATCACTGTCAAGCTGAACCTATAACATCTAAACTTCTATCTATCATCTACTAAATACAACACAAAGGCTTTCTTTCTCTGTCAGAAATTTCAGTAATGGAAAATAACAGTTTTCTATGACTAGCACGCAAATTCCCAGATTCTCCTATGCAGCCAAATTGGCAGGCGTAGTCACATTGCATCCTACACTCTCTCGCATGCCAGTACTACTGTCATGTTATGTATCATCTGTCATGTAATATGGGCAGCTGCGATACTTGTTTGCAAGAGTCTGTGAGGCATGACAGGGAATCCAAAGGTAAAGGTAAACCAGTTGGGGCCCACAAACTGACTATCATGAGCAGGTTAGAACTGTCTTTACATAATCAAGTACTAAAGTATTATGGTTTCTTATTTCAGTTATGTTTCCTGGAGTAATAATAGGGTTATTTTATTGGGGTTCACTGCATATACCATGTCATCTCACGCATTATGTTATCTACTAAGCTGTGGCTACCCAAATGCAAATTTTAAGAACAGAATTATGTTTGCCCGTCTTCACTTTTTCAAAAATGAATAAAAGGGAATAACCATCAAGTATAATTGTCTGCCAGTAGTTGTTTGCTTTTTGACCCAGCATTTTTAGGCTAGTGCCATGCAGGGCTGCAATCCAGCTTGCCGAGAATCAGCCAAACATCTCGCTTCTATCCACTCCTGTGACTGGACTCACTCACATACAATGTGTCTGCCTGGGTGCAGACACACAAACCATATTTCAATGTCCATAATCAGTTCAGTGTGGTACTAGCCTTAAGGTCCCCATACACGGGCCAATTCTAGCTGCCGATATCAGTCCCTTAGACCGATTCGGCAGCTAATTGGCCCATGTATGGGCACTACCGACGGGCCTGCCCGACGGTTATCTGGGCTTAAATCGGCCAGATATCGATCAGGCAGGTTTAAAAATCTAGTCGGATCGCTGATGCGGTCCCCGGACCGACTTTGCCTGTACCCGTAGGTGGGGGACATCCGGAGAAGATCCGCTCACTTGGCGACATAGCCAAAGGAGCAGATCTTAAGGTGTATGGGCACCTTTAGACACTGAAAAGCAAGTGCAACCTGCAGTTATACTTGTTACCTAACTTACAGATGTTTATAGTTATCAGATACCAGAAACCATCCTGCATAGGGTCCCCTCTGTCCACTCATTGTCATGTTACTGTACTAATCTCTAAAATGAATGAGTTCTCAGCACAATGCTGTTCCAGTTTCATCAGAATTTTTTTTTTTTTTAATAAAATAAAAAAATGTAACTATTCGATCTACAATAAACATTTTCAGTGGTTTTGAAGTTATCTGTAAATATAGTTGCTGTTGAAACCAGTATCTGTCTGGCCGTTTATATTCTTTGCATTACTGGTTTTGACTCCCAAGATAATGAAGCAGAAGCCAGCTGATCAAAAGACTTTGTAGACTTTTTCCGTCTTGTTTCAAGAGTCAAAACCATTGAATACAAAGAACAAAATGTGATTAACAAACACTGCTCTCAAAGCAATTACATTTCAAAATAATTTTAAAACCAATGAAAATTGTTATTTAGCGTATATTGGAAAATTGCTAAGAATTACATAGTCTTTCATGTTTCAAAAAACTGTATTGGGGAAGATTCACTTCATGAGAGATACTATAGAGGTAATCTATTATTCCCCAAGGCTGCTCTCTGCACTGAGCACCAGAATAAAAAATTCAGTGTTGAGTGCAGGATGCAGGCCAGCCCTGTCTATAAAGCAGTACAGGGCTCCATTGTGGCCTTTGCCTCCTGACATGCAAGTTAGGGGGCAGGTGGGAGATTGCCTACATGCTTTCCCTGCATGCCCTTCACCAGTACAGTGCTGACTAACACACTCATCCCTGTATCTGTGGGGAAAGCCCTAGGTGTCTGCACTCCAAAACATAGACCTATGTTATATAGACATATAATATAGTGTGCAAAGGGCAAAAAATGTCAGATTGCTTTCTTTTTTGCACTGCACTTTGTAAAGTATTTAAGTAAGTAAATAAGTAAGTACAAGTATATAAGTAAAATATTGTGCATAAATTCTGTAAAGCACCATGGTTAGTATTGCAGAGCTCTGGTGTTTCTTCCCACACAAAGTCCTCATAAAACTAATCTTGGAATGTATGTGTGGGCATGTCTTTAGACTGTAAGCTCCACTGGGGAGAGAATGATTAAAAATCTATTTAAAGTAGTATGAAAACACTACACATAAAGGATAAAGAAATAAATGATGACAGTTAATAGAAATATGTCATTATTGCTTTAAATAAGACAAATAAAAATATTTTGCACTGTATTGAGTCAGCAGTTGGTAAATCATTCGCAGTGTCATTTTATCTTGTGTTTAATGGCATCTCTACAACTTCCTTCATCATTAGCTGCCTTCTCGGGCCACGTGTGCTGGTGCTTTAAAGAATGAAGTTGCTGTTGGATGGTGTAACTGGAAACACACGTGCTGAATAGATTGGTGAAATGTTTTGACAAGATATAAATAATAGCCTTTCTCATTTGCACATGCACAGGAGATCTACATTCAAGCGATTGTACACACGGACAAAAATATGCTACCCATTAATACCCCAGCTTTGCTGCCAACGCATCCAACCAGGCGAACGCCAGAAGTGATTTGTCATTTATTTAACATCTTTTTTTTCCAGAGCTGCACGTGTGAGCTAACATGTAAAACATGTGCAAATTGCAATGAATTATTGTACAGTTATAAGAAATTGTGTTTTATACTAACATATCATACATCATTGTCAAAATCTAGTCTCAGTTAATGAGATATTAAAAAAAGATGTTTTGTCTCCTTATGTAATATACATAGGGTTTAGGTTATGTATATTTTAATATACTTTCCTCTGAAATTGTGAACACTTTACCAGTTTTCTATTTTCTGCACTGCACCAGATTGTATCTCTGCTGCACACATGGAGAGGCTGCTCATCACATGTTTGGATACAAAAGATCAGACACCAGTTCAGTTAACTGACTATTTGATCATACACATTTGATCCAGCAGATAGCTGATATAATAGTAAGTGGCATATAAAAGAATCTTACCAAACTGGAAGATATATATATATCTACTTTCAAAAAGATGCCAGCACTCACGTGTAGGTAGGTTGCTGGTGCCTGGGTGCAGTTCCAAAGAATGTTGAATGTACCAGAGGAAAGGTCAGGACTCGCAGGACTTATACAAAAAAGGGTAGTTTTATTACAAAGGAGACTAACTCCTAGCCGAATACTACCAAAAAAAGTATATTTTAATGAAAATGGTTTATGTAGATGAAACAGGGTTGCACATACTATATGAGCTGTTTTATGCAATATATTTTCATGGAGACTTACATTATTCAGGGGTATAGTTTTTCTTTAAAAGTAGGGTTAGTTTTAAAGCAGAGCATTTTTTGATCTCCAGCATCACAAACAAGTACACCAACAGGTAAAAGTGCAAATACATAATAACTGGGAGATATTTTCAATACAAGCATGTTTCACAACATTCTAAGTTGGAAAATTGTTACAATTTAGACAACACCCCTAAAATTCCCTTAAAACACCAGCTTAAAACACCCAGCTACCCTTGGAAACACCTCCTCTTTTGGGTAAGCCACTTTAAAGTACTCAGACGGTCTGTGCCTCTAAATAGGTACCATTTACAGTGGTTAAAGCAAAATAATTTAATGCAAGAGAAAGGAGTTTCTTCATGTAATAAAGCTCATTGGTGTTTTGTTATTGGAGAGCTAATTCCCTAAAGCATAAGTGCCATTTAGTTTGTAAGAAAGCACAGAACAGCATTATACTACCCTAACAGCAGCAACATTCATTATATCTGAAGACTCACCAAAGGGACAGAGTAATGTTTTGAGTGCCCCCCTAGGCCTGCCCCACACAATCATTCTATACAGTATATGATAAAGCAATTAGCTCATTTAATCTTAAACATTGTTGTTCCCCTTAAGCTTGTGAGCCCAAGTGCAACTGCACTGTAGACAGTTCCAACCATGAAGGTAGACCTATTGACTCTGGGGAGATTTATTGGGCAAATCAATAATAACAGGATTTGAAGACATTGGGGGCGATTTATTAAGACACGAGCACTCAGATCATTCATTCGAATGCTCCGAGCATATTTTCGCCGGTTTTTTTGTGCTTGCGCGACTTTTTCGTACGATTGCACGAAAAATTCAGAAAGGTTCTGCCGCTGTTTACAATCGATCGGTACGAAAAATTTGTGACTTTTGGATCGCCAATACGATATTATCGTGACTAATACGATTTTTTCGTAAGCATTTTCGTGATATTTGCGATCTTCAGAAATTATCGTATCCAATCCGAATTTTTCCCATTCTGGATACAAACTCGTGTTTTAATGAATCGGCCCCATTGAGTTTGTAGATCTACTACTTAAAATGCCTTTTGACAAAGGAGGCTTACAGGTGAGAGCTACATTTTAAGTGGATAGAACCAATTATTTCACAAGAAACCTACTTGATGTTCACTTGCATTTATTGCTTGGATACATATTAATAACATATTGTTTGGTTTAGAGCTTTTGGGGCATTTCACATTTGAGATCTGTTACAGAAAGACAATATGTAGCAAAGTTTCATAAAGAAAAACCTTGCCTAGGGGTCATCACTGACCCATAGATGGTCTGCTGTGACCCCAGATGTTGCACACCATTGCTTAATAAGAACACCAGGGAGCTGCTTGGGATTTTTGGTCTAGACCTTCAAAGTGATGCCCCACTGGGTTGCCTTTATTTACAATGCTTTGCAAAAGTGAGAAGCTCCATCAAAGGAGTTTAGATGTGGGACTGGAATGCTTGATCATCTGAGGCAATGTACTAAGGTAGAAATAGCATATTTAGTCCAGAGGCTGCTGGTGCTAGATTACCTTTTACTACAGGAAAACATAACTAGATCTCAAAGATATAAAATACTGTATATTCAAAATCTAAAAAAGGCTCCAAGCAGCAGTGGCAATTGTGAAGGTAAACTTGTACATATCATTATAACTATCTGTAAATTAGAGCAATCGTGCCATAATCATCTAATCTTCTGTTGTTCAGGTGCACATCTTACAGGCAAATTTTTTTGTGAAAATACCAAAATTATTTAACCTATATTTATGCCCTATAGTCTTACCTCATTTCAAGGATCTTAGCCTTAGCCCATATGATAGGGCATGAGTGGAAAAAGTGTTTTAACTTTGCTTTAATCATACTGTACTGCTCAAACACATAATGCGTTTTCCGGGGCTGCCTAAGATGGAATAGGAAGCAGGAAAATCCTAGCTCACTTTTTATACCCATAGTGAGGTTCCTGTCCCTGTGACTTCCAAAACCACCAATCCCCCACCAACTGGGAGTGGTTCACAACCCCCACGGCTCTGTTATGCCCCTACTTCCTTAGGGGTATATTTATCATACTGTGTAAAAAGTGGAGTAAAACATTACCAGTGATGTTGCTCATAGCAGCCAATCAGATGCTTTGCTTTGGTTTTCCAACTGTTAAAATCTAATTACTGATTGGTTGCCCTGGGCAACATCACCAGTAATGCTTCACTCCATTTTTTACACAGCATGGTAAATATACCCAACGGATCATCGGTTTGTTTGTCTATTGTTACAGAAAGTTGCATTCACAATGACTGTATTCACAATCCCATGATGCAATAAGGCTGTGTTTTTATGTGCATATCTGTAATCTGGTCATTTAATTCTTTACTATATAGTGTGCAGTGGAATATTTCAGCCACCATTTTACTCTCCATAAGCTTTATAGTCCGCCAATGAATTCCAGAACAGCAAGGCAAAGCTAGACAATTCCCTATGAATGTTTCTAATGTAAGTATGAAGGAACACAGAGCCTTTTTGACATCCTAAAAACAAGATCCAATTCCAAACTTATACCACCTACAAGCATAAACAGTATTTAGTAAAGGCCAAGTGCCCCACACATGCACAGTTTTATCAGAGGAATATAAGCATGTTCTTTCCATCTCACATGTGCTGTTTTGATGCCAGTGGGAAATGGCAGAGAAATGCACAAGGTCATGCATTACTAAAAATATAAAAGTCTAACATATGGTGTTAATAGAACACACAACATCAGGCCAAGAAGCTCACTGGGAAGGAGATTTGGAAAATTTATATGACATATCTTGTCCTTGCGTTTAGCAAAATGAGAGAAAAGATAATTTGGAGATTTTTCTGCCATTTATTTACATGAACTGTTTAGACTGCAGGGCCTCACACATAATGGGGCCCCAGAGGGTAGCAATCATAGGTTGGAAGATGGCAATGGTTTTTAATAGGGCAAGATTCAACAGTTGCACTGTATGTGTCCAATTTAGAAACAGAGGTGGTAAATGACATAGGTAAAGTTGGCTGTAGCAACTAATTAGGTCTTTAAATTTGTTTTCTAACTTTTAGTAGACTGTTCAGTATGAATTGTTTATTATTTGATACTGGAAACTGTGCAATGTTGCCCAATTTGTACCACATTGGTATATCAACAGCAGCCAAAGGCTATAGGCCAAAATCTGCTTTGCTGTATTCTTTCCCCATTGAACAGAATATATAGCTAGGAAAAATTTGCCTTTCTGGTAATTTGCTACCAACACAATACATTGATTCTGGCTTAGTCACTGGTGTGAATAGCATACAGCAGAAATGTGACCACAGGGGCTTGGGGGAGAGCAGGGCCTGGACAGTCGGGGGTCTGCTGTATGCTTCCAGCTCTCTTGCTGGTGACGCAAATGAGTGAGCACATCAACAGGGGTGGGGGTCACCAAGCAGCTAGTGGTGCAAGCCACAAAGTGGGGCCAGGAAAACATTTATGCTGGGGGCCCAACCTCCAAACATTTCACCATTGTGCACAGTAAATTTATATTTGTGTACTAAAACAGTGTGAGTTAAATCTCTAATTCACAAAAGGAAACTTAAACTGCTGTAGACATTTAAAAAATATATTGCTTTCTTACATATTGGTTTGTAAGTAGGGGGTCAGTACTGAGCACTAGAAAGGTCTTTGTGTATAGATACATCATCATAAAAATTCCAACTCGAGTCATTTGTTTCTTGATTTACACCTCAGAAAAAGTCAAAATTTTTATTGTTTAGTAAATCAGACTCATGGGCAATCTCTTTAGTACAACTAGAGACAATCTCAACAGCGAGTACAATCTCAACATACAGCCTACAGTTTTGTTCCCTGTGGGATAATTTCTGGAAACTTAACAATGCATTTAGGACTGGAGTCCTTAATGTTTGGTGTTAAGAAGCTGTTTGTACAGTGAATATTGAAAGCAAATTTATACACAAAGCCATAAAACTGAATTCTAGCCCACACCTAAGAATAGTTGGAAGTACAATCACCATCATTTATTTGGCCTTTTATTAAGTATACAACAAGAGGAACATGATTAAGAAAAGTGAAAAACTACACATACTGTATGAGGCTGATCTACATTTGAAGCATCATAAATGAATGTTTCGGGCAAAGGCACACATAATGGTTCTGTAGTATTTTGTTGTTTTGGTTGCTTAATAGCTAAGTAGGAAGACAAACCTACCTGACAAACAAGTGCACCCATATAAATTGACCAAGACATAAGAAAACTGAAAATATGGATCCATATTGATAGGACAGGATGATAGTAGGATGATAGGATAATAGCCTGGATCCATATTATCATAGTCTTTCCCCTGCTCATCTGGGTCATTTGGTATTATACATCAGTAAGTGAGAATGCAACCTGGGTCAGAAATGGTGACAGAGTAAGGGTGGAACAAAGATGTAGACATAAAAGTAATATGTGTTTGAAAAAGTCTAAGCACTGCTGTTTTGCAGTGCTGGGGTCTCAGGTATAAGTCTAGCCCAGCACTATCTGTAAACCATTTGTATGTTACCCTGTGCTTGTTTGGGATTACTCCATGTACTGCAGTTTCTTGCCACACTCCAAAACATACAGGAAGATGAACTGGTTCCTAATAAACCTGACCTCAATGTGTGCGATGGGACCTTAGACTGTAAGCTCAATTGGATGATGATGAAAAATGTCTGTAAATGTCTGCTCTGGGCCCCTGCCCTCTGATGACATTGGGAGGTAGCCAGCAAGACCATGATCCATTTAACCAGAGGGTGTGAGATCAGCCTTAGGGAAGGGCCCAGTAGGTGTCCAGACAGGGGATGGTGCCACCAGAGGTTATGAGGGGCCCTTAGCAACCAAAGAAGGAAAGACCATCCAGGAAGCTGATGCCCCTGCTAAGTTCAGCTACAATGACTAGTCTGAAGCTCCAAAGCCACATGGAAAGATGGACTGGCTGACTGACAAGCTACAAGGCCCTCAGGATGCAACAATGCTGGTGCTGAGAGTGCTAATCACTGTGCTTTCCAGTAACATTTGCCCTGAGATTGCCCCAATGAGTAAAGCTGACCATAAAAGCTGTCCACTTGGCTCTTCCAGAGTCAACAGCTTATCAGCCCATGTATGGGGGCCCTCTGGAGCTCCTGCCTGATCTGACCAAAAATTGGCCAAATATTGACTAGGCAGATTTGTAAATTCCATGAGTATGTTGATGTGGTCCTGTCTCTGTGGGTCTCTGTAGGCCCCCATTGTTGTCTGGTGTTTCAAACCATGAAAAGCTCGTATCATGTATGGGCAGATTTATTTGCCTTGTAGGTTTATTTGTGTGTTACTATGATGATTTCTAGTTGGACTCACTGGAACCTGGAACCCATTAAGTGGAGGTTTTTGGTGAATAAGTACAAGGTTTCCCCTTGACTGATCACTGGAAGCTAAGTACCTGGAGTTTACTGCAATATAATAAAAATCTATGAAAAATGAAGAGTAATGTCGGGCCTAGGTGGTCTGGTATCCAAGGCAAACCTGAGAAATATTCCACTTATCCATTTATTATGGGACAATCTTACTTTCCTTCATTTCGGTATGAAGTTCTTTCAACTTTCTTCTTTTTTCTGTTCTTTTGTAATTGCTCTCCATTTATATTTTCTCCTTCACCATACTTCTTATTTCCACTAAACCACTTGTTTTCCATTTTGTCTACCTATATGCCATTGCCTTGAAATTAAAAAAAAATCAAAAATAAGACCGAGAATTTGCATGTAATGTTGCTCACATACAGAGCATTGGGGATGTGCAAAAAACTTCAGTGCATCCTGTCCCCAGTGCTCCATATGTAAGTTACAAGGACACCCATGCATGTGATCCTGTGGGGGGGGGAGAGAATGGGGGCAGCCTACTGTCACCATAAGGCTCATGACAATGGGGATCATTTACAAATGGTGGATTAAGGGTGCAAGGTGCAAATAAAAAGGCAAAATCCACCATGTTTTTCACCAGATGTGAGCAGGCACCTGTCTTTATGCTCCAGCAGGAAGCACAAGGAATTTCACCTTCTTCGCGAATAAAGTGCTGCCTGCATTCAGTCTGTAACACCCCCTACCTTGTGTGCCACTTGTTTTGTGCCTGACGTTCACCTGTATAGTGATGTCAAGTGGATTTCCTTTATAGACAATGACTGGCAACATGATCAGATCCAGGTTTTTTCTACACCAGTGCAGTTAATGCCATGTCTGCTATAAGCCTAAAAGTTTACTTTAGCTACTTAACAAAAATAATTATTTTCTCTTTCTTTCTCCATTCAAGGGAATGCCAGAGTACACTAAATAACATTCTCTTTTATTTACTTATCTTAAGATTGCACAAGTCCTTCAAATGGACAGCAAGAGTCTACAATTGTCTCCTTTTCTGCATTCTTGTGCCAAATATCCCTTCCATACTCATACGTCAGCTTGTCAGCAACAGTCCATTTATTTGCAGGTGCTTTAATTGGCTGCTCTTCAACTGTGGCTCCTTTTGTTGGAAGTGCCATCCACGGTGAAGCCAATTCTGCCCATTCAAGCTCTGTATCGTGTGCCTGCTACACACATCTCTTGTGTTTAATTCAAGCAGAGAGAGCTTCCTCTTGTTACAAATGTTGTTGTAAAGGATCTGTCAGCTGATGTCTGTGTATCTTGGCTACTTCCTAAACATTACTCTTCTATTGACTTTCTGCTGATTGTTCTACTTGTCAGAAATGAATCCTTGAATCAAGCTCAGATCTTCCCATTTTATAGAATGCCATCTTCTTTAAGATTGACATATCTGCTTAAAAATAGGATCTTTACAAATATATTTTGCAGACAACTCAAGGAAGCCTTTAAAATTATTATCTTTTCTGTTTCCACCAAATTATGTGTAATTGAGGGGTATAACAGGTATTGGACATGTTATACAAAATGTTCAGGACATGGAGTTTTCCAGATAAGGGGTCTTTCCATAATGTGGATCTCTGTGCCAAAAAATAATTTAAATGTTAAATAAATAATTCCAATAGGACTGTTTTGCCATCAATAAGAATACATTATATCTTAGCTGGGGACAAGTACAAGGTACTGTAAGGAAATCATTTTTAAAAATTTGTATTATTTGATTATAATGGAGTCTATGGGAGATAGCCTTCCTGGCGCTGTTGCGTCAAAAAAGGGCCAGATTCGCTCATCACTAGTCAGCAATAAGCAATTAATTTAGAACAGCTTACTAGACCTGATTGGATGTTACTGGCAACTGCACAAGTGCAATTTAGCATCTATGTTTGTAAATGAGCCTTCATCATTTATTAGCAAATCTGGAACTTTTTTTTTTTTTTTTAAAGTATCTGGTTGTATAAGTTTTCAGTATGGCACAATCATGCCCAAATCCATTTTCTAATGTTTATAGCAGCCGTTTTAATGAATTGTCAGTTCCCACCCACAAAGAAAAATGTATTGGTAACTTGCAAAGGGTAAAATGTGGTGCTGCAGTGGTGACGTGTGGTTCATTTAGTGCAGATCAGATGGATTTGCAGGTACTCTGCCTGACTGGTAATCGTTTTAACTCGGCATCAGTTGCAGGCCTGCCTCATGTTAACAATCAATCTCTTGTTACTGATTGCAGCCCAAAGACAGCAAAGGAAATGGGAGACTGGATAATCATGTCAGAAATATTGAGTGCAATCTAAAGAGATGATAACAAACATCTGTTTTATACAATGCACATAATATTGGTAATTACACGTGAAACAAGCAAACACTTCTTAGCCAGCGAGCTGATGGGAGAGATCCATCATGTTGACAGGACATTGTGCCAGATTTGAACAGTGTCCAACAATTAAGGAGCCAGCTGCGAATAATTGTCTGTAACAATTAAATGGGCCTCGTGGGGCGAGCAATAAAATAAGCCGCTGTGGGCTTAACACTCCAAAAATTATTTCAAAGTATTAGTGTTCTGCAGGGACAGCACATAGGGTATTTATAAAGAAAAACCTATGAGAGTCATTTGCACATTTTTTATTCCCTCCAGTTACAGGTTCAGATTTGCTTTGAGAATTCTTTCTCTGCCTGCAGTGCTATGGGGTTGCTCTTTTTAAACCAGTAATATTTGCAGACCCCCACAACACAGGGAACATCAATAAAAACAATATTAAAAAAAGACATAGGCACTTCATAAAAAGTTATATGACTAACAGTCAGGAAAGTTGCACTTGCATGTAAAGGTTGAACTTTATGGTTGAACTTGATTGTCATTATTTTCAGGCTTAACTACTATGCATATGCCTTATTGGCAAAGAATTGTGGGGGTGGTTTTTTAGGTATGTAAAGGTCCCCATACACGGGCCGGTTATAGCTGCCGATATCGGCAGCTTATCGGCCCATGTAGGGGCAGAACCGAGGGGCCTGGCAGACCGATATCTGGCCTGAAATTGGCCAGATATCGATTGGCCAGGTTAGAAAATCCAGTCGGATCGGGGACCGCATTGACTCGTTTATGCGGTCCCAGAACCGACTGCCCCATTGCCGCGTACAGAATTCGATCGTTTGGCCCCAGGGCCAAACGATCGAATTCGCCTACATGCCTCCCCGATATCGCCACCCGTAGGTGGGGATATCGGGTGAAGATCCACTCGCTTGGTGACATCGCCAAGCAAGCGGATCTGCCCGTGTATGGCCAGCTTTAGAATTACAATTGGAATTAAATTGGGGTTGAAAGAACCCCAAATTCACAAAAACCGTAATCCATTTTGTGAATAGGGTGGTTTCCCTTTTGAGCCCTGCAGCCATTGGCAACCCAGGACACTCCCTCCAGTAACTGTGGTGCCTGCGCGGTGCCTGCGCATCTCCTCCCCATCATGGCCGCAAGGGGGAAGTGCAGTACACAGTGTGGGGGGGCAGGCAGCAGTCCCCAGTCTGACCCTGTCAGCAAACACTGTTAATATTCATACATACTTATGGTCCTACTGACCCTATTTTCCACTGTCACTGATCAGCAATAAATATAATTGGCAGTTTCAAGCTAGGCATATAATGGAGAAATGCCAAATATCCCCATTGCCTGGTCAGTCATATGAATGAAATATATAATATACCTGTAAATGGAAACCATTTGTCACTGGTGTTTTTTGGCTCTAAAATGCTTATTTAAGATGTAACAGGCCGTTTTCATTTGTGCCCAGTAGGCATGGGAGGTAGCAGGCATTTTTTTTAACATGGGTGGAGAAATGCTACATGTGCCATAAGAGTGAGGAAGAATATAAATACAGAAATGAATGACAATATGTACTGTATTCATTTCTTCATCTTATTAAACCATAAAGAAAAATGTTTTTATGCTACAATAAACATAAATAATCTAGGGCTAGCGGTGTATAATGACAGTTTTGGCTGTCTCCAGATAGCAGGAGTTAATTTTACCAAGGCTAGATAGCAGCAGTATCCTGGGGGTAGCTAAATTAAAAAATAAAGATATTTCTAATGAGGCAGAATCTTGTTTAGACTTGGACATGATCATCGTCCTTAGGCATTATGTATATATGTAAATAAACAGAGAAATCTGCAAATAAATACAGAGAGACTGAATTTAAAAACTTCTGGCAAGTTGGAAAGTGTATATAAAGGTAAGCATAGACCTCTTAGTGCTTTTGTATAGGGCAATAATAAATGCACCACAGGGCTTTGATATGGTTTCCATAAGTTTTCATAGCACAAATGGAGGAGAATGCAGTGCAAATATCAATATCAGGAAGGTTGACTTGGCTGATATTGGTGTCTTACAGTGCTGTGCCTTGAGTTCAGTTCTGACTGACTGTAAAACTCACAACGACAAACTGCATGAAGTGTACATGTCACACAGGCTATATCATCTGCCAATGTGCCTTTCTCATCCATGTGCTACTTGTGCCGCCTCTTTCACACCGCAATCTGATTTTAGTCACCTTCAGAGGCTTCAAATGGGAAGTGGCCCTCTGCTATTCCGTTTGGTTTGTCACTTAAGATTTTTCCCTGTAAAAGACGTGACAGTCAGATGCAAAGGATTTGCCCTAACCATGCTGAGACAATAAAATATAATTTTGGAAAGTATTACACAATTTACAAAGGCTTCTAATTGTAGTTGCTGGAATATATACTTATTTTTTGTAGTTTGGAACACATTCAGCTAAACATTTTTACATAAAATATAGCAAATATATGGGAATTGTATGTGTAAGCCTACTACCAATGGTCTGAAATTAATATCCAATAAACACAGTGCAGGTATTGTTGCTGTTATATGGAATTCTTGGGACCTGTGGTTTTTCAGCACCATACAGAGTATATTAGTTTAGAATTATAGCTACATGCAAACGTACCAAACGCATTTTGTGCTGCTTATTTAACACTTAGGGGCACATTTACTAAGACACGAATCTGAACCGAATTGGAAAAATTCCGACTTGAAAACGAACATTTTGCGACTTTTTCGTATTTTTTGCGATTTTTTTCGGCGTCTTTACGACTTTTCAGAAATTGTCGCGACTTTTTCGTTACCAATACGATTTGCGCGAAAAAACGCGAGTTTTTCGTAGCCATTCCGAAAGTTGCGCAAAATCGCCCGATTTTTTCGTAGCGTTAAAACTTGCGCGAAAAGTTTAGCCTTTTTCGTAGCATTAAAACTTAAAAGGTGCGACGTTTCACGCAAGTTTTAACGCTACGAAAAAAGCGCAACTTTTTGTGCGAGTTTTAACGCTACGAAAAATCGCCAGATTTTGCGCAACTTTCGGAATGGCTACGAAAAACTCGCGTTTTTTCGCACAAATCGTATTAGTAACAAAAAAGTTGTGACATTTTTCCGAAAAAATCGCAAAATACCGATCATTACGAAAAAAAACGCAATCGGACGCATTCGGCCCGTTCGTGGCTTAGTAAATGTGCCCCTTAGTGACTGCATTTTATCCACAAGAAGTGACTGCCTGTGCCTTGTCACAATGCAAATTGCACCCAGCAAGTGGCTTCTCAGCATCTTAGGTGCTAAACACAGCACGGAGGGTAAGCAAAATGAGCTAATTAGCACGTCATTTCAAAGCAAATGCAAGTAAATAGGACACAAAGTAAGGTCACTGATTTTTCCAATATTCCCTGTTGAAAGGAGGTGGGCATTTTATTTTGTGGGAGATCTGGAATAGATAAACCCTACATAGGGGTGGTCCATTGAAGAGTTTCTTTTACCACATCATCGATCCCAACCTGAACAAATGGCCTCTGCTACTCATGTGTTTTGGCACTATTAATTCTAATTAGCCACCCCCACTCAAATGTCAGTGGGATGAGGGAAAGGGAGAGAATGACTTTATCCTACTATAAAGAACAAATACCCCACACACACACTCCATGGAAAGGGGGAAAGCAATATGCTTCCAGTGTAGCCAGATAATGCCATACAAGTCTTTTCATATATGCTGTATATCTGAAGGCAATTATTTCATTCAAATTTTTTTTATAAAATGAGGGTTTTCTACCGGGCAAACATGGGCAGTTGTACCTACATTAAGGGGTATATTTATTATGCTGTGTAAAAAATGCAGTGAAGTATTACCGGTGATGTTGCCCAGGGCAACCAAACAGCAATTAGATTTCAACAGTTAGAAAACCAAAGCAAAACATCTAATTGGCTGCTATGAGCAAAGTTTCACTCCACTTTTTACACAGCAGGATAAATATACCCCTTCCTGTATCCACAGAAACTGCAATGATAAAAGTCTACCCCATTTATAACTGTCTGGTGTAGAGAGGCACTGTGCATAGTGATCACATCCACAAGTTGTCTATTGCCTTAGCCAAGGGGTCCCCAACCTTTTTAACCCATGATCAATATTTAAATATTAAAAAATTGGGGAGCAACAGATGAAAAAAGTTCCTGGGTGTGATCAAAAGAAGCTGTAATTGGTTATTTTGCAGCCCCTATGTGGATTGTCAGACTACAGAAGGCTCTGGTTGGTAGTACCCATGATCTCTATGCCTTAAAAACTTGCCTCCAAGTTAAAAATTCAAGAATGGAGACCTGCTTTGAGGCCACTGGGAGCAACATCAAAGGGGTTGGGGAGCAACATGTTGTTCAGAAGCCACTGGTTGGGGTTTACTACCTTGACTAATGAAATAATCTCCTTCAGCAGCAGATGTCCCATTCTTGCCATCTTGTAATAACTCCAAATCCAGCTATTGCCCTGGTTGATATGGATTTACCTGCATTCTAATTTGACACACATTCTAGCATCAGTAAAATTACTCATAGCCATTATATTGAAGACATCAAACCTTCGCTCCAGTGTTGAATTAATAAGCATTAAAATTTACACAGCAAATATGGAATGCCTTCTAGCAAGATCCAATGATACTTTTTTATCTTTACTATGAAAAATGGTCATCCTTATATATATATAGGCAGTTCTATAGACACAAACATTAATTAAAGTGCGCAGTGCAACCTAAATGGTAATATAATTAAGGTCAGGTTTCTAGATTTGCATGACTTTCAAGCAGAAAATTTACATGTTTTTTTTTTTCTTCCTTTGCACTCCCAAGCTTACGTCTAAGCTACTCATGAGCTACAAAGATTCCCTTTTCTTCTACCACATACTGAGGCCACTTGCGCCAGTAATGGTAGCTTTTTATCCCTTTTATTAGACTTCCTGCCTGATGTGAAGCAACTTAAACAGTCGGCACATTGATACAGAGCTGAAACTGTTAGAATGTTGATTCTCACCTTAAGTCATTTATGGGTTTACATCCTTTAATGTGTTAATGAGCTTTTCAGTAGTGTGTCTGGCTGTGTTGCCTATCACACCTTAAGTATTAATGAAGGCTAGTACACAAAGATCCTTTCTTAAAAAAGCAATATTTCTATCAAGCTCATATTTTCCATTAAATTAAGAGACACTGGGTAACATGAAGATGTGATAAAATGGATATTATATAACTGATCTTAATAAGATATAAACAAACATCAAGCCAATTCCTCACTGCCTGGGAGTTTCACTGCATCCTTTTGCATATCTCTAAACCTTGTGACTGATATCCCCTCCGCTTCCCGGCTTTGATGTGTTTCTCAGCTTCTCAGAGTTAGAAGATGACACAAGTTACACCTCTCTGCATTCTTATCTCTGTCAGCGGTCTTTGAATTGCTGACACTTTGGAAGCCTGATGGTTCTTCTGGTGAGGATATTGTCCCTGGGGTGACCTTTTGACTTACTAAAGAAGACACCTGAAACCTCAAATGGATGGGATCAAGGGAAGAGATCTTCTCCATCAGCTGCCTTGGAACAGTTGTGCTCTCAGGAAGTAGCATTTGCGTTAACGCCACTTTCTTACCATTTTACTTGAAGATTTTCCAATGGTCAAGGTTTCTAACATTCTGCCAATTCATGCCAATGATTTAAGGCATCTACCCCATAGTCTACACATTATTTTAAAATGGGTGGTGTTACATGGGAATACACTGGTAAAACTCGAAAAAACATAAATGCAGCACCAGAGGCCTTGACTTATTTTACTGCATTCCATGTGGCCCATATTTATAAACCAACCATCCACTAGCCAATGGACAGAGTGTACAAGATTTTTACTGATGTGAGGGACATTGAGCTTTGATTTGTGTGTTGATTCTGTGTACTTAGCTTTACAGTGTCAGCATTATACCCATCTACAAATAAAATGGGGTTTGTACTCTGGTTTGGAAGAGTGATTATAATTATTTGTTAGTAATTGTAGGGCACCAACATATACCACAGCATAAATGGGTTTATACACTGAACATACTGAATTAAATACAAAATAATCAATGAAAAAGGTAAAAAGGGCCCTGCCCTACCATCTAAAAGGTAAGGCATAATTAATAAATACATTTACATTCCTGGTATTTTATTATTTTAGTTTCTAAGTAAAGTCTACATTTTTCCAGTCATGTAACTCTTATATTAAGTGTTCACTTTAGGAAATTGTCACATTTTGTAAAAAGCCTTGGAACCTCTCTCCTCCCATTGCTGCCTTAACACACATCTCTATTGCTGCCTACCTGTCTACATGCAGTGGCTTATTATTATTATTATTACATTGGTTTATAAAGCACCAATTTATTGTGTACATAAGGGTACACAATAACTGACATAAAGGAACACTAATGCAGTAGCTAATAAGGGCCCTGTCTGCAAGGGTATACAGCCTCTTCTACAAGCACAGGCTCTACAAATACAGCCTCTTCTACAAGCACAGGCTCTTGTCTTTCTCAATAGCTGTCCACTTTTTATTTCATTATTTCACGTCAATACATGTTTATCTATGAGACACATGAGTGGTCTTTCACAGTTCTGTGGTGGTCTGAGTCTAATGAAACTTTTATTGCATATGTACATACTTGCTTATAGGTTTCTAAAACATATTTCAAATGGTTGTTGAATCCTCCTGTGCATACAGCTTTATTGAAATCACTGGGAACATTGTAAGTTGTTTTAGAAATAAAACAATTATATATGAAACTTTGTAAGGCTAAAAGATGAATCGATTCCTGTGAAATATGATCCTGCAGAGATGAATTTTCCTGCCCGGCATCACTTTGATTCCAACCCAGTGGGACAACATTTAAACCATCCCTGCAGAGCGAGTTCTACCTTTTGATCCTTTATATTTATGTAAGAATAAAACCATTTTTATTACAGCTTTACTAAGCAGTCCAGAAAGCTATTACTTGTTTAATCTGTGGGGAAGAATATTTGGCACTTGCCTGAAAACAGTCTTTTTGAACTAGAAATGTCTGCAGTTTCTCCTTTGTCATGGAACCTCCACTTTGACCTGAAGTTTTTTCAATGACACTGAAATCACCAATGTGTTTTGAACTGACAGAAATCAAAACAAAACACAAAAAACATGCTCCAAGTAAAAGAGGAAAGGACACAATGCATTCATTAAAGGGACACCAATTGGTGGAATTCAGCAAGTCTTGTCTTCTAGGAACCGACCTATAGAATTGCCAAAGGTGGGCACTACACAGCCACTATGGTAATGGAAGTATATATATCAGAATTTCCCAACCTATTTATCAGTGAGCCACATTCAAATGTAAAAAAGTTGGGGAGCAACACAAGCATAAAAAATGTTTTTTGGCAACCAAATAAGGGCCCTTATGTGAACTGGCAGCCTACAGGAGGCTCTCTTTGGCCGTACATCTGGTCCTCATGCACCAAAAAACTAGTGTATTGGGTTATTGTAGTTATTTTAGTTAAGTTTCCATGTAATGATGTCCTCCCATAACTGCATTGTTTTTGATGATGTTACAGTCCAATATAACTTCATTTCAATATAACATAATTACATATATTTAAATTAACATATATTCTAAAGTATTTGAAAGTTATTATTATTATTAACATTCATTTATAAAGCGCCAAAATATTCCGCAGCGCTGTACAATAAGTGGGTTTCATACATTGGACATACAGAGTAACATATAAGGCAATCAGTAACCGATACAAGAGGTGAAGAGAGCCCTTCCCAAAAGAGCTTACAATCTGAAAAGAAAGTGAAAGAAAGGAAGCAATCCAGGATTAATGGGCTGTTAAATGGCAATGCTCTGCATCTATGATCTACACAATAACGGCCCAAGATCTCCCTTTGGTACTGGTGTTTGAGTATCTGATGCTCTACAGCACTTCTAAGCCAGGAAAAGCAGAATTGAGAATGTGTATATATATATGTATACCATGGTTGATGTTGCTCCCTGTGGCCTCAAAGTAGGTGCCCATTTTTACATTTCTGGCTTGGAGGCAAGTTTTGGAAGCACAGAGACACAGTTTTACTTCAAGCAGAGCCTCCAACAGGCTAGCTGTACACATGGGGCTACTAAATAGCCAATCACAGTCCTTATTTGGCATCCCAAAAGAACATTTTTCATGCTTGTGTTGCTCACCAACACTTTTTACATCTGAGTGTGGCTTACAAGTTACAAAGGTTGGGGATCCCTGATTTCCATGAGCTGGTGAATATGCTAATATTACAGCTTTAGTGAGAATACTTGCATGCATAATGCATTCCTTTAGCAAACACAAAATGCTTTCCTATAATGTTCCAAAGTTAATAGATCCCTGCAGTATGTTCACTTTCAAGCTTGAGTTCAATAGTTGCCACACACTGTGCTCTTTAAGTAATCCCATGTGCTAAAACCAACTGGGCAGAATTGATCACGTTAATTAGCAGCATTTTGCAATGAAGTGTAAAGGCCTATGTGAGAGGGATCCGCAGATCAGAAAGCCCTCACCCTGACAGTGACAAATTACCTCCTCTACATTATGTCATTCTGAACCAGTGATGTCAGTGGCCAAGAGGAGCACTGTGGTGCTGAACTGTGACTGCCCAGCATTATTTCTTTGAAAATGCATAATTTTAATGCAGTCATCTAAAATCACAAATGATGAAGTTACGAAGTTGTGCACTTTGTAAGAAATATTTTAAGAAATAAACTGTTTTCAGTTTTCAGTCTGTAAAAATATACATTTGTTTAAAGTGCCAAGAAACTTCTATAGTAAGGTCTTAGAACAGAGAGATGCAAATTGCTATGACAGCATGTAATCCCTATATTGCTCTCACTGAGTAAAGGTTGAGATGCTTTGCAAAGAATAAGATAATAGGGCTCATTTATGTTGCAAGCGCAATTGTGGTGCAGTCAGTTGAACAGAAAACCACTTTCATTAAAGGTACTTGCATCAAAATGCGCTCCTTGCACTTCCATATAGTTGCTCTCACAACAATCAGTCCTTCTTGCTTTCTGTACTGAACTGGTTGCTGCCTATTGACACAGGGGAACCCTGGAGCTACCTCTATCTCTAGAACAGGCTCCAGGGTTTCTTCATGACCCGTACCATAGTTCAGTTGCACCAAATGAACAGGGTGTGCATGTCACTTGTATGTTGAGTTCTTGAAATGACACCAGGCAGGCATAGAAAAAATTAGTCGAAATTGGGCTCAATTTGTGATGAAGCACACAAGCCAGTTGTATTCTTTTTGGCAAATCAGATGCAATTGCATTAGGCACAGCACAATTGCAATTTGAATCTTCTATTTTGGACCGCAATAATGCCATAATTCTGGGAAAAACTGCTGCTTTGTGGGAAAAAACATAGCATTTGTGCTTGAAATTGCACTTTGCCTGCTGCAGTTGCAGAAGTATATGGATTGGCCTAATACCAAAGAGAAGGATGTTTGAGGACAGCCACTACTGCAAATGGTATCATATTTAAGGAAACTGTAGGTCAGTTTGCCCAGAAACACTGACACAGCATTATTTACAAATAAGTGGAATATCTCAGGCAACATTTCAATGTCAATTACCCATGCTTTTACATTGACCTTAACATCTTTGATTTTAGCTGCATAATTTGCTTATAGTTATCATTATCATTATTCTCATAAAGCACTTTTACCAAAGCTCTTTAAATTGAAAATATTCCCCCTTTTGACATAATTCTGACTCATTATTTAAAAAAATAAAACTTGTGTTGCCGCATATAATACTTTAGCTCATGATGATAAATGTACCTCAGAGTAGTGCATGTAGAGTAATAGAAGCAACTATCTTAGATGTACAAGGCACGGGAAGGCAGTCTAAAATGAAAAAAACTTATGTCAGAAAAATGGTTATCAAGGATACCCCTAAATACAGGTGGAGACAAAACTTAAATTCTGCTGAAGTTTACTTCTGGTCAACATTTTTTGCAAAGGAGCTAGGTTTAACAGAAGCCACCTGCCCACCAGTTGTTAACAATGCTTTAGGTTATGGTCTTGCAAACACTTACGGGTTTCATTTGTAACAGCTGGGTTGGTGTGTGAGGTTGCCAGGAGGATTTACTTACTATGGGATGGCTGAGCACAACCGGACCTGCCTCACCAAACCTGTTGTTAGAGGAGAAAAGTAACTAAAACAAAAGATTCACTTCTTCAGCAGTACGCTAGTACAAACTGAGTACAAAATAAAGGGTACAATACCGGTACTAAAATAACTTTTATATGACTTGCCAATAAACATTCATTACAATTGTGATTTTATTTGTATTTGTAAATGTATTCGCTATTGCTAAAGCAGTATTTTTTGGTACTTTAATTAGGTGGTTTCCACTACATTGTTTTAAATGTAGCCACCAGGGCAAAGACTAGAAAAGAAGAGACAGATGCTGCTTTAATATATTTCCAAATAACATTAAAACACCGAATATTTGAATTTGATGTATTCTGGAAAGTTACTTAGAATTACATTTTAAACTGATTTTTGTTTGGTTCACATTAACTTTAATTAACATATGATCTTACTGAGTAAGCTTATATGTGATCAGATATACAAACAGGTGCAAGTCAAAACATGGTGGAAGGTGCCAAATGGCATTGCAGCCTTGTGTAACCACAAATAATCTATTGTGGATCATTATTTAGGAGGGAATTCCAACATTTGCAGACCTTAGGCCTACACCAATGGATGCTTCATCCCTACTCACCAAACAGTCTACAAGACATAAAGTAGTACATCCAAGTCCTGTATCAACCCCTATTTCTATGAGGCATAAGTGGGTGCATTTGTAAACATTTAAATGCAACAATTCAGATGAATACCCATGATTCATTAAGATCTTCTAATATTACACCCAGAAACACTGGTACACATAATTTATTAACCCATTTTAAGAACAGGACAGGGATTTGCTATCTGCATTAACTACACTTATCACTTATATTTGCTGAGCCAACAAAATACTCAAGGTAGTATTACCAAGTATTATCAAATATCCTTAAAAGTGGTCTATGAAGTTCAGATAACAGATTCTCCCCTTCTGTTCTACAGGGATGCAAATAAGAACATTTTCTGTAGGACACAAATTCCCAAGTCCTTCCTCTAACATGCTGGAAACTTCAGACTGAATTGAAAGATCCTATCAGTCTCTTATTATGTGTACCTGCTCTTTCCACACATAGCCATTACATGTTTTCAGCAGTTTATGGGTTCCAACAGGAAAGGAGGAAGGGGTTTACATTCTATATGACTGAGTGCAGGATATACTTGCATGCTATCTGACCTCTAGCATTTTGTTCCAGATGTACAATATGTACAGGATACTTTCATATAATACATTATTAATGTCAATCTGGAGTGAAATCAAGTAGACATATATATACTGTATATACAAATAGCTTGATAGATTACATAGATCTACATTCCACTATTGCAAGATCACCTTTCTATATTGTAGTGTATTGTGCAAAAAAATTGACAATTAGCTGTTTTTTTAATTAGCAGTCCCACAGAACAAGCAGTGTGGAGTATTCTGGCTTTCTATTGGCTCATAGCACCTATCAATCCATTCTTTCTGTAAGGTCTTGAAAATCTTTTTGTAACCTGATGAGAATTTTATTTATGGAACTGTTAAACCAAAAACCTGCAGGTACTCATGGACCTACAGTATTCCATAACTTTATTATAAGAGAGTTTGTGTAGATTTAACAACATTTACCATTCCTATAAACCGATTCATCTGAATGAGCCTAACAAAGAGTGAAGCTAATAGTGAATATTAACCAATTAGACTTGATTCAATAACAGCTACAGAGCAGTTTGTCTCTTACTGGAGCTCATCATTGTAGCAGAGTGTTGCTAATCAGCA
The DNA here is from genome assembly GCF_000004195.4 of Xenopus tropicalis. NCBI lineage: Eukaryota > Metazoa > Chordata > Amphibia > Anura > Pipidae > Xenopus > Xenopus tropicalis. The sequence continues at coordinate 61,633,083 of NC_030680.2, read as the reverse complement.
ATATTTAAGCTAATTATGCAACAAAAATACTTTTATTTGGAGGCTGACGTTTTGGCTTAAACAAATGCCTTTTTCACAACCTGAGTTGTGCGGACCCTCACTATGTACTGGATATTCCCGCTTTTGGACTGCACCCAGGCCACATAAATGGATCATTACATAAGTGCCTGCTATATGTGACTTTACTTTATATATATATATATAAAGAACTGACATTTCAAGCACTAACTTTGCTCTGCCTCAGGGACAAAAGAAGGAAGGGCACAGTTAGTGCTCGAAATGTCGGTTATTTTTCAATAAACTCGTTTTGTTTTTTAAGTCCCCATGTGTGCGGCACTCTGTTTCTCTATTGCTAATTTTGGCCAGCACCCAGGGCTGATGCACACTAGGAAAATTTTATCAAGATAAAGGTCCGGGGTGAGGACTGAAACATCGATCCAAATAAAATGAGTATCTTTTTTTGATAAAATTTTCCTGGTGTGCATCAGCATTTTTTACATATTTATATTGTCTATCTGATTTTGCACCCTGTATGCTAATGCCCACTGCCTGCTACATGGATGTAACAGTCCTTGTCCAAGGTATGGTGGTATTTCATAATATCTCTTGGGTAATTCTTTGTGCAAAGATGGAGCTGTCTAACAGGAGTTGCTTAAAAAGGTCCATATTAGATTGTACTGCACTTGTTATCTTGGTAAGTTAGGGTTGTTTACACTGGAGAAGAGGCACTTTATTTGTGATATGATAACTATGTATAAATATATAAGGGGATCATATAATAATATCTCTAATGCTTTATTTACCATTAGATAAAAGGTTGAACTTGACGGTTGTGGGTCGTTTTTCAACCTAACTTACTATGTTACTAGTGAATAATTGCATTCTTGAGTCATTTAGTGTTTATATACAATCAGCATTTATTTTTTATCTGTACCGTCACAAATCTCTAAACATTTCTTTGAGATGCATATTAAGTCAGGAATTTCCAGAACCACTGGTCGGATAGTTATTTCAAAAGAACTAGAATCAACAGAATGTGCTTCAAGTTGAAGAAGCAAAGACAAAAAGACCATTAAGACATTGTCTGGCATTCACCCAATAATTTACCGTAGGGAGCCAAGAATAAAACTGGGTTTTATTTTTAAGTTTGGCTGAAGCCACAGGTTGCCGGACATACAGAAAACCAGAGGTATAAAAAAGTAATAGTACAGTTATCTTTTAAACATACATTTTATAAAATCATGTCTCCAGTAAAAAAAAAAAAACATCTGTATGAGACAGCAAAGGGTAAGTTTATATTACTTGTGCCAGTGTGCCATAGATTTCTAACAGTATCAAATAATACAATGTGTTTAATGTGCCTATAGCAGTCACTGAGATCTTCCTTACTATATATGCTATACATTTATGGACCACTTTAAACAGCAACATTATACCAAGTCAAGGTTACACATGACACACTGAGGTATTATTCATAAACTATGCAGCGCACCACTATGGGCAGCACAGCGGCTCTGTGGTTAGTACTGCTTCCTTTAGAACTGGGTCTTGATACTGAACTACAAGGAGTTTGCATCAGGCTGGGATTGGCAATCTGTGCTACATAAAAAGGATATGCACTTGCCTTCAGCAGCCACAAAAAAAGTTCTGCCATAGCTGCAAAAAAATGGCCATTGATTTTAATGCATTTTGTGAATTTTTGCCATTTCACACATGTTTGGGCGAAGAGAAATAGACGCTTGCGATTGGTTGATAAATCCAGTTATCCAGTTCGTTGTTTGTATTTTACTGTCATGGAAAAGTGAGGGCAATTGTCAGATCATACTTATCCAGAAAGTTCTTAAAGGACATGTAAACCCCACACACAAAAGTGTAATCAGTGAACAGCCTCTTTGAAATCTGTCAATACCTGCCACTCTGGTTGTCCAGAGGTTAATAGTAAGGCTGAAACATCCTCTTAATCACTTAATCACATTTCCTTCTCCTCCTGTAACCCACTCAGCCCCCTCCCTCGGGAATTTACTTTGGCTGTTGGCTTGTGGGCATGCTCAGTTGTTCTAAGCTCAGATTACTAAACACGCTCTCCAGTCTAGCAGCCAGTGAAGAGATGGCATTGCTGGTTCCGATAGAAACTCAGCTCTAGCTGGCTGCTTCAATTTTTTTCTCCTGAGCTCAGCTTTACCTACAGTGCTCAAACCAAGCAGAACTTTTATCAGAGACAGTTCTGCCAGTGTGAGCCTGTATTCTTGATGAAATGTATGCTGAATAAGGGTCTGTGTGTGTGTGTATGCTGTTTGCAAATTTAAATGTATCTGATTATGTATCAGAGGAAAAATGGCCCCCGGGTGAAAGCTGCTATTTGCTTTAGGAAAATGTGATGGTGCTGGCAAACGGAGAGGATATATGCAGTACAAATTGGGCCATTTGGGTGGGGGTGACGTGCCCAACTAATATACATTGTAGGTAAATGTAGGCTTTACATGTCCTTTAATAGCTATACCTTTAGGTTTCTCAACACATAGGTCCATAGAGTTTTATAATACAGGTTTGGTAAGTGATATTAAGAAGGAGTGATGACACGTCAGGTGACAATATTGGAGTCAAATAGGTCAAGGGTCAGAATTGGCAACAAATATCAAAAGTCAAGACAAGTCGACTCTGTGGCAGGCAGCAAGAATCGAGGATGATGAATGGGCTAAGGTCACACAAGACAATGAACAGGAGCAGGGTTCAGAAACACAGAACTACAATAGGAGACTCCAAGTTACAAGTGTTGAAGATCACCTAGCAATGAAAGTCTAGGCTGGCATCTTTGATTATACAGAACCCTATGACACGGACATGGTATAATAGGCTCCACAGTCCCTCAAAACTGTATCATGAGATGTCCCATTCAAAACGCATTTCCCTGTAGTGACTTTTTAAGACTTTGAGACTTGCTCAAGGCCATGAGGCATTTGCAAGAGCAGTCCTTATCAGTAATATAACTTAGATGCTCCTGATTCAGGGTCTACATTGTCATTTCGTACTTAGCCATTTAGTTCCATCTGTTTTGCCTTAAAGGAACTGGTCTTCCCCACATGATACATCTTTTCCAACCTCTTACTCTCTCTCTCTCTGCATGGTTTAATCATCAACAGATGTCCATCATTTATACCTCTGGACTTTGATTTCTGGGGCTGATCTGTAATGTTGGTCTTCTTTTCAGTCATATGACCTAAGCTGTTAAATTGCCCTCCTCTGTCAATCATGGTATTCTCCAACCTCTTCTCTTGGCTGTCAACAGTATATAGAGGCAAGCTCCATCTAGCCACTTGATGGATTTTCTGTTTATAAGGATTTGTATATCTTTATGTTTCTTTTGTTGACAAATTTGGTTATATAGTAGCTGAATTGAAAATGGACACATCTATCACCGATCAAGTTTAAACCTTTTGCTCAAGGAGCTGTACACACTTTTCAACCTTAGTTTAATTAATAGGGCTTGTTTGAATGGACATTTTTTATATTTCATGCAAATGAAATTGAAAGTAAAGTTACATTCTAAACCCTGTTTCTACAAACAAATCACTAGTCCACTTAGAAGCCCTTTGTATAATGAGCTGCTCCTTATCTGAGCTCCTAACAGTTAGTGGCTGGGGGTTTTTTATTGCATCACATGGACAGGATTTAGAATGTAATGTGTTTTAAATTTTGTCATGTTTAATGCAAAAAATATATAAAATCATGCATATTTCTTAATTAAACAATATGTAAAAATTAATTTCTGCACAATGCTGCCCATTTCACTTAAAAAAATCCTGTATATAATATTCTCACATATACAATATAATTTGCTTTTACAATACATGTTACAAGTACTATTTCCTTTTTACTTCAAACCGCATCATATGGAACACTTCCCCAACCACCACCTGCCAAATCCTACCCAAATGTCTCTGGCTTAAATGAGGCCTGCAGATTGATGATTAAAATAAAGCAAGGATGTCACTCCATTAGCATACAAGGAGTGTCAATGACTTTGGATTTCCAAAGCAGTACTTACACTGTACAACGGTGCGCATGCAGACAAGCACAAACATACATTATACATATAATTAGAAACAGTGGGAGGAGGTAGGTGTGATGAAAGAAATAAGCCAGAATTCCCTCAGAAAATGTAAACGCTACACTTTTTTTCTGACTCCCAGGCATCATCTCTCTCCACTTGCACAGTCCTGACTCCATTCATGCAAATTCACAGAATGCTGCTTGCCAGAATCAGGAGACAGGGTTGTCACATCTTTCCCTCATCTCAAAGTATAAGATATGATTAAAACTTCTCTGTAATTTTGCCCCTACATTAATGAGGAGTATAAGCTTTGTTGTGTTCTGACAGTAAATTTTATATACTGTGCATACCAAGACAGCTGGTCTATATAGTAAAGGGCAGAGCTCCGCCTTGTAGGATTATAACTAGCAGTGCATAACTTATACGGGGGCATAGGAAATGAGATGGCAGACCCTATGGCCTCAAGGTGCTAAGTAGTACAATGGACCTGCAGAGGATATTGATGGGCACAGCTCAGTATATGTGGGCAAAGACATATTATTTTAAAGAAGGTTTACTGGTAAAGCAACTTAAGAATCCTCTAGAACCATTTTAGAAGTCTCACATATGTGGAGTGATAGAAAGATGTCAAGAAAATATCACATTTCCATCATGATCAGCTCTTTATTGACTTTTTTTGTCCCCCCACCATAGCCCAAATCCTATTTTGTCCTATCACTATAAAATGAACTGATCAAATAATACCCTCTGTAGCACACTCATCAGCCACCAGTGATAGGTATTTATTTAAACTTCAAATCATGGCCTATGCACTATTTAGTGGTGTTCATGGTGGCTTATTTACTGTGATCGGTAATTTATGCATTCCCCCCCCCCAACCCACAATTCATAGTACTGACAAACAAAATTTTCTGTCTGCCACTAGACACATGAGAGGTCTAGTGTCATTCAGTCATTCATTCAGTCGTGCAAGTTAGGGAAAGAAACTGCACTCTACATCCATCATTTTTTATCTAGTGTAAGTTGCAAAGCACAGCCAGACCCTGCACAGAAGTGTTTTCTAGGGAGCTTTGCACCTTCAGTTCAGACTGGAATCTAAATAAATATATTGGGGCCAATTCACTAAAGGTCGATAATGCTTATCGCATGCTTTTTTGCGTTAAAAAGCATGCGATAAATAAGTACCGACTCATCAAAGTAATTTTGCATGCGTTAAGATGCAAATCGCATGCACAAAAAAACGCACTCACAAAAAAGCGTTATTTCTGTCGCATTGCGTTAATTAGTAAATAGAAATAGTACAAACGCATGATTCACAAACACATATGAAGCGTTAAACGCACAAAATATCGATTTAATCTGTGCGAATATTGACACCTACTTGGGGTAGGCGGTACTTAAAGAATGGAGTTTGCAGTCAGATTTTTACAAGTATGTGATTGCCCTAAAGTGATGCATCCTCCAGTTTTCTGGGAAATGGTAATTTTTCCGAACAGTAGTTTTCAGAAAGTAATGGTTACGTGCGTAATATTGTGCGCTAATATCGCACGCGGAGAAAGATATTGCGCGCAGCGGGAAATAACGCACATAGCGGAAAATAATGCAAGAAAATCGCTCATTGCATGATAAATAACGCAAAGAACATCGCTTCTTAATTATGACGCCTGTCCTTTTAGTGAATCGAGCGTTAATTCACAAAAAATAAGAAGGATAGGATTTCTTCAATAAATTTATACTAGGCAAAGTCCACATTGGTGCAGCATGAAAAAAAGACCCTGTGATTAATATGTAAAGTATAAAGTTACCTTGGTCTCAAAGCAATGAACCTGCTGCCTAAGTCCCAATTGATAAATACCCCAATTTGGTAACAGATAATGTTACGTAACACAGGGAGAGTGGTCAAAGTGAGTCTATGTAATAGCTTTGTGGTGGCTATACACATTAAAGTAACAATCTTTGGCTGCAGGAAACATTGTTTGTCCACCTTACTAATGTTAAGAGCTGAATCGTCAGATATGCAGGTAGAAACAATAGAATTCTACCCCTATCTGACAATTCAGCATTAACCCACAGCTGATGTTTAGGTGCCTTTAGAGGTACCCTGACCAATCAGGGTGTGTGTGTTTAGGCATCTTTACCTTTTCCTACTATCCATTGTATCTTTTTTTTTTATAATTGATGAAGAGACCTAATTAAAATGTTCTTGAAAGAATATAATATCAGTAGCATTTAAGAATTTGGATATATTCCCGGTGTGACATTGACAACATTGCTACATTGTCAATGTAGCAATAGAAGCAGTTGAAGTATGTAGAGCTTTTGCCACTTTATTTTATAAAAAATATACGGCTTAATATATATTGTTTAATTTATCCTGTTTAATATATATATTTTAATATTACATTTTAGCCTATAGTCATTTGAGAATGTCAGTACAGTGCCACGCAGTAATTGAATTTGTGTCTAACATCAAACATGACTCCTTGTGGCTTCTTTAACAGAGAAAGCTTAATGCTGATGTGTTAATAAACTACAGTACCCCATGGCCTATGCAATAAATGCAAAATTGTTTTATGGTAAAACAGGAGCAAAAGGGAATTTACTAGGTATGAATTGCTGCTTTACTCTGCACTACACTGCAGGCCGCTCTGGCTGCTAAAGGATTAGCATGTATTCACCTTTTCATACCCTTCTCTTTGATCACTTTTATTCCCTAGCTGTTTCATGCCAGTACTGTCTAGGGCAATCAAATGTGACTATGAGGTTTCCACATTCCTGGCCCTTCAGAGAGCATGGATATTTGTGAGTACCTGAATACACAGCCTTAATCGAAAAACAAACTACACCTGAAAGAGGCGACATGAAAAGCCCCATTCAGATGTTGTTTTGAAAGTGAGCAGTTCCTGGTTTCCTTGGACCTGCCCTGGCTTCCTGTGTTAATGGCCTATGAATATATCTATTTTCTAGACAACTTGTGACTCATGAAAGACACCAGGCCATAACATGGTGAGTGAAAACAGATATATAACTTTGAAACATATAATTTTAACAACCGATAAGGCCAATGCAGTCATGTGATTTCCTATCCATTTAAAAATGATGCAACCTTATTAGCTTCCTAATCGTATTTCACGCATAGTCGACTACAACAACTGCAGTGCAGAAGTCAGAATTGTACATGTTTAAACTGGTAAACTGACACGCTTTACAAGTTACACATTAATTAAATACACACTGCAGTAAAAAAGGCAAGTGTAATTTATTTGGATTATTCAAGCTTAGGTGCATATTGAATGGAGAGTTCACCATAGCTCACCAGATGGAAATGTCACACCTTTTTATTTACTTGTATAGGTTTAATTAAGAAAATAGATTGCTCTTTTGATGAATGTGTGCTAATTACCTCAAGGTAGTTGTTTTTATTTGTATAAGGGTGAAGACACACAGAACTACTTAGTAGCAGTTACTTGTCAAGGCTACTAAATACCAGAAAATACCATAGACAATACTGAAAATTGCCTCTGCTAAAACACACGTAGAGACAATTATTAGTAATTGATCAGCATTGTGTATTTTTTTAGCCTCTACTAGTAGCCTTGTGTGTCTTCACCCTAAAATAAGATGCTACATTACATTTTGCCTCTTGTACTGTCTATGCCTTGTTTAAGGTACAGGTATAGGATACGTTATCTGGAAGCTAGAAAGCTCTGAAATACAGGAAGGCCCTCTCCCATAGACTCCCTAAATAATTCTGTTTTTAAAAATGATTTCCTTTTTTTCTGTAATAATAAAACAGTACTCTGTACTTTATGGTGACTATTTATGCCTGAAAGTACAAAAAGATGCACTTACATAGCAGGGGCAGTGTGCAGTTTTTTTCCCAACTATGCCACATTTTTTCCTGAATTCATGCACTGTCCAAAGTTCTGTCCATGGCAGTTGTGCATGACATGTACGTTACTGCTCTGACACACAGGCACAATTGCATTTAATAAAACAGGCACATAAATGCAGGCAATAAAATAAGTGACATTGTCAGACTGGCTTCCTGCTTATCATACCTGTGGATTTGTAGCCACCAAATTTACAGTGCCATGACAAATATTCAGACTGTTTCAAGTTTTTAGACATGAAAATGGCTAAAACAAGGCACTGTTTTTAGAAGTTAGTGAGTCCAACAGCCAACTCCTTTTGGAACCCCTCCCTTTGCCATTACACATCAGTCAGTATCCCCACTTGGATCTCCTGCTGTCCCTATTGTTATGGCCCTGGTTTCTGGGAATTGCTCAGCTGGTATAAAGTTCACCATACACTGGGCAACATTGGTTTCAGACATGGCCAATGCAGACCAAGTTATCATATAACATCCGCCCAGGGGCAAAATGATCAGATCATCAAATCAGGCAAAGATCCACTTGTTTAATGACTTTGGTCAATGAACAGATCATTCTGCGATTTGTAGCTTGAGAGTGCATGGACAGATAAGCCCTAGTCCTGTACTTGCACTGTTTTCTTTGCTAACTCTGATGGGGGAACATAATAAACGTTAACAAAATAAATGCACCTATTAGCATACATTAGGTTTCTCATATGAGTAAATGTGTTGTTTTTCATTTTATTACATTTCCCATATGAATGTTGAGTGTGCATACACAGTTTGCCATCAGATATTAATGACCACATTTTATAGCTTATAAATTGGACCTTCTATACCCAATGTTTCATTCTGTTTATGTTGTAATCATAAACTTTAAACTCTTTGTTATTGTGGAACTTGCAGATGGCATTCAAATAAAAATGCTTTTTCAGCTTGTGTGTAATTAGTTTCAGCAGACTGTAGGAGGGACAAGGGTTAATTTTTGCATTCTGCATTTACCTTGAGAGACCTTACCCTGACTCATATGCAGCAGAGAAATCCTTCACTGCAGTATCCTGTGAGAGACCTGATTTATCGGGGATAGGAAAGAAGTGACCGCCTGGGCTTTCCTGCAGAGATGGAAATTCCAGTGATGACTGACCCGCTTGGATGGGCGACCAGGCAACTGATGGGCTCTAGGCCAAAGCAGAAATTGCACTTGGAGTGAAATGGAGAGATATTATTTACTATCCCACCCCTGAGCTTTTGCAAACTGCAGGATTTGACAGTAAAATTCTCAAAATAATATTAAGAGCACAATTTAGCCCTTTTCAAAAATCTAATGAAAATTACAGGGGTAATTTTTCAAGTTCTAAAACTGACCCAGTGGACATTCTTAATATATTAATTCCATGTTACCTCCTGTGTGGAACTTAATAGCTAAACTCATTGGTGTACAATGTTCCCTCTAAACTGTGCACTCCTGCTCACATACAAATGTTATGACACCGGCACACACTTATAATCATATCTTGAGCCCTGAAAAGTAACCGTGGTTAGTGTTGCTAAGTCACAGAGGTCTCAATGACCTTATGCATCTTGCAACCAACAATCTATAACTCATGCAAAATGCTTATATATGATCTGATAGCTTTCAAAATAAGACCAGGGGAAAGAGTAAAGGAAACATTTTCCGCAAACTTTGCCACCCATCTAGAGTGATAATTCTTTGCACATTGCATGGCCTGTATATATTTCTGTTTTGCTGTATCATTCTCAGTATAAACCTAAAAATGCAATGGGAAAAACACTGTGTGAAACTGCAGGAGAAACGTTTGGAAAATATGGGTGCAGTTCACTTGCATGTGAGATTTATTGTCCAGTCAAAACTTTGGTTTCTGCGGGTGTGGTGTTCTGAAGTTTCTGCGGTTACTGGAACGGTACATTTTATTGCCAGCTATTACTCACTTTCAGACCTATTTAATTGTTTGTACTTTTTCTTTTTTTTTTTTTTGGTTTATCAAGTTGTGAGAAAAGCCCTAAAAAATTTTGTTATTGTAGTATTGATTATAAAGTATCTCAAAAACTTTTCTGACTGAACTCAATTTTGGAATTGATTTTAGTTACAGTGTTTCAGACCCAAGAATAGCACCCATGTGCTTTAGGGCATTTGGGATCATGTACAGTAAGTGACGCTGTTGTTGTGTAAATCTGCTCTATTCATTTAAGGAATACTTGCATGGAAAAACATGTTTTTTTTCAAAATGCATCAGTTAATAAACTTCATTAAAATGTGTTTTTCAAAAGAGCAACCCTAATTTTTTATATTTAATTTTGAAATTTTACATGGAGCTAGCCATATTCTTTATTTCCCAGGGTGCCACAGCCATGTGACTTGTGCCCTAATAAACTTTAGTGCTGCACTGCAAGTTGGAGCGATATCTCACCCCTCCCTTTCCCCCCAGCAGCCAATCAGCAGAACAATGGAAAGGTAGCAAGATAGCAGCACCCTGTAGATATCAGAATAGCACTCAGTAGTTAGATATCCAAGTCCAGCTTGGGACTCCAGGTACATGGGAATAGGAGAAACAATAGGTTACCTGAAAGCAGTTCTAATGTGTAGCGCTGGCTCCTTCTGAAAGCTCAGATTCAGGCACAATGCACTGCGGCTAGAGATGTAGCGAACCTCACAAAAAAAGTTTGCGAACCCGTTTGCGAACTTCCGCCAAAAAGTGCGAACTTTTGCGAACTTTGCGAACCCCATAGACTTCAATGGGAAGGCGAACTTTAAAACCAAGAAAAGCCATTTCTGGCCAGAAAACTGATTTTAAAGTTGTTTAAAGGGTGCCACGACCTGGGCAGGGGCATGCCGGAGGGGGATCAAGGGCAAAAATTTCTCTGAAAAATACGTTGTTGACACAGTGTTACGTTTTGTGCTGGAAAGGGCAGAAATCACACTACATTTCTAAACTTGTGTAATAAACTGCTTTATAACGTCTGGCATCTACATAAATTACAGTAGCAAAGTAAAAAAACACAAATAAAAACAAATGATGTGAATGTGTGGTTGGTGCTTAGTGCACTACTATGAGCAGCACACCTGTCTCCAACACACACAGACGGAGCTGCAGTACACAATGAAAAGAAGAGTAACAGTAATCAGAAAATAAAAGCAGTCCTTACAAGGACTATTGGGTTACAGCAGATGAGATCAGCAGGACAGCTGTCCCCAGCAGCTACATACAGAGCAGTAGAAAGTAGATTACTCGTCAGCAAAGCTACCTAAACTGTCCCTCAAACCCCTGCACAGCTCTCTCCCTATGCTAACTCATCAAGCACACACAGGCAGAATGTAAAATGGCTGCTGGGCTTCGGTTTATATATGGAAGGGAGTGGTCCGGGGGTGGTCCAGGAGGGAGAGCTGCCTGATTGGCTGCCATGTATCTGCTGGCTCTGGGGTGAGAGGTCATAATTTGGATCCAGCTAAGGCGAACCCAAAATTGCGAACTTCGCTAAAAGTTCGCGAACTTGCGAACACCCGATTTTCGTGCGAATTAGTTCTCCGGCGAACAGGTCGCTACATCTCTAACTGCGGCTGCCTATACACCAATATTACAACTAAAAAAATGCATTTGTGGGTTGAAGAATACATTTTTAAATGGCAGTATGAATTATTTGCTATGTAAACAGTGTAATTTAAAAATAAAAAGTACACCATAAAAATCATGACAGAATCCCTTCAAAGAAACTTGAGCCACAGTCCCTCCTTGCACATTTGCATAGTTTTGCTCAGTGCTACTGGGTCATGTGTCATCCCATTCCATGTTGTAAATTGTCCTAAATTGCACCTATTTATGCAGAGGAACCCTTGATCTACAGTCACCAGGTAGGTTCATTGACGCAGCATACTGCCATGATCTGAGTTGAGAAACTTGCCTCAGATGGCAGCTCCTCGCCTGTTACAAGAGTAATAGGGTGCTCCTGGTAACCTAATGATTTTTCAATCAGAATTTCAGATCTTCTAGTGCAGAGAGCTTTAGTTTTGCAATGGTTATCACTGTTGCCTTGCCACGCCAGGGTCCTAGTCAGGCCACTATGTGCAAAAAGTTCATATGTTTTCCACATACTTTGGCTTTTGTTCAGTTTCCTCTCACACTCTAAAAACATGCACACAGGTAAGTGGCTCCTGAAAAAAATATAATGTGTGTATTTCATAGAGATCTTAGATTGTAACCTCCATCAGGGCAGAGAATCATAAATGAATGACGTGTAATATGTTAATGCTATATCTTCCACAAAGAGGAAGGTGGAAACTTTGGTGTAATGGAAGATAGTTGAGAAAAAGCATGATAAGTATATTACTTTCTATGTCATTTTCCTTTTTATTGGTCTCTGTGCACCAGTCAGTATTAAAAGGATATAGCAAAGTAATGCAGACATATTCACACAACGTTCAGATGACAGGATTTAAAGACACAGAGAACTCAGGGATCAAAGGAGAAAACATTGACGATGACCACAATCTCACAGTGACCAAATACATAAGGAGACTACTCTGATCCATGCAGAACACCCAGCACAGTCAGGAGTCCATGGCCACACTTTGCAAGTAAAATACCCAAATACCCAATACTTGTATTTACTTTCCTATATACACCACAAGTCTTTTTCCATTTGGTGTTTTGCTTGCTATATCCAATCAGATAAAACCATATTCAGTAGTGCACAGCTATACATTATAATCAGTCTAGGCTGTAACCAATCAAGTGAACTTACAGTTAAATAGTAGACAATGCGAACAACAGTTTATTAATGGAAGCACAAAGTCAGGTAACTGCTGTTTAAATATCTTTATTGTGACTAACCTACAATTTAGCTGCTCACTTAAGAACACAGACAGCAGAAGGTAAAATTAGCCCAGCACTGGATATTACGGGAAGGTAAAATTGAAGTATGGCATAAAAATGGCAAGCTCTTCTAGAAACCAGAGAACCAGTGAAATTATGTAAGATAATATTATATTTAAGTTGACATATGAGCCAAAAGGGTATAATTATGAAGCACACAAAGTATTTAGTGGCATGTAAAATAATCTCACAAATGATGTGTGTGTGTGGGACATAGAATTTCGTTTCTGAGCATCTACTTATTATTTTGTATGAAAGCTCAACAAATTGTCATGTGTTTTTTCCATTGGCTTTAAGACTCGAAGTCAGACTGAATGATTTCTATCTAATTTTATAATGTCTCTTCATAATTGTCACCTATTAGTGCTCCTTAAATTACACTTAACAAAGACAAATATAGGCCAGACAATGGTGCAGAAAGAAAACTTACATTTGTCTGTGCTCTCTGGCACTAATGAGAGTCCTCTTTCTTGTGGGAATTCACTAAAATCACAAACTATAGGGAACTTATAGCATCTTAGGCTATGTTGGAAAATTCTATGGTACAGGAAAAATGGGTGCTGTATTTTGATAATAATATGAGCAGCAGGGACTCCTTGGCCAAACTGTGGTTACTTTTAAAAGCAACAGGTAGGTAGGCAGGTAAAATAGTTCAAATTGCTGGCCCAGATGTACTCTGAGCAGCCTACAATAACACTTAGGAGATATCATTTTAAGAGTTACTATATACTATGAAGCTGATTTATTAACATTAAATTTGCATTTTTTTAATGCAATTTTAGTTTTTTTAACAATTGAAATAAAAAATTTAAAAATGTTTTTAAAAGTCAATAGGAGGTGTGTTTTCAAAATTAAAACTATTTAAAACTTCAAATTATCAGGAAAAAAAATGATTTTGCAGAAAATGAATAGTAGAATGTGATTTTAATGAGAAAAATGCATTAAAAACTTATATATGAAGATTTAAATTTCAGTAAATCTGCCTTTTCTTGTAAATGATGGAAAGGACCCAAAGGCTTTTATCTAACATGTGCTTGCTTCCATATGTTCAATCTAAGGGCCCTGACAGACAGGCCGATTTGACACCCGGTGGGAAATCTCCTCTCCAGCCAGGTGATGAAGTTCCCTGTCTGTAAGGGGCATAAGGGGGAGAACGTCTGCACTAGCAATCATTCTGATAAAGTTAAATATAAACCTCTACTGTAAAAGGAATAGGAAGGCCAGTTTCTTAGGGATCAATCACCCTTCCTATCACAGCTTACTACATAATATGCAATGCTGGATTCGTCATAACGCCTCTCTGAGGCCTCACCACAAATCCAGGTCTGATAATATGGATGGAAAAAAAAATGTCTCTTCACTCACAGGTTCATCTTTCTCCCCTTTATTTACTGAATTCTAATGCTGTAAGGCAGAGAGATATTCTCCCACCATCCACTGTTTCCTTGCTTAGACAGTAGCCAGTCTTAAATACTTTTCCTGGTAGCCCACAACCACAGGACTGAATAGCTGCCTTGAGAATGGGACATCTAAAAAAAGCCAGTGAAAGTAGACTGGGCAAACTAATTGCTCTGGGGATCTGAAAAGGTAAGTTCTGCCTTGCTGAATACCTCTGGGTCCAGTCTGTATTGTTACAACCCTCCTTTCAATCCTTGTTTGCTTGTAAAATCAACCAGCACACGTCATGGGGAAAATATGTCAATATTTCAATAATTGGTCTTTACTGGTCCTAACCAACAGAACTATGTCAACAGAATTAGCTGTGCCTGTCTTTATATACTGTATATTTAGGCTTCTATGCCCACTTATTATTATAGGATAAAGGTCCTGTAAATCAAGTATAAAGGAATTTTAACTGGTGTCATAATGTGGTATCTGTCAACTGCAACACACAGTTGAATAATATTAAAACAGCGAACTATCTGTAATAGAATTTATCATTTTGTTATACATAAAATACCCTGTGTTTGTTTTCCAATACGGCGAATAACCAACTTAAATTTGTATTGATGTTGAAAAGCTTAACATGTAAAAATTATCGTTCACACACCTACCATCCAAAAACATAAACTAAATGTCCATTTTTATAAAAATTAAAATTATACCACAGAAATCCCCAAATTGCTTTATGGTACTGGAAACAGAGCATGACACAGTCTGACTTTGCCCATATTTCTTGGAACTCTTATTACAGAGTTAATGAAAAACATATACAGAAAAGCCACTGCAAACCCATTTTCTCAGGACTGCTTGCAAAACTCTCTATTTATATCATGTAATATAAGATTTAATATATGTTTTATAATCCTTACATAGCCCCTTTTTTAATCCTGTGATCCACTATCCTGAAATTGCAAATGATAACTAACCCACAATTTGTGGACTCACCACAATCCACAGAAACCTATAAAAATAGCACTGAACCTGACCTGACCTGTTTTTATTCTTTTTTGTACTTTTGGGAAAAATGCATTTTCTACTGACTCAGCTGACCATTTGCAGCAAGGCACTCGTTTGACTGTGAGATGTAAAAGGTTATTGTTTAAGAGAGCAATAGTCCAATGTCTATTGTGATTTGTATAGGTTTTAACATCACAAATGATTTATGTGTTCCATGGAGAGATTAGTTGCTTTTTAAAAAGCAAGTTCCAGCGACAAGCCGTTCATCTTTTCCTAACAAGCGATTATTACAGATTTCAACAAGGGAGCGATTCTATTTCCCACAAGTTAGCACTTAATAATGCCCAGCTTTTCCAATGGGGAACTTTGCAAACAATCGTAGCAACTTCCTGCCCAATGGGTTTTCCATTAGTTTTAAATGGCCATGCTTTCTTTGTAACATCGCTCGAAAAAGGACCTAATAGCGATTCGGATATGCGATTTAAAGTAGTATCGTCGGTTTTGGTACTGGAGATTCATATTGTTTGTACAGACAAAACGAGCGTCTTGTAACTGTATGGATCTCTGATGTGGAGGGATGTGACACCATTCAGTACAGTATGAAGCACAATCCTATAATGGTTCATTTTGACTGGCAGATTGCTGCATCCTGTAAACTTCACTTGGTACAGTATGTACCATACTTGCAGGAAGATCTATTAGTGGGGGGCAATGCAATTGTCACCCCCATTTGCAACTAGCTGGTGGATTCTTTCTTCCATATCAACATTATCTTAGCAGTTCTTCTTGCAAGCCTCACAACTTCTCTAGTTTATTTTTCTGTTCCTTCTCCTGTATATTTATCCATATCTGGTTTTCTTGGCAGCACTCTAGCACCAGCAGCACTCTAGCACCTGCAAAGCGATAACTGGCACCTTTGTGTATAACCAGTTTATTAAAATATTAACTCAGACCTACACTTCTTTTACCAAGCTTCTACCTCATTTATCCCAGGTTCTCTCTGGTTCTCCCAGAGTCCACAAGATATCTATGTTTATACCAAATTTACTTTCAACCTTTAGTCAAACTTTAAATGCTCAGAGGGCCACAAATGTTATGTTACTTGTTGCATATTGGTGCATGTCACCTAAGGCACATGTTTTGTTTACATTGCAGTCACCTGACAAATGCTGACATGATCACAGGCATTTGCAATGTAAGTCTATGGGGAGCTGTGCATTTTTGGTCTACTTAAAATGTTGCCCTTAGAGTGCAAAAACCATTATCCTAAATTGCTCACTAATGCTTTGTGATGGCTAACCAACACGTGTCAGACATGTCAGGAAGCCTGGGTTTGGAGCATAGACTAAATGTATTAGTCCAATCTTTGTGCAAGTGGGACTTTGTGACTCCCATCAGATGGGATGCGATTTATAAACATAACTTGTTTCTTTTACCTTTTAAATGCTACTCATTTCTGGAATATCTGTGGAGAACTCAAAGGGGGTCTTTGGGCACATTCACTATTTATAGATTACAAGAATCTTAAAAGGGAACTTTTAACAAGACCAAGACATAAAAGCCTTTCATTTTGTACAAAAACAATGAAGGCATTTGTTTGGGGGAATAAGAGGTTTTATTATAAATACAGACAATTCAATTAGGAAAGCCAAACTAAAGAGAAGGTTTGTTCTAATAAATGTATTCAATGTCATTCAATTTTACCATTTGTATCTAAAGGAATGATTGAGCATGCCACAGGAACCTTTTTTATTAAAGTAGTGGTTAGTAAATATTCAACAACATTAAGTCGATTGGGTTCTAATATGCCTTGCAGAGATGCATGCTAATGAGCACATTAAGATCAGCTTATGTGATGCTATCAGCATTTTTCAAAATCCATTTACATTCCAGTCCATTTACACCTCTAGAATAAACCTTTCTCTAGTACAAATTTAAATTGTTATGTAACTGGCATTATACCAGAGCAGTGGTACCCCAACTCTGGGACCGGCTCAGTTAAGAAAGGGGCCAAGGGTTTTGAGGGAAAATACAGTACTGACACACTGGGGCACGTTTTTTTCGTTATGATTGGTATTTTGCGACTTTTTTGCGAATTTTTGCGAGCGCTCAATACGAAAAAGTCGCAACAATTCACGAAAGTCATAATGGCTATGAAAAAGTCGCGACAATTCATGAAAGTCGTAATGGCTATGCAAAAGTCGTGACAATTCACGAAAGTCATAATGGCTATGAAAAAGCCGCGACAATTCACGAAAGTCATAATGGCTATGCAAAAGTCGCGACAATTCATGAAAGTCATAATGGCTATGCAAAAGTCACGACAATTCACGAAAGTCATAATGGCTATGAAAAAGTCGCGATGGTGACGAAAAAATCTAAAAAGTCGCAAAATGTTCGTTTCCAATCCGATTTTTCCGAATCTGGATTCGGATTCGTGGATTAGTAAATCAGCCCCACTGTGTTGAATATGCCTTTAACTAGAGAAGAGTGACTATTTATTGGCTGTACTATTGTGCTCTACGGAAACCCAAGTAGGGAACACAGTAATGCCAGGTGAGGCCTAACCTCCAATATGCTAAATACCTCATTCCTATCATAGACATAACTCATGGCCATCCAGCTTCTGATCAGTGATAACTGGAGATGCTGGGAATTATAGCACAAAACAATTAAAACCATCTACTATCTCTGGTGATTGGGTTCGGTTCTGTAATATGAGGTCCATGGCACATCAGGCATTTGGTCCAGTGAAGAGTAACTCTGTCAAATGCCAGCCACAAACTTGAATAGCAGCCACATCTTACCAGTACTCAACTGCACATTGTTATCTCTTTTGGGTCAGCAAAGACAATCTTTAAGTTTATGAGCAGGAAACTATTTTAACCCTTCTGCTACACATTCAGCAATTCATAGCAACCAATCAAATATGTGCTTTGTAATGACAGTCCTGTAAATACTACTGCACCTGGACCTGCTGATAGGTTCATATGAATTAGTAGACCTGAAGCAGTTTTACAACTGTTTTAACCTTTATTTTACTTATCTGACAATGTGCCATAAAATGTATCAGCTTTGGGTATTCTATACAGGCAGCCATATTTATGTTGTTATTTTACCTTTGGATGGGATTTGCCATACTTGCTGCTCTGATTATTACATCTAAAATGTCATCCATAGAAGATAGGTAAAATTGCTATGAAATATAGTTGAAAGTATGTTTGGTATTACTGACCAATAACTCTTAGACAATTCTTTCTCAAATGTGGGCAGTTCAACATATCATTTCTTGCTTTATGAAACCCAAAATTAGTAAAAGTTACACTGGCTACAAGGATAAATTGTTAGCCTGAATTAATTAAACTGGTTATAATTCATCATAAAACAGATTTAAATTGCAGTGTAAATTAGGGGTTTAAAACTTTTGGCAGAAAGATGTTATGGGATGCTGGGAATTGTAGTTCTGCAGCACCTGGTAGGCTATGAATTGGAGCTCCCTGGTGTAACGCATCATAATTATTTCCAATATTTAGGCAGTCACCACTGGTGGTGTAATATTGGCTGGGGAGTTTTTTAGCCCAATGAAAGGTTTGCTGTTAGCAGCAAGGCCAGAGTTCACATGACATTCTGTACAAATTTAAACAAAGAAACCTAGTCCCGGGAATTAAAACCATAAGTCCTTTCCTGTAGCTTCCTTCATTTTAGCAATGTGTTTGTAAACCCCGCGGAGTATGAGGCACCTGGTATCTGACTCAAATTCATCAGAGAGCAGAAGGCAGAGAACAATGCAATAAGTGTGCTCAGTGATTCCGTGCAGCCTCCATGGTGTAAGCACCTAAGGGCAATGCTTTGCATCATACGCGCGTGTGTGATTTATTCCTTTCTGGAACACTTTAGGAGAGAACATATAATAATCACACTAGGTTGTGCTTCTTTCTGTGTGGTCCTGTGAGTGAGAAGAAGATGTAGGTCGGATTTCCTGGATATGCAATAACATTTTGTGATGCTTGCCCAGCCACCTAACATCTGAGTTATACAGGCGCTTCCCTTCCTTTACCACACTTTTAAGACATTGTTGAAATTGCTGTTTTGTGATTTAATTGGTGGTCTGCTTCTAAATTCCATTGAGGCATCCAAAATACAAACTTCCTCCATAGAGAATAGCACTGTGTGCTTGAATTAATTTCCATGATCCTACTGTAGGTTTTATATCAGGTACAACCAACTGGTTGAATTCAAGGTCTATAAAGAGATACAATATTGTCTTCTTATGGTATTCTGTGCTATTACTGTTAGTTCCATTTATCACTGGATAAGCTAATCTTTCTCATCATCCTATCTGGTTGCTAGGACCCAATTTACCCTAGCATGGCATGAGAGGCATGAAGAAGAATAGATGTGGACTTAAATAGAAAGTGTAATGAAAAAAATAACAATAACCATTTAATGAGTAGTTTAACATAGATAATGTGTTCATCTGACAATGGGTTTCTGTGTAAAGGTGGCCATACACGCACCGATATTATCGTACGAAACCTCGTTTCGTACGATAATCGGTGCGTGTATGGCATGTCAGCGAGCCGACCGATATCGCAGGAAGCTGCTGAAATCGGGCGGCTCGCCGATCGGCCAAGTTAGAAAATTTTGATCGGGCGCCATAGAAGGCGCCTGACCAAAATTCTCCCTTCAGAGCTGAATCGGCAGAAGGAGGTAGAAATCCTATTGTTTCTACCTCCTTACCTGCCGATTCAGCCCTGAATGGTGTGTGGCGGATCTGACGATGTTTCGTGCGACCGACGGTCGTACGAAACATCGTGAGATCGCCACGTGTATGGCCAGCTTTAAGCTGGCCATACACGCACCGATACTATCATACGAAACCTCGTTTCGTACGATATTCGGTGTGTGTATGGCATGTCGGCGAGCCGGCCGATATCGCAGGAAGCTGCTGATATCGGTCGACTCGCCAATCGGACCGGTTAAAAGATTTTGATCAGGCGCCATAGAAGGTGCCTGACCAAAATCTGCCGTCAGGGCTGAATCGGCAGAAGGAGGTAGAAATCCTATTGTTTCTACCTCCTTATCTGCTGTTTCAGCCCTGACGGTGTGTGGCGGATCTGACGAAACATCGTCAGGTCGCCACGTTTGTGGCCACCTTAACAGGTTTAGACATGCCTCTGACACTCTAAAATTTTCAGTGCTACAATTTTTATTATTCCAAAAGTTGTATTGGCAGAAATATGCTGGGAGATGACATCCCAGGACAACTATAGGGCTGTCTGTTACCTAGTTCTGGTCTGTGGCATCATATATGCACCTACTGCATACAGAACATACTGTAGCTGGTGTGACATAGTAAAAGTGCCTTAATAATGGGCTGTTATTAATTCAATCTATTAGGGCTCTGGTACACGGGGAGATTAGTCGCCCGCGGCAAAACTCCCTGCTCGCGGGCGACTAATCTCCCCGAGTTGCCTTCCCCCTGCCATCCCACCGGCGAACATGTAAGTCGCCGGCGGGATGGCAGACGCGGGGGCGCGATTTCGCGCAAATCGCCGAAAAAGACTTGCGAGGCTTTTTCGGCGATTTCCCGAAATCGCCCCGCCGCGTCTGCCATCCCGCCGGCGACTTACATGTTCGCCGGTGGGATGGCAGGGGGAAGGCAACTCGGGGAGATTAGTCGCCCGCGAACAGGGAGTTTTGCCGCGGGCGACTAATCTCCCCGTGTACCAGAGCCCTTAGAGGCGAAAGATAAAACCTCTTGACCCTGCCTGACAGATAGACGCTCAACATTTCACTGTCCCCCATGTGGGTTAACACTGCCAACAATCATGGGTCTATTAAATCATAGCCTTTGCTCCAGATACTGTTTGTGTGTGAAATTAAAGGTAACAGAGAAAAATCCATTGACCCCACCTGGCTAATGGATGCTCAGTGCTTCACTGTCGCTCATATCGGTTAACACCACCAGCAATCATGGGCCCCTCAAAAAAATATTAAATCAAACCCATTACTCTGGCTACTGACCATGTTTGGAAGAATTCACAAAATTAAAAAAATATCCAAGTGTCTACAAGAATGTGCATTTCACTCTACACTGAGAGCTTTTTCAAAGTAGCTGGAGAAACAGCTCTGATTTGATAGACCCGTGTTTGTAGGCGCTGGTAACCCACATGGGGACAGTGAAACACTGAGCATCTATCAGTCAGGCAGGGTCAGTGGGTTTTCTCTGTCTAATAAATCAACTTCAACCTTTCCTAGCTCCATTTCTACTTGTTGATCTTGAAGGTGGAGAATCGAACTGACGCTACTTATAGCATGGCACATTTTTTATTTTAACTTTTAAAAATTAAAGGTTGCATTGTATGTTTGTTGTATCCTCTATCCTGCTGTATGACTGTGTGATGCATTGTTGTAAACTTTGTTGTCAACGTTTAGCATGGCACATTTTTTATTTTCATTGTATTTTCATTGCATTGTATGTTTGTTGTATCCTCTATCCTGCTGTATGACTGTGTGATGCATTGTTGTAAACTTTGTTGTCAACTTTTAGCATGGCACATTTTTTATTTTCATTGTAAAAAATTAAAGGTTGCATTGTATGTTTGTTCTTTCCTCTATTCTGCTAAATAACAGGGTGATGCCCGATTGGTTACTACGGTCTACTTTTATTAGTAAATTAGCCTAACATTGTCTACTCCCCCTATGTTTCCCCCATTTCTCCTCTTCCCAAGGAAAAATTGTTTGCATGAAGGAAAAACGGAGCACATTGTGTGCATTTTTATCAGTGACTTTTAATACAGTCCCCTAGGAAAATATTTCTAGTGAGTAATAAGTAGATAATGTTCCACGCCAAGCATTACTCAAGTTACTAATCACTTCCCCTTCAGTAGTTGTCCAGAGTTTAAAGAGATACAGTACTGATACAGTATTGAAATTGTGGAAGTGCAGTTCCTAGGATGGGGTGGCATAATTCTCCAAACCCAGCTCATTCTGACATTCTGTATGAATATTGACTGCCAATTAAGCTGCAGGTACTAGCTTAATGTCTAGTGTTCCCTATGAGTCACTGGCCTTGAAATTTAGGAGGCTATGACCCCAAAAATTGAATTCCAGCCTCTAAAATGCTGGGTCTTGGAGCTGCAACTGGTACAGTTTTAATATAATGTTGGTATTTCTTTTTCCTTATCTTATGCCTTATTCCGTCCCTTTAGGACTGGCCTTTCCTGCTAGGTTTTGATGTCGGCTGTTTGGAAAGCATTCAAGCTTCCAAACATTTTTATCAGTTTTTTCCTGAAATCTGTAAGTCTAGTGGGACCACTAAGCTCCGAAAGAGTGCTTCCAAGGGAGGAAGTAATATAGGATGAAAAGAACAAGAAGAGTGTTCCATTTCAAAGTCTTCTGCGGGGAAACCCATATGAATAGAATAGCAAACACGTGTCAGCTTTTGCATATTAAACATGGCTAGAAATAAAGTGAAAATATAGAAAATGAATCATTTTTAAGTTGTGTTTACATTTAGTGGAGCTCTATGTACATATGCACCCCCTAAATAGTACACAAGGGCCAACTGTTAGAGTCTGAACAATAAGGCAAATGAGTGCTCCAGCTGTAGAACCTCTTGGGAAGCAAAGCTGTCTATTAACTTTGTGCAAAAGGTGGGAGTTCATGAAGCTGAACAGTGATTGACAGTTTTGCTTTCTATGTGGTTTTAATGTGGCCTCTGTAATGGACCCATGACCACCCACAGTGGTACAAATCATTACAATCATACCAACCCGGGAGTCTGTGCCCCTTCCACCCAGGCCTGTCTTTCCCTAATTGAGAATATTGAGAACAGTAGGCAATGCTTTTTCACGCCTACTGGGATAATAAATACTTATGCACGTGTTCTTACTAACCAATTTTATATCAAATAAGTTTGCTCTTTCATAAGGTGTTGTAATGAATTGTGGGTTTACTATATCTAGAGAAAACCTCGCACTTATTATATTTCCCCCATGTCCAGTTTATGTTCAAACCTTCAAGAGACAACGTGTGGGATTATGGGAACGAGGTAAATTTATAAACCACTGACCAATATAAGTTTATGTTTCTGCCGTGGACAGTTGTGTCTAGCTGGTTATAGAGATGGTTTCTTTGTAAAAAGATATTAAAAGCTTCTGAAGATTTGAACCAGTTAGTAAACTGCATGAAACTCAAGATGATCCACACAGTTAGCTCAAGGACCAATGATCAGATTATATTAGGAATGTATGTCGACCCACTAGCAAAGTAACACATCCATAGCCCTGTGTTAGTAAGTAACACCACTGTAACTTTAGCTCCTAACTAACTTTAGCTCCCCACCAATAGATTCCCTCCAGCCAAGACCTGGTTTTGTAAAAAGCAACTTTCCATTATACATTAAATAAAAAATGGTTTTCATGTTATTTGTTAATGCAATTAATTACTGTATGTGTTTATTACTGTTTGTCATTTGACTCTTAAAACAATGAAGCAAAAGTCAGTTTTGCCACATTACTCAGTTTTGTCCATTACTCTAAACCTATAATGCACAGAATACCACGTCCTAAAACTGTGGTAACCAAAATATTCAGTAACATGCATCAGTGACTTAACTCTCTGGTAGCTATCTAGCATAGTACTATCTAATGTTTAATATCACAAAAATGCTACAGAAAAAAATGTCAATGTAAATTGGAAAGTGCTCATAAAAGTGTTTTAAACAATTTTACATTAATATTTACCACAAATAAATCTTTCATAAGTAGACTAGATTTATAGATCCACAGTTAGTGTAGGTATTGGTATATTTAGTTCATATATATGTATGTATACATGAGTGTATAGATAGGTCTCTATATGTATGTATATACAGTGGCTTGCAAAAGTATTCGGCCCCCTTGAACTTTTCCACATTTTGTCACATTACAGCCACAAACATGAATCAATTTTATTGGAATTCCACGTGAAAGACCAATACAAAGTGGTGTACATGTGAGAAGTGGAACAAAAATCATACATGATTCCAAACATTTTTTACAAATAAATAACTGCAAAGTGGGGTGTGCGTAATTATTCAGCCCCTTTTGGTCTGAGTGCAGTCAGTTGCCCATAGACATTGCCTGATGAGTGCTAATGACTAAATAGAGTGCACCTGTGTGTAATCTAATGTCAGTACAAATACAGCTGCTCTGTGACGGCCTCAGAGGTTGTCTAAGAGAATATTGGGAGCAACAACACCATGAAGTCCAAAGAACACACCAGACAGGTCAGGGATAAAGTTATTGAGAAATTTAAAGCAGGCTTAGGCTACAAAAAGATTTCCAAAGCCTTGAACATCCCACAGAGCACTGTTCAAGCGATCATTCAGAAACGGAAGGAGTATGGCACAACTGTAAACCGACCAAGACAAGGCCGTCCCCCTAAACTCACAGGCCGAACAAGGAGAGCGCTGATCAGAAATGCAGCCAAGAGGCCCATGGTGACTCTGGACGAGCTGCAGAGATCTACAGCTCAGGTGGGGGAATCTGTCCATAGGACAACTATTAGTCGTGCACTGCACAAAGTTGGCCTTTATGGAAGAGTGGCAAGAAGAAAGCCATTGTTAACAGAAAACCATAAGAAGTCCCATTTGCAGTTTGCCACAAGCCATGTGGGGGACACAGCAAACATGTGGAAGAAGGTGCTCTGGTCAGATGAGACCAAAATGGAACTTTTTGGCCAAAATGCAAAACGCTATGTGTGGCGGAAAACTAACACTGCACATCACTCTGAACACACCATCCCCACTGTCAAATATGGTGGTGGCAGCATCATGCTCTGGGGGTGCTTCTCTTCAGCAGGGACAGGGAAGCTGGTCAGAATTGATGGAAAGATGGAAGGAGCCAAATACAGGACAATCTTGGAAGAAAACCTCTTGGAGTCTGCAAAAGACTTGAGACTGGGGCGGAGGTTCACCTTCCAGCAGGACAACGACCCTAAACATAAAGCCAGGGCAACAATGGAATGGTTTAAAACAAAACATATCCATGTGTTAGAATGGCCCAGTCACAGTCCAGATCTAAATCCAATCGAGAATCTGTGGCAAGATCTGAAAACTGCTGTTCACAAACGCTGTCCATCTAATCTGACTGAGCTGGAGCTGTTTTGCAAAGAAGAATGGGCAAGGATTTCAGTCTCTAGATGTGCAAAGCTGGTAGAGACATACCCTAAATGACTGGCAGCTGTAATTGCAGCAAAAGGTGGTTCTACAAAGTATTGACTCAGGGGGCTGAATAATTACGCACACCCCACTTTGCAGTTATTTATTTGTAAAAAATGTTTGGAATCATGTATGATTTTTGTTCCACTTCTCACATGTACACCACTTTGTATTGGTCTTTCACGTGGAATTCCAATAAAATTGATTCATGTTTGTGGCTGTAATGTGACAAAATGTGGAAAAGTTCAAGGGGGCCGAATACTTTTGCAAGCCACTGTATATATATATGCACTGGGGTTCATTTGGAGGGGATGAACTTGATGAACTTACTACAGGTATATAACTTACGTATATAACAATTTTTTCTATAGCTGTGGATTGCACTGTGTAACATAAAGGGGCCCTATATGCTTGGTGTTTTTCCTAAGAGCAAGTTCCCTTTTGCAAATCCTTTGGTAATAAAGGTGGTTTAGAAAAGGAACCTTTATGTCTTGCATTTTATTAGCAGATGTGCAGGAAATCCTTCTTTGGTTTAGCAGGGATTTTTGGATACCTATGTATATTGTCAACACATGAGTGATTCTGAAATTGCATCTTGAAAGAAGTAAGTCTCATATTTAATAACGAAGCAAAATAATTATTCTTATATTGAGCTACTTGGCATACTTTATCCACATGAACTGAAGTACTGCCAAGCCTCCCAGTTATTAACAGAATTCAAGGACCAAACCACCCTCTGCATCTGATGTTCCGCACCAACCCATACTGTAGCTCCTTCCAGTACCAATAAAACTCACTGTGTAGGCAAAGGGTTAAGAATGATCTATTGTCTTCTCACCACTGTCCTTTTCTTCTGAGTTGCAGTCATACAGTAAATGTTAATGTAGCAAGTGCCACCAGAGGCAATTCATCTCTAGAATGTAAAGGCAGTGTTACAGGAAAATGTGAAGCTTAGCATTCTCCCACTTGGATAGACAGACAGACAAATTGATAGATACAGGTATGGAATTTATTATCTGCCATATTTGGGTCCTGGGGTAAGGTGTATTAATGTAATGTGGAGAGCAATGCCATAATGCTGCAAGAAACATTGAAAGTGGACCTTTAAGCTCTCCTCTTAAAAAAAATACCTTTCCAGGTATGGGATGCCATGGGCCCCCACACACCCCGAGGCCCCTGCTGTAACCATTAACACCCCCCCAAACATGCACACATTATACTCATCTTTGGCGCGATAGAGGGAAGAAGACTGGGGTGCACTGGCAGGGTTCAAGTCTGGTTTCAGCAGGACCCACCAGGTTTTTCCTGGTGCCATACCAGTCCAGTCTGACCCTGGATCTGTCACTAGGTTAGAAATTAAAAAGTCAAAAACCATCAGTTTTTAGCATTCAGCAAAACTACAGTGACAAATCTTTTGAATTCTGAAACCAATACAATTTTATATTTTAATACATAAATAAAATAAAAATAAGGCTGCAGAATACACTCTACAATCTATGTGGGTGGCTTCACTGGACACTTTGTAACCTATAGAAGTACATTGCAGTAGGGCAGCACTGTGCTCCCATTGTACACAACCTGCACACACCATCACTTGGGACTCAGTAAATGCATGTTTTGCCACAAGAAACGTTTCATTCATGAAAGGAGCATAGAAAGAGAACCAGCTTTTCCTTTTTAGATATAAGAGCAAAGAACAGCTTTATTTGACAGTGTTTTGATTTGAAATGTAAAAGGCAATGTTGAAACATTCACTTTGTGGGGGAGTTAATGAGAGTGAGTGGTATTACAGTGATCACTGTTTGGCAAGTAGAAACGCATCCATGAAGTTAAGTGAATCATAAGAAAAGGAACTAGAAAGTTCCGAATTACAGAAAAGCTATCTCCTTAGACTCCATTTTAAGGAAATAATTCACATTTTTAAAATATATTTCCTTTTCCTCTGTAATAATAAAACAGAACCTTGTACTTGATCCCAACTAATATATAATTAATCTGTATTGGAGGCAAAACAATCCTATTGGGTAATTCATGTTTAAATTATTTTTTAGCAGACTTAAGGTATGGAGATCCAAATTACAGAAAGATCCCTTATCCGGAAAGGATCCTGAGCATTCTGGATAATGCGTCCCATACCTGTAATTGCAGACAACAAGGAATGCAATGCTGCAGCAAATTATTTCCCTGTATTATAAATTAATTATTAATAAAGGGGTATAGACAACAGGAGGCAGTATTTCTGGCTGTTTAGAAATTGATGGTAATACACCATGCATAATATGCAGCACAGTTCCAATACACAAAAATGAGGTGTAGAGAGGACCAGGAAATGGGCAAGTCAATTAATAAATGGAACGGGTGATTACTTGTGGCCATGGAAACCAAACAAGCTGTCCGTAGCTGAGAATGAAGGGATATCTTTATTACTTGGAACGTGAGGTGATATGTTGTAATAAACTGCAAAATGATTGTTCCTACATTGTTTGGAACATGACCTTCTGCTTTAAAAAGGGAAAGCCAAGTGGGTTGTAAAAAAAATTTATGGGCAAGGGATTCAGCTTGGACAGTGAAGCATATAACATGATAGAGAGGGAGTAGACATGCTGATAGACATTGTGTGTTTGCTAGATGTTATCACTTTGACAATGCAAGCCTGGATTTCCTGGTCTTAAATCCACTCTTGGCATATCTACTGTACAGAAAACTGAAATAAATAAATTCCATATTTCTTTGATTATACCTTACTTTCTAGCTCTTTGCGGACACCATTAACCCTTTCTCCACCTGAGTTCTGCATATACAGACCCCAACAAGTGCCACCTATGATAAATGTGTGCAGGCTCTGTTTCTGCACGACAGCTCAACAACAGATTCCCCTGCAAAGTGATATTCTGTGCAATTGCAAATCTATTAATTGCAGGCACATAGGTCTTGATTTACTGAAGATTAAAGCGTGCCTAGCATATCGGTAAAACCTGCTGACAACAAGAACAATCCTTACTCCAAATAGTTTTTCCAGGAATCAGATGCCATTTATTGCCTGTTCTACTTGTGAATTCTTGGATATGACATGAGAAATGTATCCAAGACTACCAGACGAATTGTAACACAAAAATAATTGGAGTGGATAAATTGCTGCATCCACCCTAGGATGTGTCCCTCCCCCTTGTCTCCCCTGTCCCTGCTTCTCCACTGTCATGCCCCCATCATGCCCCAGCTCTGTCTCCCCTGTCCCTGCTTCTCCACTGTCATGCCCCCATCATGTGAACCAGAGACCTTCCTCGCACACCCTTAGCTCTCCGACCTAAATTAAGCGCCCGGTGCACACTGCTAAGAGGGATCGGCACCCTCCCAAAATCCAAAGTAGCAACAAATGCAATGGCACTCAGAGTTGCAAACGGGACAAGCCCTTTAAATCAAACTTTATTGCGGAGGATGCCCCCATCATGCCCCAGCTCTGTCCCTGTCGTACCCTATCTTCATCCCTGTTCCACTGCAATGGACCCACTGTACGACAACCCAGATTAACCAGTAATTGCTAGATTACTAGAAAGACTTCTAGATTACTAGACTAGATCTTCCAGTCCCTTAAACCACTACCTGGTAGCTAGGGTCACTGACATTAGCAACCAGAGAAAGTCTAAACTGAATGCAGAATGCAACTTTTTTTTTAAAAATGTTGTTTACTAATATATTTTACTATACACCCTACTACAGACATCAGTGGTTCTTAAGCCTTTCCCACTCAGGTTTTACACAATTATTGTATTCAGTTCCCCACAGATATCCCATGTGACCCATTAGTACCAAATATACAGTCAAAGATACATATATCATCCATACATTGCAATTACCTTAAAATTAAAAATAGTGCAACAAAGAAACCTAAACAGAATTTAGTGTCAGAAAAGAAAATCAGTTGATCCATGTTACATGCATACTTGCTTTGTTTGTTTTAAGCATTTAAAACTGCTTTATATCAACATGGTTCATGCTATTTTTCTTCCTACATCATGGTTGCATAACCTCACTTTTTCTATTACTGATACATGTTCCTGTACAGGCTAGTACTGTTTTGGCCACATGTAAATCACCTGTTAATTGTTAATTCCTAGATCTCTTCACATTAGGATTACTGTATATTTTCTTAACCATACAAAAGAAAACATTCTGGACCCTCTTATTGCAATATAAAATCTTCAGCAGGTGTAAAGTCTGGCACTCAGGTTTCCACAGAGACGCCAACTAGCTCCAAGGAGATAATGATCCAGTTCTGGAATTTTAAAGATTTCATCCCATGTTACAACTAGTTGTAATGTATAATGGCAGGACTGGATTAACTCCTTCATGTCAAGGAATCGGTAGATTTCTTTGGCCATGAAGAAGTACTGGAAGAAGAGACCATTTGGGCATCATCAGACCAGAAAGTAAATTTTCTTCAATATCCTCTTCAAGCTATTAAATCCAAGAGCAGTTGCATGGTTAAAGCAATCTAGCCTTAGGGGCACATTTACTATGGGTCGAATCCGAGTCCGAATTGGAAAAATCCGATTTGAAAACGAACATTTTGCGACTTTTTTGTATTTTTGGCGATTTTTTCGGCACCTTTACGACTTTTCGGAAATTATCGCGACTTTTTCGTTACCAATACGATTTTTGCGAAAATACGCGAGTTTTTCGTAGCCATTCCGAAAGTTGCGATTTTTTCGTAGCGTTAAAACTTGCGCGAAAAGTTGCGCTTTTTTCGTAGCATTAAAACTTAAAAGGCGCGGCGTTTCGCGCAAGTTTTAACACTACGAAAAAATCGCAACTTTTTGCGCAAGTTTTAACGCTACGAAAAAATCGCAACTTTCGGAATGGCTACGAAAAACTCGCGTTTTTTCGCAAAAATCGTATTGGTAACGAAAAAGTCGCGTTAATTTTCCGAAAAAATCGCAAAATACCGATCATTACGAAAAAAACGCAATCGGACGCATTCGGCCCGTTCGTGGCTTAGTAAATACAATACAATGTAATTTGCACCCATACCAATTACACTTTAACTGGTTAGAAGGACCTGGGGTAAATTACTATCTTACCCTACCCTTACCAGTGCTGTATGAGAAATTTTAACCCTAGATGTACCATTTAAAGATCCTGGTTATTACTAGTAATTGTACTTGTTTTCTGAGATGAAGCAAATCTCTGTGAATTTTCCTAACAAATACCTATAAATCAAATGTATATCACATAGGGCTATAATCAAGAGGAAAATAAAAATAATGTTTGCAGCTCTTGGAAGGCGGCCAGAGGATCTGGCAGTAACATTTTAATGTGCTTGTTTCCTTCCTGAAAAAATCAGACACATTGAATTACATCTCATTTATGAATAGCCCAAATAGTTAATGTCATGCTTTCGGCCCCCATCGCTGGCCCTCAATTTCCCTCTTGTCTGAAAGATTTAAATTGTGTCCGCAGTGAGAGAACCATTTGATAAAATGCACTGAGAATGTCAGGAGGGAGAAACCAGAGAGATTCTCCGCTTCCCTCTGCTCTCCCACGTTTTCTGTTTGACTCTGGGAACATCAGGAGGCTGGGAATCCTTTGGGCTTTCTGCCTAACATAAAACACCTGTGTGCAATATGAGCATAATTCTGTCTTTTGTTTCTGACACAGGGCAGCTCATTGACAGGGGGAGAATACAGCTGACTTATCACCTTCAAGCAGATCCACAGGATGATTTATGACCATTTTATATGGTATACTGTATAGATTAGTCTTGTGAGATGATCGGGGGACATTATTGTGACATTGTCAGCAGGAATTTGCCCTTTGTTGGGTAGGAGTTTCTTCAATTCATTAGAGTAGTGCAACTGTGAGGAAATCTGGCCATCACTTAACATGTGGCAGTAGAATTTTCTGCTGATTTTGGAGAAGAGCATTATGCCTACTATTTTGAATGCAAGGAAAGGGTTTACTGAGCTCAAGCCATGCTTCTGGGGCACTCAGCAGCACTGGGTAAAGTTTCTTGTGATAAAGAACAATAAAGAGGTAAGAATAAATAGGTAAGAATTCAGAGATGTACTGGGGCAGCCAGTTGTAAATGGTGCTGTACGCAATCTGGCTATTATTCTGGTACTAACAGCTATTTTTTATCAGGGATGCACCCAATCCACTATTTTGAGATTCAGCCAAACCCCAAATCCTTTGTAAAACATTCGGCATGTTTTGTGACAAAAAGTCCCATAATTTTAAGGATTTGGATAGGCCAGGAGCGTGCGTTTGGCGGAATCCTGCTGAAAAATGCTGAATCTTGTCCGAATCCCAAACTGAATCCTGATTCGGTGCATCGCTATTTTTTCTAGACAGGCTGTTTACCCAGCAAAGCTCAGGTAACTTCATGGCAGAATGCATGATCCATGGGTAGATCCGCATCTGCCCGAGCCTTATTCCTAAAGTGTAAGACCACAGCCCTGCACATCAGAATGCAGACTTGGGCCAGAAATTATTAAAATTTCTTTTCACTAAAAATCATGTATTTTACTAATTACTTGAAAATACGAATTTTTAGTTAAAAGTGTTAAAAACCACAAAAAACACTACCCTATCTAAAGCTGGCAAGGTCATGTCAAAGTCAGTGGGAGGTATCATGGGCAAATGGAACAATCTGAACAATCTTTATTTCATTTGTGGTTTTAGAGGTTTTTGTGATTTTGTTCTGTTTGTATGTGCACAAAAATTGTTATAAAAACAAGGATTTCAAGGTTTTCGGATTTAGATTTGTATTTGTATTCTTTTTGAATTTTTTTTTTGTTTGTGCTTATTATATTAGGCTATTTTAATAAAGCACTTGGCATTCATGGTTTTAGTGAAAATACATTGTTTGGTGGTTTTAAGAATCACTAAAACCAGTAAAATCAGAATGTTGATAAATAAGCCTCTTAGTGACTGGGGCAAAATGTAAGTGGGAGTGGGCGCACAATGCTGCATTGTAAGCTGCATCCCTTAACTCAGTGCTGTCCAACTTCTAATGAAAGACAGTTTTGACCACTCCCCTTTTTTAAACTGCACCCACTTCAAACCTATGAGGCTTCTGATCATTGTAGTACATACAGTGATACAATGCTCCTACAGTCTGTCTGAGGTGTGGACAGGTAAACAATGTGGGTGCTTACAGTCTGAGCCTGGGGTGTGAACAATTCAGAAACAATACAGGGCTTTACAGCCTAAATCTGAGGTGTGCAAGGGGGCAGTTTATCTCAGTACTGATGGCATTTAAAGTTTACACAAAGGTAAGCCATCAAAGCAGCCAGACAGGTGGGGGGCCACACAGAGGGGGGCCGCCAGTTGGACAGAACTGCCTTAACTGATGATCCGTGTTGCTTAGCTGCTTAGCTCTGCACCTCCTAAGCAAATGCCCCCTGCCCTAACCCCTATTACACATGGCTGCCAGCGCAGAAGTCAAGCCCTTTCTGATTTGATGCAGCTGTGACAGTCTCATAAAAGAGATGCCAGGCTGTCAGATTTGGCAAAAACCTGCTCAGAACAGGAGAGAGGGGGATTCAATGGGAAGATCATGGGACACAGGAGCTAGTATTCACACATGTTCCAGTTCCTTAGAACTTGTTCCTTGGCTTTGAGGGAATTTTGTGTCTCAGGTTACCAACCCATCTGTTTAAAACCACCTCATTTAAAACCCATATGCAGATGCAACATAGATGGATACAGTACAAAGTTTCTATAGAGCTTTGTGGTATGTGTCTAAATTCATTACTAATTAAGCATGCTACATGTAACTTAGTATGGGTCTTGCTTTAAATGGAACTGGTTTTTTTTTTAAAGAAGCAAAATTCAAGCAACAAGCAGTAAAAAAGCAGATGGTCAACTCTTGAGCTAGTTATGGGGAACTGGCCACAAACCAAGAGAAGCCAAAGCTACTGGGGAAATCCTTGTCTTTCCTGAATATGTAGCTTGCTTCTACCACTGCTGTGTGTCTTTATTTTAGTTTTAACCAATAGCAGAAAGTGTGATACAACACTCTGAGGGATCCAAATGGTGACTTTTGTGTGTATGGGTTCAGGCATGTAGATTGTTTTAGGACATTGGAAAGCTGATCTCTTCCACATAACGCCCCTCACAGCTCATAGCAGAACTTCTATGTCTGGCCAGACAGGAAGTTGTACAGACCTGCTGATCAAGCCCAATATGCTCTGGACAAGCAGTTTTGAGGTGGAGGATGGGGAGGTCAGACATTGCCTAGTGTTTGGGTTTAATACCTGTTTACACAAGGAAGATTTGATGTAGGGCAAATAAAAATATACAATGGGGCAGTATTGCATAGTAACATAGTAAGTTAGGTTGAAAAAAGACACACAGCCATCTAATTCAACCTTATATACCCATATATAACCTGCCTAAATGCTAGTTGGTCGTTGGTCGAGAGGAAGGCAAAAAACAACTTCTGAAGCCTCTCTAATTTGCTGCGGGAGGGGGGGATTCCTTCCTGACTCCAAGATGGCAATCGGACCAGTCCCTGGATCAACTTGTACTAAGAGCTATTGCCCATAACCCTCACCCTTTTTCCCTCAAAAAGCCATCCAACCCCTTCTTGAAGTTATCTATTGTATCAGCCAGTATAATTCAGGGGGAGAATTCCACAACTTCACAGCTCTCGCTGTAAAAAAAAAACCTTTCTGAATATTCAGATGGATCCTCCTTTGTTCTAATCGGAATGGGTGTCCTTGTGTCTACTGGTAAATAAAGTATTAGAGAGATTTTTATATTATCCCTCTCTATTACTAAAGAGGTATATTTTACAATCAGTGCATTGACTGTAATTGTCCCAGGTTTCTGGAAGTTTGTAGATATCACTTCTACCTTGTTTATTGTCATGGACCAAAGGACCACTTATAAATGAAAGTCTGTTATGGCACCTAGTAGCAAATTCACCAGTGCAGACCAAACATTATACATTTCAGATTATCATGTACTGCCATGTACATTATACATTTCAGATGCCATGTACTGCCTTAGCATAGTTAGGGCCCCAGTATCCCTTGTACAGAATTTCAGCCAAACCACCCTACCTCCAGCACAGAGCAAGTCCAGCACATCTAAATAATGTTATGGGCCATGTTTTCTTTGGGAAGTTTTTTTCTCTATTTTGGGTACAGGGGATGTTCCAGGGAGCCATGTAACTTTTATAGCCACTGTGCCTTAGCTGCTTCTGGAGTGAAACCCTATTGTGTACTGATAGAGGGGTGGTGAGATTTCTGGGGTGGGAGAGGCATCCTTTCCCTCCATGAATATGCATCTTGTTCCTGACATTTATGTAGGTGTCTTTAATATGTTTCATATAAATCTGCAAGAGGACTTGTAAATTGGTTGCACGATTCATATAAGAACACAGACCACCCACCATGACACAAACATAATTATTGCTATGTTTATTTACCTGTCAGTTAAGACCAAGGACAATGACGCATGCAGAAAACTCGAGTTTTATAAGGAATGCATTAAGTATTTCTGTATGTATTAATTAGTGAAATGGCTCATGTAACCAACCTGTATACCAGCTGTCCTTGAAGTAGGGATCGGGACAGTCTGAAGAAGGTAAATGCTGAAGATACACCCTAAAGATGCAGCAGGTTAACCCTAAACAGCACAAGAAAATTTCAGATCAAAGACACCCATTTTAAAGGCTTGTTAAACTACAACTCCCACAATACACAGAGCATCTCATTTTAAACCATGGCAGGGAATGATAATTTATAATGAATATTGGCTACTGTTCATTTGTGTAAGTTAGAGCACAGACATAGAGAAAATATAATTTTTGCACAAACAAAACAATAAAAAAGTCTCTGGGCCAGATGGGATTCTGCCAGCTATTCTAGAGCAAAGCCACAGCACCAGTTAATAGGCAGACAATTTTCGTCTACCAATCCATGATCCAAGATATGAACAGCTACATTAGAAGGGCTTGGACTGATCCATTTTGGTGTTCCAAACTGACATATGAAAAAGACTCCTATAGTGTACCAGGGGTTTATGGTTTCAGACCAACTGTTGTTCAACAAGTGTAACGTTATACACATATAAATACCATCTCCCCCAATACATAGCCATATCACTATCATATGATCTTAGATATGTTGTTTTAATTGGCTGTTAATATGCAAATACATTTTTTAACCTTAGTCTGTACTGTATACTTTGAACTAGATCTTTTTCACTGTAGTTTATACCCAGTGAAACTGGCTATGTACTCTAGTAGATGTGACTATGGCAGCTATGGCAGCTGAGTCTGCCTTGTTATTTTCTTTAATATGTATTATACAATTATAGCTCACAATATTAATTTCATATTCTTAATTCCATATTTAACAGGAGGACACCAT
This sequence comes from Xenopus tropicalis, assembly GCF_000004195.4. Classification (NCBI taxonomy): domain Eukaryota; kingdom Metazoa; phylum Chordata; class Amphibia; order Anura; family Pipidae; genus Xenopus; species Xenopus tropicalis. The sequence goes on along the minus strand of NC_030680.2, from coordinate 61,597,283 downwards.
ATTGGGTTGGCTGGGCACTTTAATGTATATGTTGATATATACCGTATACCATTCAGTCCCAGACTGGCAATCTGTGGATTCTAGCAAATGCCCGTGGGGTAAGATGCCATAGACAGTCACTGAATATTGGACCTTTGGGTGCTGTTTAGGCCTCTATGTACTTTAAATGCCAGGGCCTATTTTGAAACCCAGTTCAGGCCTGATACCATTGTTCTACTGTACTGCACTGCAGCATATAGCAGTGCATTATAAATATATGTGTAATTAATAATAATTAAAATAATACTGGGACTTAACATGGCCCTGTCTTCATGTGGCTATCCAAAGGAATGTATTACAGGATCTGCATTTGGGTCCACTGTGAACTATGAAAGAAACATGCTTCCTGCAAGAAGGTATCTCCCTAAAAGGGAACCTAACACCAGCGGCACATACTTCCGACAAGTATCTAACTTATGTATTTAGTACATTATTAAAAAAGTGGTAAAAAAATTAATAAATTAAAAAATACATTTTATTTTTTCCATAGTTTATGATTAATCTCTGTCTTCTTTTAGGGATTTCTCTGTTTTTTCTTTTTTTTTTTTTCTTTTTTTTGCTTTATATCCTGTCAGCCATACATGGATAGAAAATCAGCCGTGCAAGTATAATGTATGTGCCGGAGGAATTGTTGGCACTGCAGATCATGTAGCAATAAGAGAAGCCCCAGATTCTAATCACATATAGGCAGAGAGTGACCCCCTGCCCTGGTGAGCAGCCAGGTGCTTGTGCAGAAATGAAGGCAGCCTTCTTAGAATAATTCATTTTCCATGGGGATCCACTGATACCCTTAACTCTGTGCAATGCAGTAATGAAATAATACAGCCCTTTTTGTGTCAGTTCCATTTTTTCTCTCTATATATATATAAATTAGATGCATTCTGGAACAGCTTTGCAGAAGAGTGACATGAGATATGTTTTACTCATGTTGCAGTAAATTTCTCCAGTGAAGTTCATCCCATATAGCATTGTATGGTTTGATTTAATGCCTGGGGCTAGATCTTACTTTTTAGCACACATACTGTATAAAGAATACGGTGTTTAGAAAGACTTCTTCCTCACCAGCGACAAAGTATTCTAGGGGCCTTTTTTAAAATATTTTTTTCTGTTTAATTTTTATCATGAGGCACGTCCCTATTTGAGGTATATACATTCAAAAGTGCTGTTTCAAAGTAATAAACTTAAAAGTAAACAATTGCCCAAAGGTATATTTTATTTGTTTTCAACATAAAGACAAGTAAAACACTCCAAATAAATCAAACTCATATTATGTATATATATATATATTTTTTTATTTTTATTTTTTTTAATTATTGTTCAGAGTGTGAATAAAGGGAGACTTAGGAAGGACTTAGGAAATGGAAGATTTGATGGGATGAGAGATATCCCTCTTCTGGACACCAAAATTCCAGGATTCTAGTCACCATCCCCTCTATAAACCTATGTCTTTGAACCCATGTAGGTAATAAAGACAGGCAGCTGTGGGATGTCAGCTCTGTACTGATCAACTTCAAGCTTTTTGGAGACAGCAGCTGAATAAAAACTCTAATATCATTGCCCTTCAAGGGATGGACCAAACTTCTTTTAAACCTGCCCAAAGCATTTTTAATATTTGGTACTTGTTAAAAAGGACAACAAGAGGGAAAACATTTTATGAAGTGAACTGAACTGAATGATAATTATAAAATCATTTGGAATATTTTAGATATATGCTGAAATTCCATGCTACTTATTTCCAACTAGGTATTAATTGCAACACATAAAATAAAATCATTATTAAAATGTGCAGACTGGAAAATGACTGTGCACTTTTCCATCCTAGCATTGAAAATCAAGAATTAGGCACTTCTCTGCTGGTTCGGTCCATACAAAGGTGCAATCCAATTCTTCTCTAACTACTCTACCATACCGTGGCCTGTGCTTGGAATCTCCCATCTGTTTCCTTCATCCTAAACAAAATTATAGAAAAGCTATATTGCTTATGTTTTGGGGCTTATTTCTTTATTGATTTTCACGACTACCAAATAATTCTGTACAATTTAAATACATATATAAAAATAATAAGGGGACAGGGTAATCTTATTATATGCAAGCACCCTAGAGTTGTGACAGTTCAAATCTAATTGGTTGCAACATCACCAGTGATCTTTGTCTCCAATGTTAATAAATACACCCCTAAGTAGGCTCAGCCTGAAGGCCAGGTGAGGTAAGAATTGAGGAGAATGCCTGTTTGCTCTCTTATATGTGATAGGACACCCACCTCAAAGGGAAGTTGAATTGAGATTTGGGGTAATAGCAATTTTTGTAACTATGGCTGATTTACATATTGTGGTGATTGTCCAAAAACAACTGTCCTAGGTAATCCAAACAGTTAAGAACCAGTAGCATTGAACTAACTAACATTTTGTATTTTTAGGAATAATACATGGGCTATAGTTGAGTCACAAACCAACTTCAGACAGTAGATCCTCTTTTCCAGCTCTACAGCAGATCTGGTTACATTTTTTTAGCTAAATATGTGCGAAAACCTCAAAAATAAAAAATAAATGTTGACCGCGTTCTAAATTGCTGAGCCACTTCACAAACAAAGCCAAAGCCTTAGGGTGTAAAGCAGAATACAGTAGCGTGGAGTGACTTTTTGGGGGGGGGGCACATTTCCTCCATTGCATCCAAAGCAATAGCATTTCAGTTCATACTAGTCTTAAAAGTCTTTATTTCTGTGTAGTGTTTTGTATTATTTATTGCTTAACAAAGGATAAACCAGTATATGGCTTTTAGATGTTTTCTGAAACCATATTTTGCTAAAGGGAAACTAGAATAATTTTATAGTTAAAAAGGCCTGCCAGCCCTGTAGGGCAGTTTCATACACTAGCGTAAAGTCCTGCAGTGGGTACCCATGGGTACTTGCACATACTAACAGTGCAAAGATGGCATTGGAAGACCAGAGAGTAATTAAATGCAGGTATGGGTAGGGGGCAGGTATAGTTACCTATGTGGGTTTGAGTCAGGTGTGGGCCCTTTCAAGTAGATCAGTGAAGACTTGCACATTAGCTGCAAATTCATTAGAAGACAAATATGTTTTTAGGATGAGGGATCAAACTGGAGCATCCAGTAAAAATCTGTACATACATGTTGAAAACTCCAAGCATTTACATGTTTACATGTAGAGAAACAATAGTCATGCATGATACTTTCAAAATTGTGATAGACAATCCTTACTCATAAGCCAGTAATCTTTACATTTAAAAATGTCAAACCAGTCTAGTTGGGATGTTAGCGATGCGGTAAAAACTGTACATACAAGATATTTCTCCCAACAGAAAACAGAAGACTAATGCATGTCAATCTATATATTACAAAAGAAAGCAATTGGATATATAACATAGCCGTCTGCACACTCACCAGAAAAACAGGTCTAAAATTACATTTGAAATATCTTGCGCAAGCTCAACAACTTCCACAGATGCTGACTTGAACTATATGATATGTTAAAATATGACTCTATCTTCATATTTTTTGGGTCAATTTCATTTCAGAATCCCACAAATCACTAGGGTGCTGCCGTATAGTAATTCTAGGATACATTTGCATTTCATAGTACTTGTCTGACTATTGTCTAAAAATGGGCTACAGAACATTGACTTAATAAAGTTATTATTCTTTATTTATATAGTGCAGACATATTTACACAGCACTTTACAGAGATTTCTCATCATTTACATCAGTCACTGCCCCAGTGAAGTTTATAGTATGGTTTTAGAGATCTATCTGTATTGCAACCTAATGCTATTCAGACTGGACAGAAGACAGTGAGAACATTTAATATAGGGGCCAGATATTGACGAAGGATCTTGGGCACCCAAGATAAGGGTGACATTCTGTAGTTAGTGGCAGACTCAGAATAGATGACACAGGAAGGATGACGAGCCATTAATATCATTGTGTGGTGCTGTGCTAACAGACCCTCAGCTGAATTTGGTTGGGCAGGCAATAAGAGAGAGCAAAATGTCCAGCTGCGAGCCAATATGCTGGATAGGGGACACTATCCGGGTCTTGGTTTTGAAACCATGAATGATTATCAGACATTTTATGAAAGTGTGTGGCGCTGTTGTGATATTTGGCCCGGATTTGGACATTTAGCTGCAATAAACATATTTTCTACAATAAACATTATATATATATATATATATATATATAAAACAGTGCACTCTGCACTCACCTATTACCACTATATATAGGACATTAGCTCAATTCAAAGAATGTCTTAGTGTTTTATATATATGTACGGACCCGTAGGGTTAAGCTCCCTATGGCTTTATCTGTAACTCAGTACAGGGGCTATTACCCAATAACAATAGAGGTGTGAAGAGGTAGGGACCTCTTCACACCTCTATTGTTATTGGGTAATAGCCCCTGTACTGAGTTACAGTGCTAACACTATCCTTTATAACTGAAGAAGCTGCTTGGATGAGTAGTGAAACGTCTTCAATGATTACTTAACAAGTCCAGTTGCTTTAAATTTATTTATACTAGATATACCATGACCTGGATGAATGAAAATCTTCATAGACACTATCCCTTATAGGTTTAGTGCAGATTGACCACTCCCCTTGCAGACTGATATAGTGTCTGGCAAGGAGGAGTGGCGTCCTCTTTTGGCTGCATGCTGTGTCCCAAGCAGAGCTCTATCTGAGCCTGGGAGCAGACTGTAGGCCCCAGAAGCCATAGTACCCTAGAGGATATTTTACCTCTAGTGAAAGTCGGGGACAGGGCCCCCTGAACGAGGATAAGCAAGCACAGCAGATTTATTTAATAGCACTCTCTAGGAGAAGTGAGCATAGTCAGCTTTAGCTAGAAAGGGCAGCCATTAGCCCCACCAAAGGAGTGATTAGATTCTGGAATAGTCTCCTATCAGGCAATGTTGCAGGGCACAGAGTAGAGATAGTGACAGGCTAGAATAAACCCCGATCCTACTCACCCAGAGATCTCATCTACTAGAGGTTATCAACCTGACGGAGTCTCTATTATCTGGACTACCTCCTAAGGGGTACTGGTTGAAAGGTGCATACCCTCTCTTCTGCATCAGATCGCATTATCATTGTACCATACTACTGCTTGTGCTTGTGAGTATATGAATACCCTGATTTCACCACTGCTTGTCTTGGACAATAAATCTGTATCATAGTTTCACCATAAGAACCTCTCTGGCGTTCCATTTATACCATCTGCACCACACAACCTCAGCAAGTTGTAGTTTAACTACATGCCCATGCCTAAGAATTAAGGGTTGCATTTAACACATGCTGTACACTACCCTCCTAGCCTGGATTTGCCTAATCTAAGTCAAAATAGTGTTACATATATATATATTGATAATGGGTGAGTGCAGAGGACCTCTTGTTCCTGCTAATACATAGATAGGTATGAAGGCTAAAACTTACAGCACTTAAATAATAATAGATAGAATAGTAAATGGATCCTATGACTGAATGCTCTGACAGGTTTTTCTGAAAGAAAGAACATGGAAGGCAACCATAAATAACCCAGCTATAAATCACCCCTACCTGGCCTAACTGGAGCCAGTTGGACCGGGCTGTGGTACAGTATCAAAAGTTTACTGATATACAACTCGAGGCACTGATGTTGAACTCAATCAGTTAGCACATTGTTTTGAGTCTATGACAGTAAAGTCATAGCATAAGCCCCACTGAGAATGTATTGTCTCAGCAGCAATAAAGTACCAAGTAGCCTCTCTTACCTGTTGTCTCCTTATAAGGACAAGCATCTATATAACACACCAGTCATTCCATTGTTTTGCGTCCATGAGTGAGTGTGAGTTCATAGCATAAACCACATTGGGAGTGCAGTGTTTGTGCACTATGCAGCAATTAAGTATCAAGTGGCCTCTCTTACCTGTGGTCTCCTTCTAAGGACACAAATCCATAAAACACACCAGTCGGGCCATTGTTTCACTTCTTGCGGAATCTGGTGGTCCTACCTCAGATCTGCAGATATGATTTATGAGCACTCCACGGTTTCATCTCAGCATGGAATACTTGGTGTTAGGGGTGGTCTGTTACATTGATTTTCGTACTTGGAAACATATCAAAAAAGAGGTCAAATTGGTGGCACTTCTTCTTTTAACTCTGTAACATATTTCCTACGTACAAAGAAATTGCTTCATGTGTGCGTCTCTGGGAACTTAATCTTTATGGTAAATAGCCCATGTTTAACTATGCTCTTCTCGGTAAAACTTGTTCAAATAATTGGAATAGTGTTTTCACATCTGCAAAAATTAAGCAAAACTGCATGAAGTCCATTAAGGCATTTCATATAGTAATGTAATAAATTCTGCTCCATTCCCATTTTCTATTATTATTTCAAATTCTCTGCCCTTTTGAGTTATTTATAGCAGCTCATTCATCAATAAAAGAAAAAAAAACTTCAAACGCAATCTACAACCCCTTCTATTTGCAAGCCAAAGAAAACCCAATGGTAAGACAACCCTTGAAACAAAGCACTCCAGGCCACTAACTATTTCGTGAAGGAAAATCTGGAATGTTAACAAATTCCAGGTAGCCAACATGGTTAGTTATTTAATCTCCTTAATCCGCTCAGCCACAGTGAAAGTGTTAGCCTGCATGAAGTGTATTTATGTACATTTTCAGCTTTCTAGTCTTATCATAGCTGTAAGCTTTAGAACACAGGAGAGTATTTTACTATGAATATATTCTGCCATGCCAGCTAATTAACTGGTGGTTTTTCTTAGAGGAAGGGACAGAGGAGGATAGATTTGTATGATACCCACGTACCATATGACCCTGGTGTTTCTTAACGCAGATGAACTCAGAGATAATTCTACATAATTATTTCCATCCAGTGCTTTTACAGGAGAAACCAAGTTCATCACTTAAAACATTTAAAGGGGAAATACTCACTATTTCTAGGTAGTGCTTATTTTTTTTAGATAAAACTTTAGTGCATTGTTTATTTTGCACAGTACATTGCTTGTTATATATAGGACAGTATACCTCATGGACATATTACAGGTATGGGACCTTATATCCAGAACGATCAGAATGACGTGGGGTGTCCCAAATAAGGGATCTTCCAATACTTTGGATCACCATTCCTTAAGGCTACTTAAACGTTAAATAAACCCAATAGGATTGTTTTGCCACCAATATGGATTTGTGCAGCTGAGTTAGGGTCACGTACAAGGTGCTGTTTTAATATTTCAGAGAAAATCGTTTTTAAAAATGTAAATTATTTGATTAAAATGGAGTTTATGGGAGATGGCCTTGCTGTAATTCAGAGCTTTATGGATAATAGTTTTTTGAATAACAGATCCCATACATGTAGTGCTTTAGCAAGTGATTTTTAGGGCAGGTCTAAATATGTTTCTGCGCCATGAAAAATTACAATGTAAATTTCGTTTGATCTGAGCTTTCTATGGTGGAATGTAATAAAAGTTATATGTCAAAAATACATAAAATGCAAATACCTTACCCACTGTGTGAGTTATTATTTCTTTGCACAAAAATTACTACTGCTATTGTGATCTATTTAAAGAGCCATCTGTCTGCTGGAAAAAAGATTGCAAACAATTGCGTAGTGCAAGTAATAAAACCTCTTACTGAAAAAGTCATTATAATGCAGCACCGGACTAATAATATGGACTCTGGCAAGTAGAATTCTCAGTGTAATAATTGTCATATAGGAATATTACACTGCAAAATGCTCTTGTGTGTGCTAGTAGTGCACTTCAATTTGCTGACATTCTGGAATCTGACGCTTAGAGCATGTGTGTGTGTTGTTGGGAAAAGAAGTTGGCTGAGAAACTCAAAAATAATAATTAACATATAAACAGCCTTAAAAAAAACCATAATAGAGACTATTTTAAACATTCAGTACAGAATGTGGATTTTTTTAGTTAAAAATGGTCAGAAAATGAGTGATACAAGATCAATTTAAAGTTTAAATAAATTTAGCTATGGAATCTATAATTCGGAATTCTTGGGACTATCTTGGGATTTCCATACCTTAAGTCTACCAAATGTTGACCTGAGGATGGTTCTTGCACCAATATGGATTCCGTTATGAAAATTACTTGGTACTGTGTTATTATTACAGAGAAAAGGGAAATCATTTAGAAAAAAATAGAATTATTTGCTAAAAATGGACTCTATGGGAGATGGGCTTCCCATTATTTGGAGCTTTCTGGTTTTCTGGAGGTCCCAAAGCTCTATATAAATGCATAATTTAAAATAGCATGTTCTTCAGCATAAAAAGAAAAACAAAAAAATCATTTATTTATTTATTTATTTTCAATGGTTTTGTAATTTGTTTCTATTATTATTCATGTGGCTAACCTGTGTATGAGCTGTAAGAATATCTTTGATACAATGTACAAAGTGCATAGCTGCTGTGTTTATAGGTCTTAAAAGAAAAAGAAAAAAACATAAAATGAAAGGAAGTTCACTGTAGTAGATATTTAATGTGGAACAGCCTCTCCATGAAGCAGACAACTGTTTAGTCAGGGCTATTCCTTACATATTATCATATGATTCATTGCATCAAAAAAGATTTGGTCAGGAAATAAATTTAATATCTAAATATTCCTTGGTTTCCAGAAATGCTGGGCAGAGTATTTCTTTCTTTGCACATTCCTGATCACCACTTTCTGCGGGGGATTTTGCTGACCCTGCCTGACTATATTTAGGCAATTTTTTTATTAAGTTTACCAAAATATTTCCAGCCCTGAAAATGAGTGGCATTTATTTTCAAGTAAATTAAAGAATGTATAATTGTTCTCTTAGGGAAATTCTGCTTTGTCAACTTGATCCTTGTGTATTTATTTGGTTTACTTATTGTTTTAAACAATCTTCTAATTACCAAGGACATAAACTGACCATCATTGCCATCTTTTGTATTTTATATGTTTAGTACTAAAATATTAAGAGATCGCTTGTTTATTTTTTTTATTAAAAACAATAATCTTGAATGCATTAAAGAAGTGTGTCCATGCTATATAAAGGTTGGTTATTTTTGTGAGCTATTCACTAAATCAACAACAGACCAACTCTCTGGCTCTGGCCAGTCTATCATAGGATTGTAGTCCATGTGCTGCATCCCAATGAAAGCAATTAATCTTTTTAGGCCGTCACAAGACATAGGACCTTAGAGTGATGTTGTTGGGTTTTTTTATACAGCACTGACATGTTATGAAGCACTTTACAGAGATTATACTTCAGTCACAACACTCTTTGCCCCAGTGAAGCTTCCAATATAAGTTCCACAATAGTCAAAATGCTTCAGAAGCCAAATTACCTGCCTGTATGTTTTTAGAGTTTGGGAGGAAATCTACACACATAAGGGTTGATTCACTTAAGTGCGATACCGCTTATTGCATGGTTTTTCGCGTTAAAATAGACGCAAAAAAAGCGCGCGGTTAGCTAAAGTATTATCGTGTGCGTTAATTAGCGCGCAACCACATGCGTTAATTTTACCGCATTGCTTAATTAGCGCGCAGAAATAATACTAACGCATGATTCACAAACAATTAGATGCGCTAAATATCACATTAGTCTATGCGAAAATTAACACCTACTTGGAGCAGGCGGTAATTATAGAAAAGTACAGTTCATGAGCTTTTGGCAACACAATGTGGACAGTATGATTTATTCAAGTATGTGTTGCCCCTAGAGTGATGCAGCCTCCAGTTTGCAGGGAAAAAAAAAAAAGCAGTTTTACGAACGTAATGGTGTGTACGGCTAATATGGCGTGCGCGCGAAAAGTAGCGCACGTGTGTTAATTAGTGTGCGCAACAAGCAGCACGCTGCGTTAATTAGCGTGCGTTGCATCAAATACCGCACAAAAATAGTCTTCACGACTTAAATAACAACATCGCGTCTAAATTAACACAAATATCCTTTTAGTGAATACATTTTTTGTGAAATAAAAATTATTTCAATTACAACCTAACAATGATAAAGTGATTGTATCACTGATAATAATACTTGATAATACAGGTACAGAATATCATTATCCAGAAAACGCTGAGTTACGGGAAGTCGATCTCCCATAGAGTCCATTTTGAGCAACTAATTCAAATTTTTAAAAACCATTCCCTTTTTCTCTGTAATAATAATAATAATAATAATAATAAAAAATACTTTGTACTTGCTTCAAACTAAGCTGCATAAATCCATATTGGTGGCAAAACAATCCTATTGGGTTTATATTAATTTATTGGCAAACTTAAGGTATGGTGATTCAAATTATCAAAAGATCCATTGTAAAAAAAATCCCAGGTCCCAAGCATTTCACATAATAGATTCTATACTTGTATTACCACAATAAGTGATATTAGCAGCAAAATTCTTTAGTAGATTGTAAGTTATTATTTCACTTTCAAAAAGTCACAGTTCTTTGCTTGAGTGCCTGCCATAATAATCAGTGCTAGTTTAGTTATCTAGATGCCACTGGATACACAGCAAGACAGCTCCAAGAGTATTTAACTGTGAACCACACACTCAGTTTGATAAATATACCCCTTAATGAGGATATTCTGCACCAATCCGTAATGTGTTACTTTGCTCTGGATTGTGCCAGAATACACTCCTTGAACACATGTTCCACTTTTTATCAGTTGAATGAATTTACGAATCAGCAGTCGGTCCGACTACAAACAAATAAATGGCAAGTGTCAACAGGGGGCTTATGGCATGCAGGGAGTTTCTTGGCATTTTTGTCTGGGTGACTTTTTTCAAATAAAAATCACTGGAACAAAATGCTGGAAACAAGGTTTGATGATTTCTGTTAAAATGTTCCTTTATTTTTTTGCATCTCACTGTTTTTATGAGTTTTTAAAGGGACAGTAACACCAAAAAATGAAAGTGTATAAAAGTAATTACTATATAATGTAATGCTGCCCCGTACTGGTACAACTGGTGTGTTTTCCTTAAAAAGACTACTATAGTTTATATAATAAAGCTTCTGTGTAGCCAATGGGGCAGCCATTTACAGTAGAAAAGGCACAGGTTACTTAGCAGATAACAGATAAAACCCCATTATATTCTACAAAGCTTATCTGTTATCTGCTATGTGCCTGTGCCTTTTCTCCTTTTTCCCAGCTTCAATGGCTGCCCCCTTGTTGACATAGCAGCTCATTTATATAAACTATAGTAGCGTTTCTGTTGCAAACTTACCAGTTTTACCAGTGCAGGGCAACTGTACATTATATTTTAATTACTTTAAAACACCTTCATTTTTTGATGTTACTGTTCCTTTAAGGGCCCGTAATATTAAAAAATGTTACCTTGTTAAAGTCAGTTAATCCCAACCTTTAGTGAATTTAGGCCAAACCAGCTGACCACATCCATAGTATTCTAAAGGTAAAATCCCTAGAGGTACAGTAACACTTCCCTAAGACCCTCACGCTATCTCTGTTAGACTAAAATCCTAATGTTAAACACTGCGGATTACTGTGCCTTATTTATTTTTTTTAAAAAAACAACAAATCTATAAGGAAACTCTGGGTTCTGGAAAACTTCACGCGCTTCCTTCTTAGGTCCACATGTAAACAGGGTTTTTAGGCATTTGGCTTCTTTTACAAAGTAATGACAAAAATAGGAACTGTATTCACTATATTTGCCCAAGTGTACAGCAGTGTGAAAAGTCACTCAGTTTTATATCATTCTAAACGCACCCTATTTATACTGTATATTCATTTTGTGATCTGTCATGGAGGGACCCCCACTTCAAAAGCCTTCTGCTAATGTACGGATTTGGGGGACATAGAAAACTGCATTTGTTTTAATATTTATTTCTGTTTTTAACATTCCTCAACCATAGCAACAGATTACATTTCCTAAAGACAGTTTCAGAAAACAATCACCCAATAGCAGTAATTATGTGACATCTCTATTTTTGGTAGGTGTTAATTTTGATTATGCAATTAAATAAACCATACATTTTGCAATGATATTCCTATCACTATAATTGTGCTGCAAAATCATTTCCCTAAGGCAGCCAAGAGGAAGGCACGAAGGGACTGAATAATCCAGCTACAGTATTCAAAAGAGAGGGGGAAACTGTATCCTTTTTCAATAAATGCAGAATGAATAAGCAATGAAGGGAGGTAGGAAAGGACAAGTCTGCAATGCAATAAAGAAAAGGAACTGAAAGTATAAAATATACATTACATTTTTAGCATTTCTATATATTTATCTTAAAGAGCCTGTTCACTATTTAATATTATAATAGGAAGCTTATGACAATAATCATTATAAGCATTAATATTTTAATTCACAATTGGACACCTTGAACATTTTTCTGCCCAGAACTAAAATGTTGATCTGAATAATAAATCTTTCTATGGTGGCAGAGTTCATTCCGAGCACCGAGTATTTAAGCAATAGTTTGTATTTAACATTCTGTATGGGGAGGGACAAATATCATCGAGCACAAGCAGCACAAGGAACCAAATATGTTTTGTTGTAGCATGACAACTGAAAACCAAGAGAAACTTTGTAGTCCTTGAACATTTAATCGTAACAGAAGTGTGCTATAAATAATTTGTTCATAAGAGCAGCTTTTTATATGGCTATAGATTCCATATAAGGGACAGAAATACTCAAAAAAATCAACATAGGTCTAAAATAAAGGGACTCAGTGTAGATATAATACTGAAGAAACAGAACAGAAAGCATTCATGGTAACAGCAGAGGAGACACAACCTCTTTGACTAGTACAGAATAGATTCTGGCTAGAAAATAGGGAATGTGATTCTATTACATTTGGGAAACATTATGTTAATAATTGGCATATCATCCTGTGTCATTTTTCCCCATTTAACTATGAATATATACATGATAATTGTAGTGTCTGGCTGGTGAAAGCTTTGCTAAGAAAACCACATCTTTTTTGTTGGATACTTGACAGTCTTGTGCCGGGTTAATTTGCTGTAAAACTCATGTACAGAATACAGATGAATTCTGGAAATGGGCTTAAAGGGTTAGTTCACCTTTAAATTAAACTTTTACTATGATGCAAACATCATACTAAGCAATTTGCATTCGACAGTTATTTAATCAGTTATATGTTTTTTAATCAAGCTATCTGGATGTTCTGGTCTAATTTACCGTAGCAACCAGGCAGTGGTTTAAATATGAGGCTGAAAGATAAATAGGAGAGGGCTTAATAGAAAGATACAAAATAAAATTGTAGCTTCACAAAGTAATAATTTATTATTTGACAGGGTCAGTGACTGCTATCTGAAAGCTGGAAAGAGGCAGAAGTGAAAGGCAAATAATAAAAAAAAATTAAAAACTAAAAAGGAAGACCAATTAAAAAGTTGCACATTGCTTAAAATATTCAAAGTTAAAGAAGGACTACTATTTTAACCTCTTTAGTGCATCCTTGCAGTTAAACAGTGTTTTAGTGTAAGGAAGGATTAAAGTATTTATACACAAGAGATCCATGTATCCCTCCTGCCATTTACAGTGTGCTTGCGCCTGGCACACACAGGCCAAATGCCTTACATTCCAGTAGTTGAGCCCTTGGGGCACACCTGCAGATGGTGTGCACACAGGTACCTATCCAAATGGCACACATCCACTCATTCCGTCCCTCCAGCTGAACAGGGGAATCAATAATGGGCTTTGGAGAAGGCTGACTTCTGTCTGGGACCTCCCACGTGAGCTGATGGGATACATCGGTGGACCAGATGTTAAGACTTGACAGACCAACTGCAATCTAATGGCAATGCACAAGACTTTGTCAGAAATGAGCTGCTCCTTCACATTATTTCAAATATGGAACATTTTTCACATCTTTAGAAATTAAAAATACTTTTCCAAACTATTCCAAGTAGTTCAACACATCATATGTTTTTTAACCACAAATAAAAAAGGTAATAGGATCATATAAGCATTATTATGTTTTTAGAGTTATAAATGTGTACTTTATATTGCTGCACATTTTACCTGGTCAAGTTAAAATATGTATTTGTTAATCGAAAATGTAAGTGTGTATAACATAAAGTAAATTTATAAAGACTAAAAAGAGAAGGAAATTATGTGATAAAAGATAACTGTCTGTGTATAGGTCTGTTGTGTGTCCATGTGGATCCATGCCATTATTAGAATGACGTCACAATTACCTGTGATTGGACAGTCCGTCTTATCCCTCTCTGTTTTATGATGTCCTTCCTGCACTAGGAGTAATCCTAGCAGAGCTTTCCATAAAAATAGTTAACTTAAAGTGATACTGACATGAAAAAACTACTTTTTAAAATATGAATCTACGTAAAAAGTTCCCTATAGGTCATGTTGATCATTTTTTGCGGATAGGGCTGCTTTTGTAATTAATTGTTACTTAAAGTCCCTACACCTGACTGTTTTGCCAACCTGACTGTCCTTTCTCAGCCTGTCAGTTATAGCTTCTAATGCTAACAGACTAGTGCTGCACAAACATGGCCGCCCCCTCATAGAGGAACATTGGAGATCAGATAGGGAATGTAAAAGCATCTGACAAATACTTTTATGGCAAAATTATAAATAGCATGCAAAGATAATGTTATGAGAAATGTAAAAAAGATTTTATTTCTGATGTCAGTATCTCTTTAAATCTACTATAAATTGCACAAAATTTTAGTTGTTCATTGATGCCCTGATTTAAATTGCACTGTAAATGATCATTTACATTGTTACTGTTTGCTTTTATTATGGATAGGATGAGCAAGATTTCACTTAGAAACATGTTAAATGTTCTCATGGTGAAAGCTAAATGCTTTTTAACATACTTTAACAGAAACATTTGTTCTCTCCTGTCTACAGGCAAATTTGTATTTGAACTATACTTTTCAATATTGTACATATCATAAGATATTGTTAAATCACCTCTGTGGGAATTAAAACACAAAGACAAGGCAAGTAGAAATAGAGCTTTTATTCCAGAATGGAGTAGGGTAAAACCAATGCCATAAACCAGCTGTGGGGCTGCTACATCTTCCAGCAAATACTCCATTATTCCAACAACCAAAACAGCATTAAATAGGAACAGCAGTGACAAATACAAAAAATGATGCTAGTGGAAGTATGAGTAGTGTAAGCAGCGTGCTGTATATAAGGTTTGCACAAGAACTAACTAAGCTTGGCTATGGGCTACTGCCATTGGGGAGACAGAGAGCTGTACTATGTACTTACAGTTCAGGCAGTCGATGGATAAGGAGAAGCAATGCTATGATATATAAATATACAAAAGTATTTCCTGCCTTTAATTTGAAGATGTGTCTTGCACTCTCCTCTCGTTTCCCATTGATGCTGTCGAACTACAACTCCTAGCATTACAAGGCAAGCCCACTGCTGCTGCTGAGGGGGGGGGGGGGTTGCTGGGAGTCGTAGTATAACAGCATTTGGAGAGTGACAGGGTTTCCACATTCATTCTTACAGCTGTGGTAACAATTACTCACAACTACATCACTTTACTGGGCAAAACGTGCGTCTGAAAGGGTTAAGGGGAAATAGGAAATGATAGGGAGCCCGATCTGGTAGAATTTACCTTGCACCTGGGGATCAACCATTAGGGAGGCGTTGAAGAGGGGGCAGAGAGAAGGGCTTGGCACAGCCGCATGGCACCTATAACTAGCCGCTACATTGTCCTCTGGCACCTTTGACACAGCAGGGGGTGCCGGGGCCCCACACTCTGGCGCCGATTGGTCACTTCTAGATAGGATGCTGTCTATGCTGAAGCTCCTGGCGCTTTTCTGCGATAGTTGCTCAGCCTCCTTACAGTTGGCATCAGTGGCTCCTGCTTTCTCGTTGTTAGATCCCGGGCTGGGGGCTCCTAAATGCCCCTGTGCCCCACAGGCTAGCAATCTGTTGCCTTGCTCATGTGCTTGGCTCCCCTCCCTCTTGCTAGATAAGGTCACCTGGTCGGACAGGAGAGGAACTGACACGTAGAAGGATGGGTGCAGGCTGTTCCAGTAGGTGCCAGAGGTCCGCTCTTGGTTATGACATTCAGGAGCTGGAGAGGTTTTAATGTAATCCCCAGAGCCCCCTTCATCCTCAGAAGAAGACATCTCCCCTGCCGAGTCTTTCTCGCAAGCAGAAGTTGGCTTCCTGCCAAGGGGGGCATCTTGGCTCCCATTTTGCCCGGTGTTACCTGCCACCTTGCAGGTAGTGCCCTTACAGGCAGCATCTGCCAGCCTGTATTCTGCAGCCTCCGCCTTGTGCCTCTTGCCTTCCTGACATAAAATGGGCTTGGGCTTCCTTTTCCTGCGCCTGAAGTTCCCATTCTCAAACATATCAAGGCACTTGGGGTCCAGAGTCCAGTAGCTTCCCTTGCCAGGTCTTCCCTTCTCCCTGGGCACTTTAATAAAGCAGTCATTGAGAGAGAGGTTGTGCCTGATAGAGTTCTGCCAACCTTGCTTGTTGTCGTGATAGAAAGGAAAGCGGTCCATAATGAACTGGTAAATTCCATTGAGAGTTACTCTATGATCCGGGGAGTCCTTAATAGCCATGGCAATCAAGGCAATGTAACTGTAAGGTGGCTTCTGTGGTGGTTCTTGTCTGGAGATGACATTGGTAGAGGCAAAGCCCAAGGCTGGCACCAGTGCCCTTTCTGCCCCATACAGGTAGACGAGTGGGGATCTGTGTAAGTCACTCCCTAGCTGAGGCAGGGGGCTGCTGTATATCCTGCTCATAGTGAAGCTTTCCTGCAGGACTGTGCCTAGAGAAGCAGGAGAGAGCTGTACAGCCTTCCTGTAGGGCTTTCCTTCAGCTGCAGTCTGGATCCCACCAGTCTAACCTCCCCAGCTTGTACTCTCCCTGTCCCCTTTTTCATTGCTTAAAAATGTTAAATAATTGTTGTAAGTTTGCTATTTTATGTTGACTTAGCACTGGAAAATAAATTGTCTATGATAAACAGTCCTCCAATTCTCAGCCCACCCACATTAATTAAAATTTCATTGCAAAAGAAGAAGGGGGGAAAAAAACCTCCAAGCTTTCTCCACGTGTCTTTCTGGTACCAGCCAATGGGTTTCTGGGTTTTTCCTTCATTTGTTTAGAGAATTAGTCTGTTGATAAGCCTGCCCACCCAAGTTGAATCAAGCTGTGTTTATTTGGAAAAATTTCCGGGCACCCTATACATAAACTCACTGATCTGCTGTTTGAAATATCACGTCCACCATTCACACTGCAAACACACAAAATCAGCAGCAGCCAGTAAACTGAACCAGCCCTTGCTCAATATTTCTGCACAGAATGAAAACTTGAAATGCAGATCTCCTAAAAATAGGCAACAAGAAATGAGCATAATTAGGGTTTTTTATATTTTAAATGCTGTAATTGCTTAGTTTAGAAAAATATGAAAACATCTATTCCAGGCTGCTGTATGCAAAGCACAGGGATTAGAATGTTTGTCTCTAAGTATTGTTCTGTATTAGCAGGAATTATTTCATGTATTAAGGTCTGGGCTATTAAAGCCTTAAGAGCTTTATATACAAGTCACATGAAAAGAAGCAAGCAACTTGCACCTTAGTAGCAGTTACTTACCACAGCTACTAAATGCCAGAAAATACCCTGTCATAGACCATTCTGACAATTACCTGTGCTAAAACACATGTAGAGACAATTATCAGTAAATGATCAGCATTGTCTATTTCTGTAGCCATGACAAGTAACTGCTACAAGTAGCTCCATGTGTCTTCACCCTTAAGGGCCATTTTCAAGGTCAAAGGTAAGAAGTCCATGATGATTGGGCAGCTGTTTATACAAGGGCCATTACACTGTATTTAGGATCATCGTGAAATTGTTCTGATTCATCAAAATCACATCCCATAGGATGTGGATGTGGAACAACTGGCCATGTGAATTACCAGTAAGATTGTGCAAAATGATTTTGAATACACATATGCTGGAGGCAATGACCACATGCAGTATATTTGTGCCAGCGATATTAGTCAGCTTTTTTTAAACAGATATGTTGGGACAATTCATCTGTTGATGCACCCAGCATCTCCTCTACTTTGCCTATTGACCTGAACCAACACAATGGTAGCCATACTATGCATGGTCAGTGTTACGGCTAATCTGCAAGATGCCACCAGACAGTATTGGCCGGTGTATGTCTACCCTAAGGCAGGCACTTGTGGACCAGATAATTAGATGAACACAATTTGGCCGTTCAGAGGTGTGGCTAATCATACATAAATATGTGTATCTGCCTGGCCCCTGACTCCCCTGCCTTGTGTATCCTGCTTAAGAAAGTATAGGTCCATATTTACCAAGCAAACTGGTTTCCATTCTAAAGGGGGCCATACACCAATGGATTTAAGCTGTTGATTCATCTCAAACAGATTGAGTCGGAACTTTATCTACCTGTGTATGGGGCCCTCTGACAAGCCTGTCTGACTGATGGCTGGCTGAAAAATGGGCAGATGTCAATTGGGCAGGTTAAAAAATCTGTTTGGGACGTGGACTGTGTCGTTTCATTTATTCACTCCTTGCCCCGATGTGTCACTGTGATGCCGAGAGCCTTAGAATTGGACCAGCCCAATACTGCCCACTTCAAGGTGGGAATATTGGGGAGGGGTTTGCTTGTTTAGCAATCTCACCAAGCGAGGGGATCTTTACATGTATGGCCAGATTAAGAAAGTAGCCTATACCATATACTATATAAACTATGTATTTACATGTATATTTTAAAAGGAGATCAGTGATATCACATACCTGTATCTCATGTCAACCCCTAAAATGATTCACTAACTTCGACCACCATTATTGGTGAAGAGAAAACATGAAACATGAAAATAGAGCTATTAAAGGGGACTTGGCTGGGACAAAGAAGGAGTTTTATTATTTGTGAATGCAGGCCTGTAAGTTCATAATATGTACTTTCCTGTTTATAGCAAGGAGGGGGATTAGAACAACTTTACAAGTGCACACAGCTGGGCAATGCTTACATTAGCCAGTTGTGATGATTTTTGTGTAAACCTTCAGCTTTTCTTACTCATGAAACATTTAAATCAAGGTATTCCCACTCCCAGATGTATCTTTCTGTCTGTCTATCTATTATCTATAAATATATATATATATATATATATATATATATATATATATATATATATATAAGTACACTCACAAAATTCACACAGACAAGTAAGGCAAAACATATAATTGTGGCTAAAATGCTTACTAGTGTATAAAGTGCAAAGAGAAAAGGAAAATATTACTTTTATTTACCAGTGGAACAACTGTTATTAAAAAAATGTTTTCCCTCCTTTAATTTTTTCTGCTTGTTGAGGGGTTTAAACCACTAAGGTCTTCATCTTATGGTAGAACATGTGCCCCTTTATAATATGGATCTGCAGTAATGTTTCTGTGGGCTGGATGAAAGGGGGAGCTTCCCTCTACCAATGAGGGCATCAATGTAATAATTCATATTCAGGTTTTTGGGGTTCCCTTAATTGAGAAAGGGTAGGCATGCATTTAACGTAAATCAGACATTATGTATATATACAGCCATGTGATAAAGTAAGTATACCCCATTTAAAGTTTTTTTCTGTTTTAACATGTACAATGTACAACATATTAATATTTGATCTTTAATTTAAATACTATATAATGTAAGTATATAAAGTGTAAAAGTGAAAAGAACCAGAACGTTAACAGATTTGCCATTTCCTTCAGTGGAAAAAGTAAGTACATGCATGCTTATCTATAATACCTGGTACTTTTTCTTCTGGCCTTTGGCAGAAGCTGCCTTAGTTAGGCATTTCTTAAATAAGTCTCCCTGTCTCTGATATTGATTGTGAGCTCTGATGGTGATGTATCCCTTGTCTGTTAAATAATTGTAAGACCTCTGCAGGGTCAGACTGGGCTGACCCAGACCCGATCCCCGCTGGTCCTCCCCTGCTGGTTTATCCCCCCGCCCTGATTGTGCCATTATTAATTGTATAGAACTGGGTAACTTGGCTGGACCAATAAATTGTGATGATAACTGCCAGAATTTTTTTTGCACATGAAGAATTTACAAAGCTGTGTGATGTTTGATTGTTATCTTTTTATGCACTGACAGTGTTAAATCCCCACACAGCATGCCGGTAGGCTTTAGATCTGGGCATTGACTTGGCCGGTCCAGAACCCTCTATTTGTACTTTTTACAGCCATTCCTTTGGTGTATTTACTGAAATGTTTGGCCCATTGTCATGTCGCAAGGTC
Organism: Xenopus tropicalis; assembly: GCF_000004195.4. Classification (NCBI taxonomy): domain Eukaryota; kingdom Metazoa; phylum Chordata; class Amphibia; order Anura; family Pipidae; genus Xenopus; species Xenopus tropicalis. The sequence goes on along the minus strand of NC_030680.2, from coordinate 61,577,019 downwards.
CACTTTTGGTTGCATTTTAACCTTTTGACAGATGGTCTCACATTATTCTAAAGCTCACATTGGCACAATGAAGAATTCATAATGATTTTTACGATGGTAAGCTGCCTAGGCCCAGATGCAAAAAAGAAGTCACAACTCATAAATGTCCACCACAATGCTTTATAGGTGGAATCAGGTTCTTCTGTTAAAATTATATCTTTGTTTTCACCAAATGTGTCCTCTGACCAAACTCTTTCTTTTCCTCATCTGTCCAGAGTGCATTGTTCCCAGAGTCCAGGTTTTTCCTTAGGTGATCATGGGCTAGATTTAGTCTTGCTCTGGTGTTCTTTCTGGACTGCAAACATTTCGGCCTGTCACACCTCCCATTTAGATCTAATTTATACAGCTTCATTCTAATGTTAGGGCAAAATCAGACCTGGCTTATGGTACCTTTCTCTCCACCTTCAATTTGTAGATATGAGGAAAGAAGTAGATCACTCTCATCCACAGCTCCATGTATAAGCATGGACAGGCACAGTTTCAGCCTGAGTGCAGCTAAATGGAATAAACTTGCCTATTGAATGCTCACTTATTTATTAATAAGGAAACTCGTTCTAATAAAAAACTTGAATACCTCTGCTTTGCCTAGGACAGCTCCAATTGACTTCTATAGAAACTCACAAGCTTTAAGATGGCAAATTTGTACATTCAAGTTCTCTGGGTTTTTGCACTTAATAATTACCAGACATTCGAGTTTTTGAAACCTAATTCAAATTCAAGTTTTTTTAGCGCAAAATCATGGAAATAATAAAAGCCTAAATGCAACCAAAATGCCTGAGGTTTAAACTGGACAGGTTCTCCAAGATCCTCTCTAACGCTGTTCTAATCATTTCTGCCTGATACTAATTTTAGGTATTTGAGTTAGTGATAAATGTTGGGACGTAGTTACTTTTTTTCCACATGCAAAATTTTGCCCTTATGTTTATTTAAATTACACAGTGTACTACAGAATGTAAATAGTTCATGATATTTGTTATGTTATATCATCTTTAGCTATCAATATAGTTGAAATAAAGATCAAAGATCTGTATGTTGAAAAAGTCAAAAATTGCCAAGGGGTATATTTACTTTTTCACATGACTGCATGTAAAAATATATATGTTCAAGAGTAAATGCACAGAACTTATTCTGGGATACTCTATAAATTCAAGGGTGTATATACATTTTTATACAGTAAATTGATTATTTATTAGTAATGTAAGTGTTTTTCAACTTCATGTTTTCTTCCATGTCATATGATTCTATCGGCTATAAGCTGTTGGTGAATGAGAGGAATTTTAGTTCAGTAAATCCATACATGAGTTATGTGACCATTGTGTGTTTAGCTGTAGTCTAATACTAAAGTGCTGTACAGGGTGCAGGGCCCACCAGGGCTGCTACTCCAGGGGCCCCGCATGCCCCAAGGTGTCCCTGCCAGCCGCATCCCCTGCTGACAGGGATCAGGTCTGGGCTGCCGGGCCCACCAGGTTTTTTCTCTGTGTCCCGGCGGCCCAGTGCAATCCTGGAGATGTCCATGTACAGGCACTTTCACATCTATGATGACAAGTGACAGCACAATGTCTTGCAGAATGCAAACTGCTTTTCTACGTCCACAGTTGGTCTAACCCCTCAGCACACCCTATGTCTGTGGAGTATACAATTTCTGCAGTAGATTAGCATTAGGCTTTACCTGCAGTTAAAACATGCTCCACTGTCCCAGGCCCTTACCAACTGACTACCAGTGTTTCTGTGGGCACCTAGAGGGGCATTTTGGACAGATCATTTGGCAATCCTATTAGATTAGATATTGTTAAACTGGACAGAATAGATAATCCAGTCTGCCAAAGTCTTGATATGGTTTGTGTATGGGACATCAATGAATTTAGCTGATAGGTTTCTATTTCCATCTTTCATAGCCTGAACAAACTGACCACTGCTGTTTGGCCACCTATGTGTATAACCAAATTTGGCAGTACCTGTTTATGGCTATAGTAGAGGCTGGAGGCAAACATGCCACTACTAAATTCTAAATAAATGCACGGTTTAAGATATCCACAATGGGGAAAATTCACAAAACTGGTGCTATTGAGACAAAATAAAAGTAGAGATAGATACTCTGTGTTGGATTACCCACCATATTCAGAAATCTCTATCTTCATCACATTTCAAACAACGTTTAACAACATTTTTTCTGAATTATTCTTTAGCTCCTATGAACCCTGTAAGTCTGCCATCAGGTGACTCTTGGTCGTAAATTTCAAATAAGAGATTTCCTGCTTGTTTTAAAGTTCAGTATGGGAGAATGCACGCTTTATCACCTAATATTTCAGTTAATTTCTCACCACGTGTTATATATTCAGTATATTTTGTCTCCTGTTAAAGGAGAAGAAAAACCTCCTGTACATTTTTTAGTTTTAGTGGAACTGCTGAGATCCGTCATCTCACCTCCCCAACCACATCAGTCATACCTGCCCCAAATTAACTGTGGCCCATTGTGCATCCAGAACTGCAGAGCTACACCTCCATCTTTGGCTATGTAACTTTCATTCCCATAATGGATTATTGGCAATAATCATACCATATTAAATCATATTATATTATCATATGAAATGTTATAAAATACACTTTTTGCTTGTAATTAAAATTACAATTTTCTTCTCTGTTTTTGTTTTTTTAACAATATATTTTCAAACATGTCTGTAAATTGTCTTTCTCTTACCAAAAAATAAAAACTGCCAGTTGTGTCAGAATTTAGGTGGATTTCTGTTTTTGAATATGGAGATTGTATTTATATCAGTCATTTAAAGTTCCCTCCTTCTTTTGTGAATTCCCCCCCTCCTACCAATGTATTGACTGTTAAAAACTGGCTTTGGACCAGGACATGTTATATTCTGGATAGGTTTCAAAATATATTAGATGATGATAAAACAAGCAACTAGTACTCTGGAGAATGTCTTCCATGACCTGCCTGGAACCTCATTCAGTAGCACTGTGGTTCTATATGATAAAGGGGAAACTGTTACAATAGTTTCCAGTTGAACATTCCTGCATGTACAATGAATTAGCAGCTGTTTTCACTGAATTCCCACATACAACCTTATACTTGTAGGGGGTCATTTATGGATGAAATGCTGTGCACCATACTTTCCAGTGCAGGAATCACAACACTCATAGCATGCTACTTTTGGTGCAGAAGCATTACTGACATGTAATTATAGAGCAGAATTTCCCATGCCAAATAAGAAGCTCAGCTCCATTTGCTGGTGAAGAGTATGATGGACGCCACCTCTAGGGATTGCAGGTACAAGTGCCTGCATAGGCAGAAAATAATGTAGGACTGCTATTTATTCATGTCTAATTATATGTTTTGTTGTGGAAAGCCTTCTGTTGGTTTCAAACCTCCTCCCCTAAATTTCTAGCATATCAACATAATATGTCCCCTGTGGCCGCTTATTAAAGGTAATCACGCTGTTTAAATACATGTCTAAGATCCCAGTAATACAGTAGAACCCTGATTTTACCTCCCCAGATTTTACGTTTTCCCAAAATTTATGCAATTTCTTCTTAGTCCTATACATTTTCCCGCAGATTTTATGCTGTTTTGATGTGGCCCCCTGGGAAACATAAAATCAGGCTTCTACTATAAGAAAATTCTTATTTCTACAACTTATTTTCCACAACCAAGAGTAGATTATGTTTTCTTATTCAGAGCATTTTACCAAATCAGCATGCCATTGGCCACTGTATAGGTGCATAATATTACCCTTTCCTGATCAGATTTTTCATTTATCATTCATCTTGTGGTCCAGTGGCGAGGAGGGTGGATTTCATAGTGTAGAGAGCATACAAGTGCTCCCTACACTGAAAGAAACAAATTACCATTTATTTGACAACTTAGCCCTTGCTAAAATGCTGTCTGAGACAAGTTTTTTGTCTCGAACAGCATGATAAAACATCGTTGTTCCTGGGTTCATTCGGGTACTGGGACTGGCAGAAAATCCATACAGTAGAGGACTATATTTCCCAGTTCTTAATGTCCACAGCCCGAAACCATTTCAGTGGCCCCCACTGTGATCAGCTCATTGGCCAGAGCATCAAATGTTCAGCCCAACTATATCTAGCAATGTATTGAAAACTGTACCAACAATTTAAATTCTTTCATAAGGTAGCTTTCTCTGGCAGGGCTGTTACCAGAAACCTATTTTTGCACTAGGGCCCTATACAACCCTAAAATTCATACTGAATAGGATGAAATATTTGGTTTCAGGGCCTACTAAATTATTGGGGTACCTACAGTTGTACCCCTTTGTACCCCTTGATGGCATAACAAGGTCTTCTTTTCATATGGATATCATATTAATTAGCCACCATTTTGAGGGGCTCATTTAGTACTAATTATAGAAATATTTTGTGTGATATTACTGTCATTTTCTGCGCAGTAGGGGCCAAAAAATATTGCACTCTAGATATATAGGCTATGTGATTTGTTGCAGTTTATTTTTTTCATGACATGACTTGAGAAACAAGATTTAACTAGACTGAAAGTTTTTTAAGTCCGCTTACCGTCATATCTGGTGTTTGGCATGAGAGTGACACGCTGCGCCTATTGACACGTGGTGCTGAGGGAACTCTAGAGCTACAGCCTGGTCCAGAGGTGGCGGTAGCTCCAGGGTTCCTCTGGGTTAATTGCTTGCAACTGTGCTTGATCCAGAATGGGAGGCAGAAAGGACTGGGGGGCACAGATATATGGTTGTGCAAAGAGTACAGTTTATCAGTGACACATCGAGAATAACGAAAGTTTAAGGAAAAGTAAACCAACTGCATATATACAGTGGTGTGAAAAACTATTTGCCCCCTTCCTGATTTCTTATTCTTTTGCATGTTTGTCACACTTAAATGTTTCTGCTCATCAAAAACCGTTAACTATTAGTCAAAGATAACATAATTGAACACAAAATGCAGTTTTTAAATGAAGGTTCACATTATTAAGGGAGAAAAAAAACTCCAAATCTACATGGCCCTGTGTGAAAAAGTAATTGCCCCCCTTGTTAAAAAATAACTTAACTGTGGTTATTCAATTTCAATATCAATTTCTGTAGTCACCCCCAGGCCTGATTACTGCCACACCTGTTTCAATCAAGAAATCACTTAAATAGGAGCTACCTGACACAGAGAAGTAGACCAAAAGCACCTCAAAAGCTAGACATCATGCCAAGATCCAAAGAAATTCAGGAAGAAATGAGAACAAAAGTAATTGAGATCTATCAGTCTGGTAAAGGTTATAAAGCCATTTCTAAAGCTTTGGGACTCCAGCGAACCACAGTGAGAGCCATTATCCACAAATGGCAAAAACATGGAACAGTGGTGAACCTTCCCAGGAGTGGCCGGCTGACCAAAATTACCCCAAGAGCGCAGAGACAACTCATCCGAGAGGCCACAAAAGACCCCAGGACAACATCTGCAGGCCTCACTTGCCTCAATTAAGGTCAGTGTTCACGACTCCACCATAAGAAAGAGACTGCGCAAAAACGGCCTGCATGGCAGATTTCCAAGGCGCAAACCACTTTTAAGCAAAAAGAACATTATGGCTCGTCTCAATTTTGCTAAAAAACATCTCAATGATTGCCAAGACTTTTGGGAAAATACCTTGTGGATCGACGAGACAAAAGTTGAACTTTTTGGAAGGTGCGTGTCCCGTTACATCTGGCGTAAAAGTAACACAGCATTTCAGAAAAAGAACATCATACCAACAGTAAAATATGGTGGTGGTAGTGTGATGGTCTGGGGTTGTTTTGCTGCTTCAGGACCTGGAAGGCTTGCTGTGATAGATGGAACCATGAATTCTACTGTCTACCAAAAAATCCTGAAGGAGAATGTCCGGCCATCTGTTCGTCAACTCAAGCTGAAGCGATCTTGGGTGCTGCAGCAGGACAATGACCCAAAACACACCAGCAAATCCACCTCTGAATGGCTGAAGAAAAACAAAATGAAGACTTTGGAGTGGCCTAGTCAAAGTCCTGACCTGAATCCTATGGAGATGTTGTGGCATGACCTTAAAAAGGTGGTTCATGCTAGAAAACCCTCAAATAAAGCTGAATTACAACAATTCTGCAAAGATGAGTGGGCAAAAATTCCTCCAGAGCGCTGTAAAAGACTCGTTGCAAGTTATCGCAAACGCTTGATTGCAGTTATTGCTGCTAAGGGTGGCCCAACCAGTTATTAGGTTCAGGGGGCAATTACTTTTTCACACAGGGCCATGTAGGTTTGGATTTTTTTCCTCCCTAAATAATAAAAACCCTCATTTAAAAACTGCATTTTGTGTTTACTTGTGTTATCTTTGACTAATAGTTAAATGTGTTTGATGATCAGAAACATTTTGTGTGACAAACATGCAAAAGAATAAGAAATCAGGAAGGGGGCAAATAGTTTTTCACACCACTGTATATATATACCTATAAGAAGGACCAACACTCCAGGATAGGTATTCACATGTTTTAACCTAGTACCCAATTATTGGACTGGTTCAGAGTGCAGACACACAGTTGTGTATTGTGAGTATACATCATGTTTGGCAGTCCCGAAACACATATTTTTACATAAAATTAAGGAGCGCTGGTGATTTTTGTTGTTTATAGAGTTCACCCTGACAAGGGTTTGACTCCGTGCACCCAAGAAAGAAGTATGGTAGATTGCTGTGGACACATGGTGGCATTATATATATATATATATACCATGTGTCCATAGCACTCCACCATGTTTCTCTTGTACTGATGTGCAGTGTAGGAAGGTTTTCCCCTGGAGAACTTTTATGCATTGTTATTATTTATTTACTGAAATCGAATGAATTCAGATCTATTTTACTGGCACCAGTTCTACACAATTCCTACAATCAAGTCAACAGCATGTGATCTGCTCCTACCATTGCTTGTTCTTAGAAAACCCTCCTACTCATAATTCTTTATAAAATAAACCTTTCTGGTCAGCGAGGATTTCTAATGGTATTTATGGTTACAAGCAACTTCCTAATTGGTTTCTGTATTTTTAGCTACACCTGATTATCAGTGGCGTAACTACCAATAGAGCAGACCCAGCAGTTGCCGGGGGCAGAGGGTGCAGGGTGACAGGTTCGCCTGGACTGTGGGATCTGCTCTTTTGTAGTCCCCCCTTTCCCCACCCCCCCCCCCAGCCTTTACCTATTTTTAAAAAAGCAGGTTCGGTGCGGGCCAGCAGCTTGGCGTCATATGGGCCTGGAGGGGGGTGGGGGAGGAGGGACTGTGCAAGCTGGGCCCCCCTCAAAAGATTTTTTTGCAGGGGCCCAGCACAACCAAGTTAACCCACTGCTGATTATATAAATTTCCTTTCTCTTGTTAACTCATTGGATGAAGGAGACCTATCAAGCCTCCCCAATCTATTACGAGTATTGAGTACTATTGAGTAGTTGAGGCTTTTGGCCTATTCCAGCAATAGGGAGTAATTATAAGATAAATATAAATAGAGAGAAAATAGAGCTAAAAATGTAAAAATATTTAATATTAGGCCATTTGTTCATATATTTATGAGCCTCTTTGTATTTTTTATTTGTAGTTTTTATTTAATGAAGAGATTTATTATGAGAAATAGTGTGCCTCCTCTTGAATGCTAAATTCCATTTTTGTTAGGGAATATTGACAGAATTATTAAACCTGTTTGAGTGGCTGTATGTATTTTCTAAGGTTCTATGCATTCCAATACTGCATTACCGTTGCTGAGAGTAATGGAGTCATTAAAAGTCATAAAAAGAATCCTGTCCTTTTTTATCCTAAATACTTGTTTCTTCTCCACCAACTGAGTCAAAGCTGCAATCTAATTCATTTCTGCATATTATAAAGCTTATTCTTGTTGCACTCTTTTTTCTACTAGTATAAACACATTAGCAGAATGATGCACTGAGCTGTTTCTTTTAGCAGACATCCTGAGAAAGATCATTAATTAATAAAGGTGCACATGCCTAGGATAGATACACAATTCTTTTACTTTTTTTTTTCAAATGGCACTTTATTGACATGCATAACCTGCTGGCACTGGAGAGGTGAGCCCTCGTACTGTTTTTAGTGTTTACACCATTGTATTATATATGCATTGTAAGAATGTTAAAACTCCAACATCAATATTGCTGTATAAATAAATATACATGTATGAGATCTAGTTTGTGGAATGCTTAGGACCTGGGATCTTCTGGATAAGGGGCCTTTCCAAAATTAAGATAAAAAGACAACTTTACAAAAAAGTGGAAGTTTGTATTACTATCAGCTTGAATATATGCAACTTACTTACCATTAAGGTACTGTTTATTATTACAGAGATATAAAGAAAATCAGTTAAAAAAATAAGAATTGTTTCTTTAAATATCACTCTTTAAGAAATGCCACCCCCATATAGGGGTATAATAAACAATAATATCACACTAAATTAATAAATAGTTTGTACCTATTTTTATAGGTATATAACATACATATAATATATAAAATAAGGGTAAAATCCTTTGGGATATTTTGTGAATATAAAAATTCCCACACAGTGTCCTGAAGGCTCCATCTCCCAGGTATTCACTAGCCAAGGCCAGAGATAGTAAAATGGTGGGGGAGAAGGAAATACAGGAAGGCTATGGCCTTATTTGCAGGGAGAAAATATTGCTTCAGTTATCAGGTGATAATGAGAGTTGTTGTGCAAGAACAGTTGGAAGGTTGCAGGTTGGACATTCCTGATGTTTAAACTACAAATTTATGACAGTTGTTTCCATTATTATATATCATGTCATGATAATTTTATCTGCTCTCTACCCAGAGTCAGTGCTATATTTCAGTCCATTGCCTCCCTAGGTACCCCTTCAATCCTCAGTTGCCACATGGCAGAACAACCTGTTGTGCATTCACTATTTGCAATGGGTTCATTTGCCCCTGCCCCCTCAGCTCTGCTTAGACACCCAAAGTCTGCCCCCCAAAACCGCCACCCTAGCACAGCCCTCAAGTGCCTATATGGTAAATATGACCCTGACCAGAGTTGCTCTGGAGAAATTTGCCCTTTGTACTCTATACTATACTATACTCTACTATAAAACTGGCCCTGACCACAAAAGGCCAGAAAGAAACTTGCAATGAGTTATATAATATATATATATATATATATATATATATATATATATATATATATATATATATATATATATATATATATATACTGTATATATATATAATATAACACAAAATAGCCTATACACAGTTTCCTAATTAAAAAACATTTTCACTGCTTAAAGCTGTCATTTTACATTTGTTTAAATTGAAAGACAATGTAATTCTAAGACACTCTCCAAAATAAATTTATTAAATAGCTCTATAGCTTTACTGTTTTTCAGAGCAGTTTTGTTCTCTGCTTCTACCTTCTGAAACAAAGTAAGCAGGCCAGGCTTCTTTTACATTGTTTCAGGAGTCAAAACCAGGAATGCAGAGAATATAAGCATCCAGTCAGATACTGCTTTCATTAGAATTTATATTTACAAATACTTCAAACCATTGAAATGGGAAGCCTGAATTACCTTTTCTATTATTAGCCAAAAAAACGTTTTGGGGCAAGTTCGCTTTTTAAAAAATACTTGATTTAGAAATAAATTGGGCTTTTTTAACAGGTCATACGTCTATTTTTGTTGCTACAATTTAAATGTTATCTACCATGAATTATATGAAGTACAAATAATGCATTCTAGGCCTGCTACTAAAAATAACATGAAACTATTATTTGGTTCATGCCCAATTCTCTATTAAGATAATGTATCTTTCTATGATAACCCTGTCCTGTTGTTAATTACTGAGCAGAATATTGCTTGAAAACAAGTTTATTTGTAGTTTTGTTTTTTGTTGGGTTTTTGTGTGCACCAAGGGGCACATTTACTAAAATGTCTGAACTGTAATAGTCTGCGGAAAAATCACAAAGATCCCAAAGTAGTAGAAAAGTCACAAAGATCTCACATTTTCGACTAATTGTATGAAAACCACAACTTCTTTGAATAGCCGAACAAAAAAACAGCATCAAAAATCCGAAACCTCTAAAGTTTTGAATTATCTTTCAGGAAAGGGAAGGGACATCTGCCATTGACTTCTACACAATCTCAACAACTTTTAGCTGGAGAATTGTCAGATTCGGATTTTTAGCCATTTGGTCACATAGTAAATCTTGAAAAACTTGCGACTTTTTTTTCTGCAACTATTAGCAATAAAAATCCAAATTAAAAAAAAAATCTGCTGACAGTTAGTAAATGGCCCCCAAGTGTTTAGTGAGTTCAAAGTCAAAACATTTGCATGTAGTCGTGCATACTGGATAAGGTGCTTTTAGTGAATAAGGCCCATTATTCTCTCCTACATATAATTGTTAGCATTAAAGCTATGTATAAATGTAAATGCTTAACAGGGGCTTATATATAGGAAAATATAGAAAGCAGGCTTCTGCCTGCTGCTGGCCCATTGGGGGCCTTACTAATTAACCACTTTACTATATACTTGTAAAACAGATTATCTTCCCAAAGCTGTAGGGGCCCTAAACCATTCTGCCCTTGGGTAGCTTCTAGTTACACCAGTATAGTAAGTAACTGAATTATATTTGTTTAAAAAGAAAATAAATATCTTATAAAATATGGTTTCAATGGGTTTTTATATGGAAACATCATTAAAGAGGATGTTAGCCCAACACTAAAAATCTTCCTAATGAAATACAGTGTAATTCTAAGCAACTTTTTATTATATGGTCAAAATGTCAGTGGATTTAACATTATTTATAATTATAATTGCAAAGTAAAGCAGCATTTTCCTGCCCCTTTCTGTACAGGGGATTCTGTGTCTTGAAACAATGTAGTAATCAGCTGGCTTCTGTTACATTGTTTTAAAAATCAGGCCCAGCAGTGGAGCAGAAAACTACTGCTTCAGCTGCTTTAACTTCAACTATTTTTATAAAATGTATAATAATTAAAATCACTGACATGTTATGAATGTTTATTAGAAAAGTGCTTAGAATTATATTTTCTTTCATTAGGCAAAATGTTATTTTTGGGTTTACATCACCAATATCTTTCTATTTCATTTAGATCTTAATCTTGTTATAAATGTAATTATCTACCTTGTGGCTGTTATTTAGTAATATAAGTCCTTATATAATTAGGGCCTTTGTTTGTATTGCATTGGATTAAAAAAAAACATTCAAAATATAAATCACCTTTGTACCTATGGGACTCTATAGGATTCCAGCTTGGTTCTTACAGGGTCATAAATTGAGTCCTTTAAATCTGCCATTAGAAAAACATCAGAATAATCCTCAATAATGTATGATACTAGGAGTAACCCATACATTGTATGCAGAGCGCAGGGTATTTGTGTGCAGCAACGCGCAAGTTAAGTTCCCCTTTATCTCCAGCCCAAGGTTGCTATCAATTACTGTATATTTTCATTGGCCATTAACAAGTGCTTAATTATCCAAGAACAGAAGGGAATAAGGAAGTAGTAGCAGAAAAGACTCATTCTTGGCATCCTGCATTTGTGACAGTATAAAGTCATAAGGTAGCCCCTGACAAATCCGACTATTGGAAAGAGTAAAACAAACAAAGAAAACAGTTAAATACAGTAAAACCCTTAATATCTGGACGGCAAAAAGAAATAGAGCCTTAAGCACTGAATCAGACATGTCGCTATAAGTGATTACTCCCATCGGACTCGGTACCACAGGGACAAACCTTTAGGCAGGCGGCCATATTAGCACTAAGTGTCAGCTCTTGTACAATCAGCTTGTAACGGTCCCTTATAGTCCTGAGAATCCTACAGAAAGGCTGTCAGAATGTCAAGTAAATTATAATGCAAAGTGTAGATGGTAAAAATAATAGTAATTAGTATAGAAAGTGGTTGGAAAGTGATGAATACAGTACATGTTACGGGGAGCTCCCCAGTGGCCGATTATTTCACTAACAGGAACAATATCCCTGCTGGGAGCTGGTACCTTTCTTACAGAAAAAGATATATTCCCCCTGACTTCTAACCTAAACCACATTGTCCCTCTTCTGTGTGTAAGGTCAGAGGTGCAGTCCGTGAAACCAAATCCCTTTACCTGCATATGGTCAGTGACTATATATTATATATATTGCTGTGCCATAGTGGGACAATTCCGTTTCGAAGTATAACCTATCTACACGTTAATTACATATTAAATCGTGGCGTAAACAACTAGTAAATGTTTATAATTTAATTTCCGACCTAGAAAATATCCTTTCATTTAAACGAGCACTGAAATGTCAGTATAAAATATAAAGTATCTATGTGAAAAATGTAAGTCACTACACTGCCAATGAGAGTTATCTGTTAACTGCCTGTCTTAGTTCTCCAGTATCTAATCTGTTTTGTATCATCTGTTTGCTACTGTATTACCTGTGTATATAAAGCAACATCTGCGTCTCTTAATATAACATAGTTCTGTATTATTTAGTCATTCCCTTTATATTAGTATCTATCCAAAAGTATGTATTTGTAAACCATCTAATACAGGTGATTATTGCAATCTGTAGCACAATTTCATCTCACTGAAACAATCACATGTTAATATATAATTCCCTTGATACATGATCTAGAATGGAACTAAATATGACAGTTGGCATATTATCTAATTACTGTCTGCCTGTAAGATCAGATATCTGCCTATACCAACCTCTCTGCAGATTGTTTAATTATTACTACTAGGTGCAGTCTAAATATCTCTAATCAAACCTGGTTTTGTAATATCTTCTATTTCTTTTTTCCATATAAAATAAAATAACATATCTCTCTCTGTCTCTCTATCTAGAGTTTATCTAAAAATAGGTGGATTTTTTAACTAATTACTTGCCTGGAGTAGTGTCCATTTGTAAACGATTAATTACATACCAAAATAACATATTATGTACCCAGAAATGGCTTATCGTGTATGAAGTAATTATTCTGTATAATCTATTGTGTCTATATAAGAAGAACCTGTCTGTTTAGCTATAAATTTCCTACCCATACAATATAGATTTTATGTGCAAAAACCCGTATCTTATTTAACAATTAGCAAATGGCTGTATAATTAGATATCTATTTACCGTCTATTAATTACCTGTCTGTAGAGTAACTATTGTTTGCTTGTCTATGTATTTTATTTACCTACTGTTTCCAAACTATTGCCTATCTAGCTAGCTTTGTGCCATCTATCTGTATATCAGACTGGCGACTGGTCTGCATGTGATGGAGTATCACTGACAAGCAGTACCGAATCACATCTAATGGATCTCATTAACTGGGTACCCAGATCCCTGAATGTGTTGGGTGGGAGATGCAGCTATAAAGCCTACTTATCCCTCTGAGTCCCAGTCCAGCTTCACTGCGCTCACTTGCCAAGAACTGTTCTGCTAATCCCCAGTTTGGTCTGCAACAAAAACAAATAGTTGTGGAGAGCCCTTCGCCTTTTACAGCCTTTTATATTATCTGCGGCTGGGACTGAGAAGGTAAATACTGCGATGTTTGCTGCCCACCCCACTTTCCCACATGCATAGCCCGCAGGTCTCTGTATCAAGCAGCCAAGTGTGTGTGTGTGTGTGTGTGTATGTGTGTGTATGTGTGCTTATGTGTGTTTGTGCTCCTCCGAGTCATCTCATGTCCTCTCCCTCCTTTGCTCTCAGCTTTGTGCAAACATTCAATTCACTTTCCATAAAGCAGCAAAATACCATCTAAGAATTTAAAATACACACTGTATAACCCACGCTCAAATACAGGCTGAAATCTGCCTCACGGTCTCTGTCATCTGTATATCTAGCCATGTTTCATAGATCTGTCATCTATATATCGTCTATCCCTCCTTGACATCTATAATGTATCTGTGTATAATATTTTATATTACGCTGCAAAGGTACAGTAAAGAACATGTCATAACGAAACTGATCCCTTTGTTTACTAGAACAAAATCAAAACCAGTTCTATAGGAAACTTGGTCTCTGTATTTATCGACAGAGTATAATGTAATTCGATAAACCAAAGTTGTAATTTCTGCTGGAGAATTGCACCACTGCCCTCTTGCTAATATCTCCCATTCTGTATTATTTCTAGTTGAGCTCCCCTGTATACTGGGGGAAAAAATACTGTAAACACTATATAAAGCTGTAAAACAATAACCTTTTTATTTCATGTAAAATACATTTAGGCCCACAAAAGACACACAAACAACGAACAAAACAACCCCAAAAAAAGTTGTCGGGAATGGTCAGAGCCAGTAAAAATTTAAGGCTTTACATTTTTGTTCCGCCCCACCAAAATAAATAATATTCTTATTTTTGCAATAAAGAAAACGGAGAAATATATTTTAAAGAAATGCTATCGGTTACTTTTTTTTTTTTTTTGCTTTTTTTTAGACGTTTTAGACACAAGACGGAATGACGTCATATTGCTTTCAATTTCGCAATAAGAAATTTGCTGGCGACAAAATTATCCAGTGAACTCAACTTTAAATATTATAATATAGGGATCTGTATATCCGCCTGTTTCACACCACATACATAAAAAATGAGATATTTTAATATACTCCCATGACTTAACACAAAACTTAGAAACAATAAAACTGTACAAAGATAGTTGCTACAATGTTGGTCCATATAATTTATTTCCTAGATCCTATTACCAAGGACAAGCTTGACTTGTTCTCTAAATTCCTCTCTAAATACTTCAAGTAGATTGTACTTGTGAAAGCTTTGTGTGTACACATATATATATATGCATATAAATACATATATATATATACACGCACACACACATATATATGTAGTTCTATATGTTCTGGTTTTTACCATTGTCATTGCTGGTCAGTTTTTCCATGCTACTCAGTAAGCCAATCCACATTGCAGCCCAGAGTGATTAGTTGCAGTCACAGTAAAGCAGTCCCCAGCAGTCAGTACTTAGTGCAGTCGTAGGCATAAGGGCTGCTGTGGCGGTATATGGAGGGCGCTGATCTATAAGGGATCTGACAGCTTGTGTTACCGCTCACCTGGTGCTCACTGAGGGCTGAGCTTTCAATCCCAAGCCGGTGAGAGTTGAACATCTCTCTAACGTTGGGAAAAGTCTGCTGTTGGGAGCCAAAGTTGTGCCCAGAGAGGTGACTAATGTCTGCGCCGGGATTGAGGTACCAGGGTGCAGCAGTCTGTCCCCCAGTGGCAGTTTGCTGATGATGGCTAGAGGTCAGCACACTCTCCTGGCCGGAACCCAGGCTCATGGAGTTTAAAGGGGAAGCTGTCCCATTGTGATGATCTGAGGTGGCCTCCTCCAAGGTAGATGGAGCGCACATGTGGCTCGGTCTGTCACCTGTATACAAACTCATAGCTCTCATGCTACACTGGTAGCTCCCACTAGTGTCCATACTTTGGGTGCAGGCCTGGCTATAAACAGAGCTCTGCGTCTGGGTGTAGTTAATGGGCAGAGAGGGCACCATGCCAGTCCGGCAGGGAACAGCAGGTACCGGGCTCAGGTCGCCATGGGGAGAAGTCCTAAGGGTCATGATATTCTCCACACTGAAGCCATTGCTGGCCGGGTGCTGATCAGGGATGGAGTTCTCAGTGGAGACAGAGGGAGTGGAGGCCACACTGCGGGGGCTGTCCTGCATGGCACTGCCGCCATCGGGGCTCAGGTTCTCCACTTTGGTGATGACTGGCAGCTCGGGGGACTCGCTCTTGATGACAATCTTCTTGTCGTGCTTTGGCAGCTCCAGGCTGGGGATGGGGCCTTGCACTTTGCCCTGATCCTTAAGGATCCGATCTTCCTTCTCCCGGCTCACGTCTTTCTTCTTGAACCTCCTCCTCCTCCTGAGGAAACTGCCATTCTCAAACATGTTGTACGAGTCCGGGTCCAGGGTCCAGTAGCTGCCCTTCCCTGGCTTCTTGTCGTCCCTGGGCACCTTGACAAAGCACTCATTGAGCGACAGGTTGTGCCTGATGCTGTTCTGCCAGCCCTGCTTATTCTCCCGGTAGAAAGGGAAGCGATCCATGATGAACTGGTAGATCCCATTTAGGGTGATCTTCTTGTCGGGGGCGTTCTGGATGGCCATGGTGATAAGGGCTATATAACTGTAAGGCGGCTTCACCAGGTCCTTGGGCGCTGCCGGTTGATGGTGGTGGTAAGGCCCATAGGATCTTGCCATGCCCGGAGTGTACTGCTCATGGGCCGGGTACACGCTCATAGGGGTGGCCATGCTGCCATAGGTGCCCGCAGCCCTGTAGTAGTTCTGTTCGCTCAGGTAGGGCACTACCCCTAAAGCATTGGGGTCTGCCACGGAGTAACGCGCCTGCATCATTGGTGCTGAAGTGGTGAGTGCCGGGGGCAGCAGTCAGTGAGGGTCCGGCAGATGTAGGGGGGCACGGTACGATGAAGGCAGCACAGTCGGCACAGAGCAGGCGGGTATCAGCTGCAGTCTGGCATCCTCTTCCCACACACTGCAAGGTATTTGTAGGGGCAGAGGCAGGGAACCCAACGCCAGCAGGCCGGCCACTTCTCCCCGCTCCTCAGATTCCCACTCGGCAGCCACAGGTTTTTAGGCAACGGAGAACTTCGCTAACTTTTTTCAGCGAGCTAAGCTTTTACTCCCAGCAGGGCACGCCCCCTCCCAAAACTTATTACCAATCAGAGTGCAGGAATCCGCAGAGCCGCCCAATCATCGCGCTCCGTTTCTATAGGAATTTACACAGGCTTCTTGCTCATTTATTTTTTTTTTTTTTTAAACTCACCCAAATATGGTCGGCGTAAATTGTAGCTGCTCGGAGTTTTAAACATACAGGCACGCAGTTAAAGTTTTAATCTGTCATCTTAAAAACTATTAATGAAATATTTTAGAATACAAAAGTCCATGTAATATTATGCTCACAATGGATTACATTTAACTTGTGCATTTTATTTGTAAGCTTTGGAAATTTCCCAAACTTAATTACCTTGTAATTTTGGAAATACATGATAACTAATATATACGCAGCAATAGTGTGTAACACTGGAATAAATACATTGCACGTAAGTCGAATTATCATTCCAGCGCTTTTTATATATACTAATTCTACCAATTCCATTCGAAATATCATTGTGGATAAATGTTCACTCGTTTTAAACGACTGCCATGTAGAGTTCTAATGTGGTGTCACAGAGCCAGATGTGGAATTTTCAGAATAAAACAAGTTTGCCTTTTTTTCGTGTAAATTCCTAAATAACTAATACTTCGGTTGATTTTTTCGTTAGAATCAATACACTGTTGCATGTGGCTGTATTGTTTGCTTGATTTTTGGAAGTGCATAGAAAGAAAAAAATCGATTTAAATATATTTTACCATCAATCCTTACTGAATTTCGATATGAAGTGTTTCGAATCCAATATTTATTTTGCTTCAAACAGAGAGGAAAAGTTCACTGGCTTCGTTAGAGGTAATCAGATACAGTTAATTAGCGGAGCATGCTGGTTAAATGCTAATTCGTTTATGCAGAATGGAGAAGCCATGAGAATGCAAAGAAGAACTGACAGCGATTGAAAGTTGTTTGGATTCACAGAATAGGCACAGTATCACAATCTGGTATAGTAACAAACGCTCAGCATTTCACACAGATCCGCAGGGCTAGAATATGTTAATAATATACAGCTAATTTGGAAGCAAATTGTCAAAACTGGAAACTGTCGCTTCTCTAAACCGATATCCAGAGGGTCAATCAGCAATAATATGACCTAAATCGAACCTTCTTTTTGTTAATTAGTTTTCAAGAGTTTTTAAAGATAGATATAAGTCTACATTTTGTCAATAATGCAAAGCTGGGTACATATTAATTAAACACGAAGATTGTTTAAAGGCCAATATTTCATCCTTCAAATTGAATACATGACTGCAGCCTTTTGTGGCTGTAAAACAGCAATTGCTTTTTATTACACTTTCATTACCCCCCAGCCCTCCCTATAAGATAGCCCTGTTTATTTAATGTGACACATTCTTTCTTCACATCTGAGAGACATTTTCGGGATTAGCTGTTGGGAATTCACACTCTGAAATGAAAGGGTGGAGGAGTGCTGTAGCATTTAATTGAATTAGTATAAAATGCAGAGCAGACCATTTATTTTACACTGTCGCCAGCGCACATTTTAGTATGTGGGACACAGAAGTCATATTATCAGGTATAGCTCTGCCACAAAAGTCGCCAAGGAAGGGAAACTCAAGATCATGAATTATTTGATCATTTTTTTGCTCTTGGACAGTTTTTTTCAAATATAGCTCAGTCGGTCGGCAATCATCCACACCTACTAATTCTCACTTGGCAAATATTCATTATTGGAGATATAGTAGAACAAGCAGATTCCACTATTGTCTATGGTGATGTTCCATTGTTGTGTATAGCTTGATTTAAGGGTACCTAGAATAGATTTTGGGGGCTTACATTACAAGCAGAGGTTTTATGCGGAACATGCCTACAGAACATCAAAGAGACAGTGAGACTAGGCTGCTTTTATGAGATACCATACTGCGATGTTAAAGCAGAAATATGAAGGTTTTTTTCCAAACATTGTAGGGGAAAGGGCGCATGAAATTATCTGTGTTTCAGCGGTTCCTGGAAATATTTTTCTTTTAGTCTAAAAAAACACAGGCACAGTCACCAGTGTATGTGTGGACCTAAATAGCTTATATAAAAAGAAAATATATAACAAAAGAAAGCCATTCCTATAAAGGATTTAGGTTAAAGTCAAACAAGAATTTACAAAAGAACAATAAGTGTAATTATTTTCTACTGGAAATGTCAAATGGGCTACAAAGCACAGAGTAGGCTACAACAGGCTAAGTTTCCCTGTAACATTATTTTATAGCAGGTTATCCATAGGGAACACACATTTTACTGATTATGCAAACATATTCTTCTTTAACATTTGCAGAGACATTAACTTTGGTTCCACTTTATAAAAGTGCAACATATATAACAACAACTAATGCGGAGATAACTGTATTGGTGTAGTGCAGTTAGAATAAATGGTTACTAAAAGGCTGCTGTCGATTGCTGTAGCTGGACAAAGCAAAACCTTCATTTGTTTTTTTACTAGAGCAAAGTTGCAGCTTTGTTTGTGGGTTAAGGTCCAAGTATATCTGTCAATGAGCGAATATACAAATTCACTAGAAAATACGTCGGGGGACATAAGGATGATTACTAAAAGGGTCCTAGGCTTTCTCTACGTTAAGGGGCGGGTTTATATAAATGTAAAATCATAGTTCACCACAATAAAATTCCATTTATCTCTTTTCATTTCTAAGGGTTTTTTTAGAGGCGTATTTATCAATGGGTGCAAGTTAGTGTTCACCATTTGATAAATATGCCTCGAAAAATCCCATAGAAATCAATAGAGATCAGTGGAATTTTACTGTGATTAGTTCTAATTTAACACTGATAAATCTGCGCCTATTTGCAGTAGTCAGCAGCTTTGCCTGTTAATAAATAAGATATGTTAGAATTAATTTCATATGTAGTATTAGCATTTTTTATACTGATTCAATTAAAATCTAATTCCCATGGCAAAACATGACACAGAGCAACTTGTAGGGACAGCTGTGAAAGATTAATATTGATGGAATTGTTGGATATAATAATATAATAAGAAGAATAGAAGCATCTAATTCTAATCCTTTTAGACGTTGTGTTTTGATTTATATATAGGTCAAAGTGCCAGGTTCTTCATGCAAAATGTTAGTTCATAACATCGGGACAAGTTTTAAATCTACATTGAAGTATTTATAGTATTTAAATACATATTTAAATCATACAGATTTATACCACATAAAAGGTAATTATAGAGCCTGGTTAAGCATAATATGAAATGTTGGAATATTACTAACTCTAATCATTGCGCCAACACCACAAGCAGGATAGCTAAAGCTGTATTTGTGCACCAACTAGAGAGAGCAGAAAGCATATAAACCAAATTCATTTCTCTGCTCCTCCCTAATTAGTTCATGTTTGTTTATTGTTCAAACATGGGTAAAATTTGGCCTTCAGGTGGCAGATTCTTAATGTTGGTTGGCATCACTGAGTCAGCCAATAATGCTGGAAGTTGTAGCTCAATTGCCAGAAGAAATGATCTCTGATTATTTGTACATAAGCTGTTTCTTTCCTTGAATGCAATCAAACATCTGTTTTCTTAATATTAATGAAGTTGTGCAGAGGTGCTAAAAATCACGTTAAAGATCATCTACCTGAAATTAACTCCGAGTTCAGGTATTCTCCTTAGTTAGGGTTTTGTGCCACCTTGAGGCAGAAACAAGTCATTTATAATAAAAACTTTTTCCAGGCAGTGGTTTAGGAGGCAGATGCTGACATCTAATGGTAGTGCTGGGGACTACTACACCTCCCACCAGAGGCTCTTTTTTGCACGTTGAAACGAAAGACTGGAACCTTCAGTAAAACTGTTTATTGGTACCCCTTTCCCCAGTCCTCCAAAACATATTTATAATGCAAATGGATTAATTGATGAAAAATTTTCCCATCTAGATTTCTCCAGTGATTTTACTGCTATCTAATCTAGGGAGGCTGTACAAAAACATAAAGACAAGTTAATTGACTTCTGATAACACTGACAGAGCCAGACTAATTTCCTTTCAGTCTGTGAAATCAGATGTGGCTGTAAGAAAATATGTTTGTATTTATTTTTGGTAGTTAACCCCCCCCCCCCCCCCCCACTGGGGGGTTAGTAATTTTCCTTTTAAAAGCCAAACGTTTTTCCCCCACAAAGAACAATAGGTTCTCTCCACCATTATCAATATATATGGGACATTAAGACATTCTGTGCATTAAGCTACCAAGAAATGCCATTGTCTTTAAGCAAAACAGGGATTGTATGTTGCAATATACTTCAAGCTGGCCAACTATGTCAAAGTCATCCCCTGTCTGGCCAGTCCTACACTCACTGTTATTTGATTCATAAAGGAACTGGCCACTGCTCCTGTAAAAACTATAGCAAAAAAGGAAAAAGTTGTGCTCACTATTACATTTTAAACCATAAGGTGGGGTGAGTACAAAGGGCCCCTTGTTCTTTGCATACATATTTTGGTCACAGCTTCATTGCACCCATAGCTTCATTGCACCCATAGCTTCATTGCACCCCTGCCTAGTTTAAATTTAGTGGTGGGGACAACTTCCCATGTTTTTGCCAACCTTTTTTCCCCTTTAACTGGAAAGTCCAGGAGTTGATGGGTGGTGAACAGACTCTGCACAGGCTGTACACAAGAGAGAGGGAAAAGGACACAGAAATGATCAACATAAATAAGAACACCAGCCCTATCTTGCCAAACCAATGCCAGTCACAGTGAATAACAATATGCTTTTTTGGGGTATTGATCCTTATAACTATTTTATTTACAGACATATCTTCTTTTAAAGCAACTTTATATACTCTATTCATACGCAACATTTCACTCCTATAATTCTCCAAAGTGGATATTTAAATATTAGCTGGTCACTGTGTAGGATCCTGACCCTATTTTTGTATGAAGAGGTCTAAACGCTATGACTAGTGTATTATGAAGGCAGGAAAGAGCTGCAGAATGAAGAAGCTGGTGAGTAAGGAGTAGAAGTAGTCTTAGGTGTTGGCTGGACCAGGAGTAATTAGTAGCATGAGCATTTGGTACCAAATGAAAATGACTATTACCAATACCTACTAGGTGGTCTTATGCAGCTCCCATCATGCTCTGCTCTGTCAAGCATGTAACTAGATCAAGATTCTTCAAAATAGGGAATGGAAGACAGGATAATGCAGATTATCCTGCAAAGAACAATATATTTACACATTTGTTAAATTGCACCTTGCAGTATATTCTGTGTTGTCCTGTCTCCTATTGTCTATTTTGAAGCATTTTGGCTCAAGGTCTACCTGTCACCGCTCCATGTGCTTTTATAACCATATTACTTTGGGAGGGATTGTTCCAATATCATGATATGGGTAGAAAAGAGTGGGGCAGCTGGGAGGACTCTGCCCATGCAAATGATCCAGGAGTAAGGGATGGAGGGATAGGAATAGGCTGTACTAAAGAAGAAGACTATGGAAATTATGTATGGAATAAACCTTATCTCTAAAGATTTGAAATGGAAGGAGGAGGGAGAAGTAGCAGGAAGGAGGAGAAGAAAGTCAGAGACAGAGAAAGAGAAAACTCAATGTTTTTATTTCAAATTTATGATCAGCCTGACTACAGTAAAGGGTAGGGAGAACTGGTGTTCTGCAGATACAAGTGCAGAATGGAAGAACTTAGTCTGCGCTTGACATTGATATTTAGTTACAGAAAGTAGCTGAGCTGACCTTAGTGGGAAAAATATATCATTATAACATTTTATTTTATCAGCATTTATCTACCAAGATCTATAGTGATACAAATATTGCTACTGTTTCTTGTTTAAGAATAAGGCTGCAAATTGCATGCATCAGCTTGTGGCTGTTGCTGCCATAATAATGTGAAGAATAACCTAGGTAATAATGTAACAAAATTCTTGCTAATGTTATGGGGTAGATTTATCAAAATGTTAGTTTAGAGCTTAATACATTAAGGTTCATTAAACCACGATTTTTTGGTGGTTAAAATCATGATTGGAAAAAATTCGGTGTAACCACGATAATTTCTGATGTTCGAAAATGTCACGAAAATTCTATTATCGGTCGTACTGAAATATTGTGGTTGCATTCTGAAAGTCATGAAATTTTCAGATCTGAACATTCATAAATGGCATGAAAACCTTTCTGGCTTTGAAACCTTCAATGCATGATTTTGGAAGCCTTCCATAGGACTCAATAGCCCTCTGCAGCTCCAACCTTGCCAAAAGATAGTCATGATACCAAAGCTTGATTGAATTACAAAATGGTCGTTGTCTTTGTGAAAAATACAACTTTTCTGTGGAAGTTAACGAAAACCACAAAAAAGTTGTGGAATTTTAACAAAATTATCATGGACATTACGAAAAGTTCTAAAACTCACCCATGTTCTATTTATTTCTGTGGGATCTTTAGAAGCGTATTTATCAATGGTCTAAAGCTAGCATTCACAATTTGATAAATACGCTTCTAAAAATCCCACAGGAATGAATAGAACATGGGTGAGTTTTAATGTATTAAGCTCTGAATGCACATTTTGATAATTCTGCCCCTATATGTAGTAATACAATGTGAAAATATGTTTTTTGAATATAACCCAGTTACACAAAAATGCCCCTTAAAGG
Organism: Xenopus tropicalis; assembly: GCF_000004195.4. NCBI lineage: Eukaryota > Metazoa > Chordata > Amphibia > Anura > Pipidae > Xenopus > Xenopus tropicalis. Next base: position 61,553,732 of record NC_030680.2, on the reverse strand, counting down.
GACTTCATCTAAAATTCATCTGCCCCATTCTAATCTACTGTAATATTAAAGGCTTCCTAACATATTGCCTTTCTCGCTATGTGAATATAGATTTAATATGTCTGCTGCACCAGAAAACTTAGAGAGCACTTCTATGCACTTGCGCAGACCTATCATGGAGCTAAGGGGTTTGTATACCAAAGTACAACTTGTGCATTTATCAGAATATTCTGAGAAAATAAATGTCTCTAAATCTCTTTAATCTCTTTAAATGTCTCTAAATCTTCTGTAATGCTCTATTTCACACAAAAAGAAAGCAGACACTTGTACATCACTCTTAAAAACACCACAAAAAAGCATCCTCTTATACACATAAACCTAGAATGGTGACAGGCATATCAAGCAAAAGACTATCCAGTCAGTGCTATCTGTTGTCAAAATCAATCCACTAGCACAGTGGGCCCCCAGTGAGGAGCACCCAGAAAGATGAACCTTCCAGAAGCCTTACTACTAAACATTTTTCCGGCTTTCAGGAACAAGCCACTTGAAATTATTGTATTTCACATTGTAACAGCTAGTAAACTTGCATTAGCTAGACCAGGGGTCCCCAACCTTTCTTACTCGTGAGCCACAGTCAAATGTAAAAAGACTTGGAGAGCAACACAAGCACCATGGAGGTGCCAAATAAGGGCTAAGATTGGCTATTAGGGGCCTCTATGCACACAATCAGCTTACAGGAGGCTTTATTTGGTAGTAAATCTTGTTTTTATTCAACCAAAAGTTGTCAGGAATTCAAAAATAACTACCTGGTTTGGGGGCACTGAGAGCAACATCCAAGGGGTTGGTGAGCAACACGTGCTCATAACCCACTGGTTGGGGACCACTGAGCTAGACTATGGCTATGGAATAGCTAACAACTTGTTCACAGGTCATAAAGGAAGTATCATCAAATTTTGAGCCAGAACTGCCATCAGAATGGAACAGAAAAATAAATATACACAAAGCATGTGAGATTCTTGACTTAGAGAAACATAAATAATAGATGTAAAATGTTAAATATAGGAATACCATTACGTCATTTTATTTTATTCAATTTAATTTCTTTCTTTTTTCCCTCTTTATCTGCTTCTGTTGTATCCATGTTATTGGCCATTGTCTACATGACAATATGTATCAAGGTTATTCTTGTTGAAAAATATACTAAAGATAATGTTTTTATTTTTTTTTTAAAAAGAGTGGGGAGCAACACAAGCATGAAAAATGTTCCTGGAGTGCTAAAAAGGGCTGTGATTGACTATTTGGAAGCCCCTATGTGAACTGACAGACTACAGAAGGCTCTGTTTGGCAGTACACCTGGTATTTGTGCAACCAAAATGCGTTCAAGCCAGGAATTCAAAAATAACCCAGTTGCTTTGAGGCAACTGGGAGTAACATCCAAGGGGTTGGTGAGCATCAAATATCACCAAACTACTGGTTGAAAATAAATATCTTTTCAGATTTTAATATTTCTGGAGACGGAAACCCAAACACAAAATAAAGAAGAGCTACTGGTTCCTCAATGATGAAATATAGTTCAGTTGTTACCCCTTGTGGTTAAACTATAAAGTTAGTCCTTATAAATATCATAAGATAAAATGAAAGGTGACCAGTGATAGACCAGTGATCCCCAAGCAGTGGCTTACAATAAACATGTTGCTCACCACCTCTTGAATGTCGCTACCAGTGGCCTTAAAGCAGGTGCATATTTTTGAGTTTCTGATTGGAGGCAAGTTTTGGTTGTGTAAAAACCCAGTGTAATGCCAAACATGCCAAGTCTCCTGTAGGCTGCTAGTCCACATAGGAGATACCAAATAACCAATCACAGCCTTTATTTGGTACCCCCCCCCAGGGACTTATGCTATGCTTATCTTGCTCCCCAACTCTTTTTACATTTGAATGTGGCTCACGGGTAAAATGTTGGGGACCCATAAATTAGAGGGTGAGTAGACTGATTTAGAGAAGGAGAGTAACTATTATGCATGAGGATTTTCAGTACATCGGCAATTTGCATATGCCAAAATACAGAATTAAATACATCAACACTAGGAGACATGTTAACAGGTATTATTTAAAATGTAACTCTTCATTCAAATCTCAAAGTGCATTGTTTGGGGATGCTACCAGTCTTTCCAGTGACAATGGCATTACAAGGACAAAATTTTTTTGGGGACTCTAAACCTTCCGAAATTCTTTTTCTTTGCCTCTGCCTGTATTCTTGATGAAATGTTGCTGGAAAAGGGTCTTTGTGTGTGTAAGTGCTGTTTACAGATTTAAATGTAACTGATTATGTATCAGAGGAAAAATGGCCACCGGGTGAAAGCTGCTATTTGCTTTAGGAAAATGTAATGGTGCTGGCAAGCGGAGGGGATATATGCAGTACAAATGATGCCATTTGGGTGGGGGGAGACTGAGACTGAGACTGATCCTATTTCTGTAATCCTTATTTGTTAAAATACTGTAAGATCCTGGTGTGTTATAAATGATTGTTAAGCTCTGGGTAACTTAAGCTGGCCAAACACATTCACATTTTAGTGGTTGTACAAATAATGTTTGTATAAAAATCATATGTTTAATGCAGAGATCTAAAACTAACATTCAGATTAAAATTGTAGGATTAAAGGAGAAGGAAAGGTAAAAACTAAGTATGTTTTATCAGAAAAGTCTATGTAAATACAGCTGCTTACAGTAATGCGCTGAGTCCTCTATCAAAAGAACAGGATTTCTTTTTTTATAAACATGATGTTCCAGTGTCTGACTTCCTCTCTCAGAAACATCCTTAATTCCCGGGGCCAGAGTCTGCACAGTTCTCTCCTCTCTCCCCTCTCCTACTCCCCCTCCCACCAGAATGCGCAGAACTCCCTCCCCTCTCCCTTAGGAATTTGTGATCTCAGCTATAACGGCTAGAGTTGGAGCAGGAAGGAAGCTACTTAAAATGGCAGCTGCTATCTTAAGCAAAGGGAGAAAGCTACTAAAACTGTTTACACAGGAATGGTAATGCTTTCTGCAGACTAAATATAGTGTTCTAGGTGGCACTAATGTGGCAAATCTATTGGCAGTAAAATGCCAAAATTACTTTACTTCTCCTTTAAAGTCTGAAAAATAATAAATGGGCATTAATTGACAGACAACAACCATGGTAAAGTTATGTCCTGGAAATAGTAGTGATTTATGGAAACTTTATCCCAAGCATAGTGCGTGTTTATACAAACAAATGTGCTACGATTTATCATGTGTGTGATTAAGAAATGGCTTTTATAATCATCATCTTTGACACACGTACATAAAGCCCTGACTGCAAGCATTAGGAGAACAGACTCTATGTAAAATGAGTAGTTTATCAATGAAAATGTTACTTGTTTAAAATGTGTAAAACCCTTAGGTGAGCATAGCACTGTACAGTGCTTGTTATCTTTTTAGTACACTGTAATACTCTGTTTATGATCAGTATTAAAAGCCACATCCCTTCATGCTTCATGAAAACAATCATGGAATAGTAACATTTCTGGATTATTCTATTTATTTCCCATTACCAAAGCTGTCATAGGTCATTATCTGTAGCTGAAGTAATAGAATCCCTGACCTGGAAGCCATACAGCAGTCATTAGCACATCTAACCTATTCCTTAAAGCCATGTGTCATCCCACAAGAGATTCCCTCTCAGTTCCATCTCCCTGTGCTGAGGCCAATTGTCTCCCTGCTAGTGACGGCCAGCAGAGGCTCAGACACCTTCTTTATCAGTTGTGATAAAATCCTGCTTGGCAGTGCTAACAGTTTCCGCTTCAAGAGCCCAAAGGGCTTCTTACAATGACAAGGTTAATTAAACACGGGGTCGATTTCCTTCAGTGCAACATTTAATGTGTGTTTCTTGGCATAATCCAGCCCTACAGTTTGGAGACCCAGGTGACTATGAGCTGGGCCTGTGGATGGATTTCCCTCATCAGAGAGAAAGAGAAAACATTAGGAATTATAATTGGAACATTTCAGTCTGATTAGAAATCTGTTTTGACTACAGCAGAAGTTTGTTTTCACTTGTGTCACATGTACCAGCCATGATTAGAAAGTGCTCCTAAGGGCAATCACACATGGGGAAATTTGTAGCCAGTGTTAAAAAACCACTACTTCTGGCGATCTAGATTAAGGCTGATGACCCACTGGGAAATAAGTCGCCCACAGGGATGCCCGGAAAATTCCCAGTGTGCCCAGGTGTCAGTGGGCCCTCCTGCTTCTAGCCATTTGGCTTAATTCATGGTCATTTCTTATTTTTCTATGGGAATAAAGCAACTAAATATATAGAAGAACAGATTATAGTATGTAAAGATAAAAAACCTAGTAAATATATATAGAGAGTAAGAAGTAGATGAAAAATAGTTTGAAGAGTGGGCCCATGGCCTAAGGTTTTCTGGTGGGCCCCCGGCATCCCAGTCCGACATTAGCTACTGCCGGCAACTAATCACCCCAAAATGCCTTTCCACTGTCAATAATGTGTGAAAATATGCGTTTCTTCCTTTTTTCAGAGTCACGTAAAGTTTCCTCATGCAGGCTACTTTGCATGATACCTGCGATTCACCTTATTGGCAGTGGAATGGCAATGACTGACTTTTGCAACAAAGTTTTAAAAGTTATAACCAGGAGTTAAACAAATGCTGCTTTCAATAGCAATTACATTTACAAAGCACTGAAGGCAGTAAAGCACTACAAAATTTTTAATAAACTTATTTTGGAAAGTTGCTTAGAATTGTGTTTTCTTTAATTAGGCAAAAATTATTTTTGTGTTTGACATGTCCTTTAAGGCTAAATAGGGCCCTAGGCACCATCCTCTACTTTTTTGTAGTCCAGAAGGTCTGCATTATGATAATGGTGCACACTACAGGTCAAGAAACAAACAACTGCTGGCATAATTCTAGCACCAGGGAGTGACCCTCCTCCCTCCATCCACCTCAGAAGCATACACACAGTCCATGATGTCTTAATGGAGCAGGTAGAGATATGCAGGCAGCATGGACAAGGTACACCCTGGAGGTGAAGGACACTGAAATCTAAATAAAGTGATGTGATTGACAGGGCTGCCAGGAGAAACTTTGGAGCCCTGCCAGTTATTTATATGGAACCCCCCCCCAATGAACACAAGGGCGCAGTACCAAAATTTTGGCCATTCCCCTTGTGTGTGCAATATAAACTAAACGGCAGGGTGGGTTAAAAACTTTTATACAATTGTATAAATATCCCTCTCCCTCCTACCCCTCCCCCCAATATTGTTACGAAAACGCTACATAATGATCGCCCAGGCAGATATGTAATTATGCAATTCTCAGCAATTACTGAACCTGGTCTGTGTAAATCACCCCCACCTGCTGACCTATCTATCATGGATGATATTATGGGGAAAATTCTTACCATGGACTGTGCGCCAACATTAATTACGGGGGACACCAGGGCCGTTGCTGGCCAAATGGGTGCCCTAAGCTGAAATTTACTTTTGTGCCCCCTCCCCCAAATATTATGGAAGTAAAAATAAAATAACAAAAAAAAACACCTACTATAGGGGCCCCACACACAGTGCCCCCATAGACAATGCCCCCAATAGCCCCCATAGACAATGCCCCCATAGTAAGTGCCCCCAATTGCCCCCATAGACAGTAGCCCCCCAAACACAGTAGCCCCCCGCCGTACACAGCCGCTACTTCTTCTGCAGTTCTGCTCCTTTTGCGGCAGCGACAGGCGCAGGCCCTTTTATAAGGTTGCGCCCCATGCGTATGACGTCACACATACCACGGGGCGCAACCTTATAAAAGGGCCTGTCACCGCCGCACAAGTTGCAGAGCAGCAGAAGAAGCCGACGGTAGGGTACAGCCGGCGCATCTCGCTGTGCTTGATAGTTCAATGAATGTCCCGGAAATGCGGGACATTGATTGAACTATCCGGGACAGCGAGATGCGGTATAAAACCGGTGGGACAGTGTTGGGGGGTATGTTATAATATATAAAAACGATTTTTTTGAGCAGCTGGGATGGTGCCCCCCTGGGAGTTGGTGCCCTATGCAGACTGCATACTCTGCTTATAGGGAGCGGCGGCCCTGGGGGACACATAACATAAACATGGTCCTTAACTTTGAATTAGATCGCCGTCCCCCGGGAAACACAGGGCCTACTTCCTTGCTCAACTGAAGCCTTTCCTATAACCTCCAAAAGCCTGCCATCCAAAACCTTCCGCCATGGCTCCAGTTGCGCAACTATAGAGGAAGCAGACCACGCAATGAGCTAAGGGGATAGGGAGGCCTGAACTGCAGAGTCTCCTTACTCTACAGCTGCTCTCATTGCAAAAGTTATTAGGGGGGGTGTGTGCTATGCGTGCTGGCACCCAGCGCATTTTGGTATTTTGCTGTATGACTCCATCATTGTGACTACTGCTACTTATAAATAATGAGGGCACGGGCCAAGTTGACCATAAACCCATCCCCTAAAACATACAACAGCATAGGCAACTTCCCCTTCTTAAAAATGCCAAAAAAAACCTATGCACCTCACAGGTCAGATTCAAAAAAAGTAATAAAGCTTGGAAACCTTTGGCCTACCTCTCCTGAGAACTGAAGCCCTCAGCAATTATCCCCAAAATTAAATTTGCGAATGGAACAATGACCGAAACCACTAATGGTATTAATGAAGCCTTTCATAAATACTATGTACAAAATTATAATCCCCCTCCATCTGTTCATAGGCTCCAACCTACCAACATTCTAGGTGACTTAGTGCTCTCCCGTCTAACACAAGCAGAGCAACAATTTCTAGACCATCCCATATCCATAGACAATGGTTAAAGTGGCAATATTTTCCTTTCCAACTGGGAAAACCCCAGGCCTCGATGGCATTGAGTTCTACAAACTTCACCAGGAGAGTATAGCACCTAAGGCCATCACCCCCCAACTATGCAGAAAAGCACTTATAATTGTAATTCCCAAGGCAGGAGGCGATCCTGAAGACTAAGCTGCTTATAGGCCAATTTCCTTACTTAACTGTGACATCAAAATTCTGGCCAAAATCCTTGCTTTGAAAATCCAGGTCATTGAAACCCTAATCCACCCAGACCAGCAACCTGTACTAAGAACACCAGTGTTATAGCAGAACTTGATATTAGAAAGGCCTTTGACTCCCTACAATGGGATTTCCTTTGGGCCACCATGGAAGGCATGTACTTTGGACCCAACTTCCTTAAATAGACCAAGTTACTATACACAGACCCCATGGCTAGAATGCAAACTAACAGTAAAATATCCCCTTCCTTCCTGTTAAGTAGAGGCACGAGACAGGGCTGCCCCCTTTCCCCCTTTTTATTTGCTATCACGATCAAGCTGTTTGCCTGCATGATTTGCAACCTTGATTTGCAAGGTTGGTCGATCGATGCATTGGAGGAGAAAACCTCTTCTATGTAGACAAAACCTTGATATAATTAAAAGATTACCAAAAGTCTCTTGAGAGGATGCTGTTACCCTGCACAGTATGACACTGTCATCTGGCCATGAGATGACGTCGGGGTGCTTGGTTATTGCAACCACAGGACGCAGTTCAGAAAATTTCTGCCAGTTTTTAGAATGTTGAAATTCTGCCCAGTTTTCAGGGACAAATTTACTTGTATTGGAATCAATAGGCGTTTTTTTTCCTGCACAAACATTTTTTTTTTTTTAATCAGGAAAAAATTTGCTCAAACCTGCAGGCAATTATTTCTGATGCCTGAGAATGTATGCTTTTTATGCTTGTTGCTTTGCTTGAAAAAAGCATACACCCTCAGGCATATTTATGATGTGTAAAAAGTTTTTTCGGGATCATGTATGCTAATGCCAGTGTACACATTAGCAGTTCTTATTTGGTTGTGTAGTAACCCATAGCAGCCAATCAGCAACTGAATTTGATTTAATTATTTCGGGTAGAACAATGAAAGCAAATATATAATTGATTAGTATCACCTATTACAAATGTGCCTATTGTTAGTACAAGAGCCCCACTTTATTTTAATTTCAGGCTTTGTTCCTTTTTCCCCATGGCCTTTAGATGGCAGTGCTGTATAGATTTTCTGTGCTGCAATCACAAATGCTAAAAGGTGGTGATTGACAATTGATGGGAAATGTTGCCATGTTCCCTTTAAACAGCAGCATTTCCTGCAGTGATAGACAGCAGTAAAATTAAAAAGAGATAGGTAATAAATTCTAAACTGATTCTCAAGTCCAGCTATGGAACATGGGTCCCATTCGAAATAAGGTTAATAAACCCTGAATGATGCTACTTGTGCATGCCTTTTAAACCCCGAATTGTTTGTTGTTCCATGTACCTATGATAATACGTGCGCAGTCACATGAAACACGTTAGGTTTTTATCTTTAGTAAAGTTTTTTTGAAATTTTATCTGCTGTCCTGAAGTCCGACGAGTACCTGCTGTTTTGTGCCGGCTAATAAACCCTTAGGGAGATGGCACACAGTGATTTTCAATGCTTACAGCAAGGCCATCAACAGGGGGGACAGTTAAGAGTCCCGTTGCAGTGGGACACTATTCACTTACCACAAAAAAAAAGGGGGAAGGGGTTACATGTGCGCAGGGCCCTATGGTGGCAGCTTTAGGGGGAGCAGCCCACAGCTGTCTACTGTATATTTAAAAAAAAATGTTTTCTAAAAATCAATTCCCCTATCAGCCAACAGAGGGTGGCAGAGCTGGTTGTTTTCTGTTGCACGCAGCAATCTTATCATGACCAGGCAATTGGGGATGAGCAAAACTGGTACATTGCATTTTGCTTAAAAATGTACAAAAGCTCAGAATTTCACAGAAATAATGCAGAGTGCATTGGAGTCATTGGGCATTTTTCTTGTACCAAATGAATGGGAATCAATAGGCGTGTTTTTTTTCCACTTTTCCTGCACAAAATTTTTGTTTCCTGCGAAACAAAACACATGGTGAAATTCTAGCACAAATTTGTAGAATTTTTTCTCCACTCACAAAAATTTGTATAATTTGCTCAGCCCTGCAGGCAATTATATCTGATGCACCCACACCTCCTCCAAAACAACAAGCATAAAAACCATACACCCTCAATGTACGAAAAAAAACTGTGTAAAAAGGAGTTTCAAATAAATGGAGAATATCACCATCTGAACCCCAGATTTTATGCTGTTATTTTACATAAGTTAAGGCAGAAGAAAAAATATGTAATATATGGTGAATTTTGTCACAGCATAATAAATAGGCCTCTTAATGTAGCCAAATGAACCCAAATTTGGTTGATGAGATGGATCCTTTGTATGTACTATTAGTGTGTGAGCCTGTATTTAGTTATGCAAAAAATGGATACTCTTGTGAGCAACCTTCAGTACAGTACAGAAGCTGCTATTTCTACAGTAGGACTGTGAGGGGTTACAGGTCTCTTCATCATCCTCATCATCACAGCCTTGACTAATGTTATTGATGTCACACTATGTTTTTCTCTTCCTGTCCACCAAACCATTCAACCCACCCCCTCCTTTCTCCTTTTCTACATCATCTAACCATCCCCCTGTAGCACATTATCTTATTATGGGTGGAAATAACGATCTGGGCTACAAGCAGTTCAGCTTTAGTTTAGTCTAATTACAAAGTACGTACATGCATGTTGATTCCCATCAGTGTAATGGAAATGCCAGCAAATAGTGTGTTTAACTGAAATAAGAAAGCATAATTACTATACATTGTTTTCTAAACTAATAAAATTATTCTAAATATATGGCCCTCATCATCATTTGCTGGGTCTGGGAATATTTATGATAACAGCTAATCTATTCCTGCATGCCAGCAAACTGGGGTAAAGGTAATGCATCTTTGTTAACCCATAGCAAAGCTTTCAAGGGGATACGGCTAAATGCCATACCGTCACATTTCAATGACGTGTGTGACATGCGCCTACACCCCCCCCCCCAACTTAGTGTTTCTGTGCCCTGCTAACCCCTCAAATCCAGTACCTGAGCACCAAATAACACCATTATTCTGCTCTGTAAGCAGTGGTGGAAGGAAATAAGCAGAGTTCCCTGGCTTTATCCTATAAGCAATCAGGCTAGTGTCATATAGGGACCTGGAAACCCCATAATTTTCTGTGCTCCTAACTTTAGCCTTTACATATCTATCATGCAGATGCAGAACTACAGTAAGTCAAAAATATTTGTAATTAAAATATATACAAAATATATGTCGACCTTAACTAGTTTTTTCAACCTTTGGCCCTCTCTGGGAGCTGCCATTATTTCATATACAATTAGTCTCAGCCGTTATATCCTATTACAAATAGCCAGAGCTTATAAAATGTTGTACCTAAGGCACTGGTAAATCATTTGCCCATGGTCAGAGAGAGAGAGCTCAAGGATATTATGCAGACTTGACCAATTTGTTTGTCATAGTTTGTTAGCCACTGAGCCAGAGTGTGCTTTTGGGGTATGGAAAGTAACTTGGTTTTTCTTCTCCTGCAGTGACAGACAGATTCTTCTGTTATGAAAGTGCCTGGACCATCCCACATATGAACATTGGCACAAATCAGTCACAAATACAGCAATGGAATAAATAGATAAATTATTTCATTTGGTTTCCTAAATAAATGCTATCTGTGTAGAGCATTGTCTTTATAACTGTCTAACATGCAGCATACCCTTATTAGTTACAAATCCCGGCATTCACCAACAGCCAAGGGCAGTCAGGGAGTGTTTGTACTTCAATAACAGCTGCAGAGCTGGAGGTTGTGTTGTAAACAATGAAACCCAACACAGGGTGTTTTGTTCAGGGATACACCCCTGCCAAGGTTCTGTTAACAGCATCATCTCTACTTAATGAGGGCTCATACTGGAAGGGACACATCAACAGCCAGAAAGACTGTCTGTTTAGTGCCATACAGGCAAATAAGCTAGTCTTGGTCTGACGGGCCAGGGTAGCAGCTTATATTGGCCTCCATATATCCAGATTTTATATAATATATACTAATAACTTTTAAGCTAGTAGCTATTCTTAGGAGAAACTTATCATTTTAGTCTTCATACCTTAAGGCTAATCCCAGACGGGGCTGATTTTTGTCTTGCGGATAAACGCATGCTGAGAATCTGCAACTACGCTGGAATCAGCCTTTCTCTGGCCTTGCACCTGAAGCTATTGCATTTGCCCAGATGCAGGCACGCAGAGTGAATATCTTTGCCAAAAACCTCAATGCAATAACCCCAGTTGCAGGCACAGACTAATACCAGCAGAGATTGAATCATGTATACTTTTAATTATTACATATACACCTGACTTTCTATTGCTATATAATATGAGCTGCGATGTTTCTGTTCAAGTCTATATAACTGCCTATAAAACACTATTCATTAACCTTTATATTTAGTTATCAAGATGCAAGTAAGATAAAGAGAGTAATTGAAAGAGGCTGTGCAGAGAGATAACAGTACTCTATATAGCGATGGCAGCCATACAGTAGCACAGTGCATTAGGTATATAGAAGGTGAGGGGGGGGAGCAGACCGTGTATGTTTCTCTGTGTGTGTTCAGCTGCAGGACTGGGGGAAGGGATAGGTTTCAGTTCATAAAACATCAAAGCATTTCCAGGGGGGAGGAGAGGCACAGGTGAAGATTTCAACAGGAAGTCTGCTGGACTGGACCTCTCTGCCAACCATGCATTTACAATTGTTGGGGGGTGGGCACCGTAATCAGAGCTTGGTCAACAAGAGAAAAGCAAAGCAAACACCATAGTGTTTCCCAGAATTGCTATTAACCATATCCTGGGTTATTCCATGTAATCTCAGTTAGCTGACATCATGCACGGACATCAGCTAATCCATGTCATAAGGGTAATAATGAACCACTCGGGGGGAATTTAGGAGACCTTAAATTTTAACTTATTTTAGACCATGATTAAAAGTGGCTATATATGGGCCACTAAAACTGCCAACTTGGTCATTCCAAATCTTACTGGCCCGTGTATGGTACCAGCAGATGGGCCTGAAGGACTGATATCTGGGCAAAAACTGGTAGATATTGATCGTCCAGATTTGGTTTTGATGCACTCATGCAGCCCTTTATGCAATGGCCCGCGTAGCTGCAAGTATGATCCAATCGTTGGCTTGAGGGCCAAATAACTGGATTGACCTGATATTACCCACCTCAAGCTGGGCATATCAGTGCTCATTTGTTAGTGGTCCTTTGTTAAGCATTTTGCTATGCTCTACATTGAGCGCCAGATGAAAAATACGTTGCTCAGTGCAAAGAGCAACATCAGGATGCACAGCTCAGTCATGTCCTAACTGCCTAGGCCAGTCCTGCCACTCCCTACCTAGTACCTCTGAAAGACCGGCAAGCAGGGCTCACAAAGGGACACCTACCTGCCACCCCCTGCCCACTTTTCTTGGATCCTGTGCTGTAAACCACAGTAGGCACTGGTTATTGCACTAGGTTATTTGCAAAAGGCTGAATGCAACATGCAAAGTGCAAAAAACGGGCAATTGCAGCCTTTTTTTACACTTTGCATGCTGTGTTCTTCTTCAGAAATGAGGTCTTCTGTTTTTGTATAGCATGAGCGAGCTGAAAGTAAATATTAGATAAGAGGGGTCATTTATGACCACAAATGCAGTGTGCAAAGTGCAATTGCGGGCTTTTTTTCTTTTCGCACTTTGCATGCTGTGTTCTGCTTCGCAAATGAGGTCTTCTATTTTTGCATAGCATGAAGGAGCTGAAAGTAAATAATAGATAAGAGGGGTCATTTAAGATCGCAAATGCAGTGTGCAAAGTGCAATTTTGGCAGCAAATCAGTGCATAAACCATAGGATTTTTTTACCTAGAATACACCTCTTTTTCCCATAATTCCTGCGTTATTTGCTGCAACAAGGGGAGCTGTGTCCGATGCAATTGTGCCCAATGCATGAAGACACAATCAGAAAAAATTTGATGACAGGATTGTATCATCCTGCTGCATCTATTTTGCAGATCTCAGTGGAACCCTGGAATTACCACACTTTCACATGATTCAATCAAACAGACTGAGCACAAGTGCTGGGTGTGAATTTAGGTTCAAGTACCTTTAGGGTTTGTACTCACAGGCAGCGTCGGACTGGGGTGCCAAGGGCCCACCAGAAAACCTTAGACCTTAGGCCCACTCTCCAGACCACCTTTCCTTCCCTGTTGACTCACTAATTTCTTAATTACTTATTTTACATACTATTATCTATCCTTTCCTCTATTTCTTCTGTTCCTTCTCATATAGAATTGAGTAATGGCCATAGTGTAGGCATTCAAGGCAAATGGTTGGGTGAGCAGGGGGGCCCACTGACACTTGGGCCCACTGGGAGTTTTCCTGATATCCTGGTGGGCCAGTCCGACACTGCACACAGGCATTTTGCCCTGCATTTTCCTGTGGTGGAATGCACCTGTGTTCCACCGTAGAGAAGCGTAGGAAAAAATGCAATTTAGTCATTCGAATAAATGTGTCCGTGCTCACACAGGCACATGTAAGTACCAAACGCAGGTGGAATGCAGCATGTTGTGTTCCACCGCAGGAAAACACAGGGCAAAACGCCTGTGAGAATGCCTCTAAATTTAGTGGATGTTCCCAACTGCTCAAATGAGTGAAAAGTTCCTGTTGAAAACAGTTGCAAGAGGTAGTTGTCTTCCACCGATGGTATAGAACAGAAATTTCACAAACTGTTCAATTGAGAGTAAAAGGGAGATTAGGTAATAGATGCTGCGGACAAAACCACTGCTCATAGTGGAAATGAGTAAATCCTAGACATTTTCATTGTTAAGTTATATGTGAATTACACAACAATTATGCAAACAGCTTACTTAATCTGTGCTTCTTTTAGGGCTCTGGTACATGGGGAGATTAGTCGCCCGTGACAAATCTTCCTTGTTGCGGGCGACTAATCTCCCTGATATGACATCCCACCGGCGAAAATGTAAATTGCCGGTGGGATGGCATACACGGCGGCGCGATTTGCGGAAAGGCAACTTCGGCGATCGCACCGCCGTGTATGCCGTCCCACTGGCGATTTACATTTTCGCCGGTGGGATGTCATATCAGGGAGATTAGTCGCCCGCAACAAGGAAGATTTGTCACGGGCGACTAATCTCCCCATGTACCAGAGCCCTAAAAGAAGTACAGATTAAGTAAGCTGTTTGCATAATTTTTGTGTAATTCACATATAACTTAACAATGAAAATGTCTAGGATTTACTCATTTCCACTATGAGCAGTGGTTTTGTCCGCAGCATCTATTACCTAATCTCCCTTTTACTCTCAATTGAACAGTTTGTGAAATTTCTGTTCTATACCATCGGTGGAAGACAACTACCTCTTGCAACTGTTTTCAACAGGAACTTTTCTTTTTGCTTCTGCTACAGGGAACAACAGAACAACTCCAGTGAATTAAAGCACTAACTTTTTTTATTCACAAACCTAATGGGGATGGCAATCAAATATATAGTCATGGAAGCAAGGTGTCAGTATTTTCCTCCCTTACATAGGGATTACTCTGTAAAATGTGATCAAATATGGAAAATCAGGTTAGAATTAAAGATACCTAAATTGCAGAATTTTGCAGATATAAAAAACATTTATAGACAATGAAGAGGAAAAAGTGATTGTGCACTCTTCTTTTTCCATTGTGGCTACTTCTGTCTTTGGTTAGTTCTGTTCCTCTTTCATAACCTTTTTTTATTGCAGACATTTTCATTTTGAGCTTATTGCATGTACTGTGTTTCCATTTATAAGTATTTCAAAACATGAGTTGGGTATGCTATATTTAAAGCCTTGCTGAAGCTTTCTTCATTGATATCTACAGACGAGCACTGTCTAGTTATGATAATTTGAAGTATTTAATGGCCAGGTAAAAAGTTTTATGCACACACATTAAGGTTGTACTTATAAAGGTAGTACAAATACACACCCAATCACTACTTATCTATCAGCCTAAAAATATTAAGGCTAAGGCCACACTGAGCGTATGGTGAATATTTTCAGCAAGCGGAAAAATGCTTGGCGAAAATATAGCCATACGCTCCTACCTGTGCCTGCACCCAAGCGTATTCCATTCATTCGGGTGAAGGCACAAGGTAGGCGAAAACTACAATAGGAGGGCATATTCATACCTCCCAACATTTCATTAAGACAAAGTTTTGGCCACGCCTGCTTTGTGACCATGCCCCCACATGCACACATACGTTAGGGGTGGAAAGGTGAAACTGTCCAGCACACAAATAAAGACAGCAGCCTCTTCTGCCTGATAAAAGGCAGAGAGCACCCTCAGCCCCTGACCCGATGAGCAAGACCAAGGAGAGGAATGTGAGCCAATGCCGATAGTTGACCCTTGCCAGTCACAAATGCTCCTCCCAGGACAATTAAACATCAAGGTAAACCTGTTAGCTTGAAGTAGCAGGGGAGATTCAAGAGTTAAGGGGGCGGCCTTTATTCCCCGGAGCAGAGTAGGCACAGAAATCAATTAAATGGCAATGCTGAGAAGCGGGACATCTAACAATGAATCTGGGACAGTGGGCAATGCTATAAATATCGGGACTATCCCGCTTAGTGGGACAGTTGGGAGGTATGCAATTTCTCGGCAAGCGGTTTTCAGCTTGCCGAGAATACGCCCTTGTGCTTGCTGAAAATATGTGCCATACACACCATATGTTCCGTACCTGTGCCTGCACCGGAATGAATGAGATACGCTCAGGTGCAGGCACATGTAGCCGATATCCGGATAAAAACGCGAGAGAATGCAAAGTCTTGCACTTTTATGCATATTTCGGCTACATGTGCCTGCACCCGAGCGTATCTCTTTCATTTGGGTGCAGGCACAGATAGGAGTGTATGGCGATATTTGCGGCAAGCGTTTTTCCGCTTGCTGAAAATATACGCCATACACTATGGGGCAGATTTACTAATCGACGAACGTCCGAAAGCGTCCAAATGTGGTTTTTTTTCGTAATGATCGGTATTTTTGTGATTTTTTCGTCGCCGTCGCAATTGTTTCATATTTTGCACGACTTTTTCGTCACCGTTACGACTTTATCGTATATTTTCCGCGACTTTTTCGTCGCCGTCGCGAAAAATTCGGATCGGTTTTTCCACCGTTTACTATAGCGCAATAGGAAAAAATCGCTACGGTGACAAAATAATCGAGCAAAATACGATAAAGTTATGACGGCGCCAAAAAAGTTGCGACAAATACGAAACAATCGCAACCGCGACGAAAAAAATCGCAAAATATTCGTTTACAATCCGTTTTTTCCCATCCGGGATTCGGATTCGAGGATTAGTAAATGTGCCCCTATGTGTGGCATCAGCCTAAACATTTCAGATTCTGATGGAATAAATATTTTGGCCACATTTTTATTGAATTAACATAGCAATATATTATTAATAATGAAAATCAAACTTTTCAGTAATAGTACAGTATTACATAACAAATATTACTGTAACATACAAGTCCCTGGCAGATATACCACAGTCGTACCAGGCCACTAACTACTTGCCATACTCTAGCATGGGGAGAATACAAGGTTAGAGCCTTGCCATCTGCAGTCTTACCACCATCCACAGACACCTGCTCTTGAGGAGGAAAATAAAATGACATTTTATGCCAAACAAAACTGCCTAAGCAAGTTTCTGTCAGTGAAATTCATTTCATTGCCAGGGACTTTCTTTGCTGTGAAAGGAATTATCATACAACAAAAAGAGTTCCACCAGCACACCCTTACCTCCTCCAATACTTAATACTCTGTGCACAGTCCAGAGAGTCGGAACTGGGTTACCTATCATTTGTGCTCCCACTGGAGACCTGGGAAATCAGCCATTACTTAGAGGACATTTTTTTTAAAAAACAAGAATGTGCCAGTGCATTATAGTCCTGTAAATGTAGAAGGAATGTGATTTAAAAAGTTGTGTTCAGACTGATTTATTAAAAGATTTTCCAAAAATAGTCCCTCCCATCAGTGCCACTTCCTGCTGTCCACAGAACTCACCAGACTGCACAGTAGGCTAGAAACCAATCAGCAGCTAGACAGACCTCATAGGGAAATGAATCCTGTCTTTGCATGGCTGTGATTACCCTGGTATTTATATAGCGCTGACACATTTCTGCAGTGCTTTTACAGAGATTATACATAATACACATTGGTCCCTGTCCCATTGGAGTTTACAGTCAAAGGTTCTCATAACATCCACACAGTGCCAATTTTATCAGAAGCCAATTAACCTGCCGGTATGGGCGGAATCTTGAGTACCTGAAGGATACATACAAACTTCTTGTAGACAGTGCCCTGGCTGGAAACTCAGGACCATAGCGCAGAGCCACTATGCTGCCCTGGGTTTGAAAGGTTATAAGAAGGTATTATGACAAAATTTCCTGTGTATATGAATATTCCTTTGGTCCTTTGGTCACTTACTTAATATACTTACTAGTTCTTATTGCCTAAAGTAATTGTAATTACTCAGTTAAATCTCCCTTGTAAACCCCCCTAAAGATAAGGCGCTGGTGTAAATCTAGCTATTACACTCATGATCACAGAACCACCAAAGTGTATTTTTGACTGTATTCTTTGTACATGCTATGGTAACTATTCCCAGGGCCGGAACTAGGGGTAGGCAGAAGAGGCAGCTGCCTAGGGCGCAACGATTGAGGGGCGCCAGGCAGGAGCCTCTCCTGCCTACCCCTAGTGCTACTTTGTCATTGCCTCTGCCGCTTGTCATTAGCGGCGGAGGCAATGACCGATCTAACCGCCCGCCCCCCCTGCACCGCCTCCTGTGCTTTGGCACGCGTGCACCGTTCGGGGGGGCAGGGAGGTGGGCGAGTTGGCCGACCGGGTTGCCTAGGGCGCCCGGTCGGCTTGGCCTGCCTCTGACTATTCCATATACACACTCAACACCGAACTAGTTATCACGGCACCCCGAGGCCGCCCCTTGCCACAAATCCAGGCCTGTACACACTTGTGTGTTCTTTCCAAAGTTTATTTAATGTTGTGGGACAAATATACACTATACAGTATGCTTTGTCACCAGAATTTCGTCATATGAATAAGTCTATGGAGCCCTTCAGCTAGCAGGCAACAATAAAAATTCCTTGGAGGGTCACATCCCACTCAAGTGTTTCCATCTGTCTAGAGCTGCATGAAATGATGCCCTCATGCTGTTTATTGAGGACACATTAAATAAGATAAGCTCTTCTTATAAACAGGGTATATTCCCATCTCAATATTGATCAACAGCACATAAAGTCCTGTATATATTATTCTTTGTGTTAGCAAAATGCTAAACTTATTTTACTATGAAATTAAACACGGAATGGACTGCGCAAGAAGCTGCAGCTTAATTTACTGTTGGAAGAACGTTAAACATTTATAATCTATTCTGTCTGCACTATACAGTACCTATTTGTGTTCTTTCTTCTTGCTGTCCATAGCAAATGAACTATGTATCAATCTCTGGCATATATCTGTTCTGCTATTAGAATATCAAGCTCTCTCAGTTGTTTGCGTTCTGTTTAAATTATGATATTATCAATAATTTTCCCAGAGGTCTGTAAAACATTAGGTGATGGATGGAAAGTTTGCAGTGTTCTTTTTTTTGTGAGGCTACTTTGGAATATACTGCAGCCCAAGTTATTTTCAGATGTTAAAGGAATACTGCCTTGATTTTTCTAGTGATGTTTTTAATACTATATTACCCTGTGTGCATTCCAAATAATGCATTCTCTAATTTAACAATATATGCTCAAACACATAAATGTCTATATTTTTTTAGTTTTAATAATGATTTGACAACAGCCATCTCAGTTTATTATGCATTAACCTGTTCTTTTAGAAACAGTAAGCACAGCACAATGCAAGTCCTTCAGGCAGCTGTTGTCTCACCATTCAACCTTCAGTTGAGTATGACTAAAGGCGACTATACACGGTAAGATTCACTCATTTGGCAAGTTCTCTAAACAAGCAAATCTTTCCCCCCCGATATGCCCACGTTTGGCCCTAGGGCCAAGTGATTGCATTACACTGAAGGGGATACAAAAAGTTGGAGCAAAGACCACATCAATGAGCCAATGTGGTCGTCGATCTAGAAAAATTAAGCCTGCCCAATCGACATCTGGCCGATTTTTGGCCAGATCTACTGGGAGCTGCTATTGTGCTACCTTCCCATTGTTCTGCTGATCGGCTGATGGGAGGGGAATGATATCACTCCAGCTTGCAGTTGAGCAGTAAAGTGCAGCTGAAGTTTATCAGAACATGGGTCACATGGCTGTGGCACCCTGGGAAATGAAGAATGGCTAGCCCCATGTGAAACTTTAAAATTAAATATAAAAAAATATGTTTGTTTTGAAAAACGCATTTCAATGCAGGATTCTACTGGAGGATCTCTATTAACTGATGCATTTTTAAAGTATTTCTTTAAGCTGATGATTTAAGGTGGCCATATACTGACAGATTTAAGGTGGCCATACATGGGCAGATCCGGCAGCTTATCTGCCATGTATGGGGACCCCTGACAGACCTACCCAACCGATAGTTGGCCTAAAATTGGCCAAATGATGATTGGGCAGGTTTGATTTTCCCCTCGGATCAGGGACCATATAAACTCATTGATGTGGCCCTCGCTCTGGCGGGTCCTATTCCCATCTTTTGTAATTGGATTGTTTGGCCTGAGGGCCAAACGATCGGATAACTCTGATATTGCCTTAGGTGGGCATATTGGTGGAAAGATCCACTTGTTTAGCGACCTCTTCAAATGAGCGGATCTTACAGTGTATGGTCACCTTAAGCTTTCTTATATCTACCACTAGGTGGATGGGAGCAAGGCACATTGCTTAGCAATGTGAATGAGTTCATTTCGATCTATACAATGCTAAAACCTCCTGCAGCCTTCAGACAATCCACTTTTTGGATTTTTCCTGTTAGTCTGGATCCATCCAAAGTTTGACATCACTCCAACTTGCAGTGCTGCAGTATATAGAGAGTGACGTTTATCAAAGTGCAAGTCTCATGGCTGAGGGCAATTGGGAAAGTAATAAAATGGCTTGCCTCTTGTCTAAAATCAAATTTAAATATAAAAAAAAATCAATTTTCCCTTTTGAAAACAGATTTTAGTGCAGGACTCTGCATGTAGAGCATTATTAACTGATACATTTAGAAGAAAATATTATGATTCCCTGTGACAAAATCCCTTTATTAACAGTAACCAGAAATTAGGGATATAGCACCGGAGGAGTAGGAATGTGTGACCTAAACGTTGTTTTCTTTATTTAGAATTTATTAAATATGCCT